>NW_020653945.1:12252447-12302156 GCF_003589595.1 Hyposmocoma kahamanoa
GATAATCTTATGGCGATTATTGCTTACGATAATCGCCTACGAGTTTTTGTCACGAAGCGTGCGAGAAACTCTCTCCATCTAAATGGGCCTTAAATGATCATCGCCATTTTGTTCGAGGAAGAAGTACGCAAGGACTCAGGAGGCTATAACAAATAAAATTAGAGTTATGGTTATATTTTAAATCACTCTCCTGTAATATTTTCCAATTACCTTACCAGTGTCGATACTTTCTAGCAACTTAGACGACAAAAATTCATGAAAGATTCTGTTTAAACTGTTACTACCTGTGATATAAAGAATAACAACCCTTTGAGTTTCATACATTTCTCATTTGAGTTTTATTACTTCTAATTTTATTATTTTGTGTGGAATTTGCATAGGTACCCATACAATATAGATACTTTTGATTTTGTGCCCCGAGTTTATCATCTCAAATTAATTTTAGTAACAATACAGCTCCTTGTGAAAGAGTCAAGTACTGCCACCATGCTTATTTCTGCCTCCAAGCAGTAATGTGACTTGTCAACTTATGTCTTAGGTATGGTGACAGGCGTAGTGGCAGTGCTCCTCAGATCTTGGCGATTTAAAGCTCTGAGTGACACTGCAACTGCTGTCGCTCACCACCAGACGCAGAACTTGTTCGTCCCGTCACTTGGTATCATAAATAAAAAATATTTAACATGCACTTTTGGTAAAGTTTGTATATTTCACATACTTAGCAAACATGATGTGTATTTATTTAATGTACCTATTGTTTGCTTGTTACAGGAATTTTAGGTTTAATCGGAGTTTGTGGTCTAGGTGCCTATAAATACAAAACCAAAGGCAAAATGAGCACCAGTGTGTTCCTGATGCAGCTTCGAGTAGCAGCCCAAGGCACTGTGGTAGCTGCCCTTACAGTTGGCCTGGCATACACTTTAGCTAAAGAACATCTATTCAAAGACAAAAAGGATTGATGGCATGTATATAAGTTTTAGCCAATTTTCTGTTATTGGGGATCATTGTGTATTGTACAATGTAGTTAATAACAATTGTAATTCATATCGAGTTTTAGGTTTTCGCGATTGTTACACATAGGAAATGAAACTATTTTTCCGGATTTAAATCGCGTATATTTGTTTTTTCAAACAAACCGACATTTCGGGCACTTTACAGGTCCCATGGTCACGGTTGACTGATGTGGTACAGTCTTCAACCAGTTGTCTAATATTGATGCAAACCACCTTATTTTTTCACTATAGTTACAATAGTTATTAATTAAATACCTTATTTTTAATTTTACAAAGAAAACATTCCAATTTACGCTAAATTAAGTTTTACAAATTGTTTTATTAAATGAATTTTTATTAAGTTCAATTTATTATTATACATTTGTATAATAAAGTGTGTATAATAATAGAAATTAGAATAAATTAAAACATATTAATTAGTACTGCAGTCTTATGTCTGTTTGGGATTTTTCATTAGAGGAAACACTGGATCCCAAACTGGTGGTACGGAGAAACCATCTTCCCCATTGAAATTAGGATGTTTTTTAATTTCAATGGCCTCTCGCAGCATCCTGGGTAGATAACGGACTTCTTTTGCAAGGACCTGGGGTTTGTCAAACTTCATTGAATGTGTAGGTTTATCCATGACATGCTCGCAGATTGCAGACTTGTTTACGCGACGGTGTTTGACATCAGCTATATGTTCTTTGACGCGGGTACAAAATATAAGAGAGACCGCACTCACTGTCAAGCTTGTAGACTCCTGCATCCTGTAAGGGGATGTTACATTTCACGGGTCTCAGGAACTGAGAAATCTTCCTCAGGGGCTTGAAATAGGTTTTGATAGATGCGCGCCTGAGGACTCTTCCGATCTTGTCTGTAACACCTCCCACGTAAGGTAAGATGGCAGGTCTTCGCTCGACTGTTGGTGGTTTCACACTGGGCCTGCGGCATTGGCTTGGAATCTTCAACTTATTCGCATGTAGGACTTGCTTTATATGCTGAAGTTCCCCTGCCAGATGATTACTGTAAAAGGCCCGAAACGTCGGTTTGTTTGAAAAAACAAATATACGCGATTTAAATCCGGAAAAATAGTTTTATTTCCTAATTGTAATTCATGTTCATATAATAAATCTCATTCTTAATCTCAAAAAAAAAAAGTATTTTAGTTATTTAGGAGCTAATGTGTTCTGTGATCTTTAGCTGATATTATATTGTAAACTCAGTTGTTAATTTTCATGAAATTGTCTCATAAAATCATATTGACCACCAATCTAACTTAATCATTGTGATATAAAACTTAGATTGTCATCATGTACATTGTGATATTAAGGGAAATCTATTTATTTGAAATATAGTTTTTGAAAAATATAAATGTTTTTGTACTTCTAGGGCAGTGGACACTAATTGTCATGTTTGTTGCAGTAAAATAGCTATCAGAGTAAACACTGATTTATTTAATATAAAATATAAATAAATGTCATTAATTTTCTCAACCACACTCCCACCATATTTTTTCTCGACATGGAATGATAACAACTAATCACTCGCTATAATCTGAGAGACCTTTTTTAGTCCTCAAACTATAATTCGGAACGGTAAGATCATCTTTATCGGTAGTGGAATGGTTCTTCTGAGAGTTGGAAGTACCTTTAACTGAGGACAAGTCAGCATTGCTAAATAGCCCGTTAGATATATTTGAACTAGAACTAGAGTGATAAGTCATAGACTTGAAAATTTGGACAGGGGTAGAAGTCCGCGCGCGGTTGTTGCTACCGCTCGGGACGCTGTCCATAGATTGTTCAGCTGTTGCCCGTACCAATTTCGACAAATGTTTCATTTCTTCCGGCAACTTTGTTTCATAAAGAGACACATAGTCCTCTGTATCATCTGTTTTGTTTGTGAACGTTATTTTGTTAGCCAATTCATTAGTCAAAAATTGCTTTACTGTCATTGAACTTGTTAAGGAAGTTTGTTGCTCCGCATTTTTACCACTGTCGGCAACTATTTTTCCTTGCAATGGTTTCCTTTGTATACTATGAACCAAAGCAACAGAATCGGTCACTTTCACAACAACTGGTACATCGTGATTACTGCTACCTTTTAATTTGAATTGAGACAAACTGGAACTTGAAGTATTCGAAGATGATGAAAGAGCCAGCCTCTCTTTGGTTTTTCTAAGAGTAGATGAAGCCCATCCAATACCGAGCTTTTTAAATGCATTTTCCAAATCTGGATTAGAAGAAATACTCAGAGTATCTGATGTCTCTGCAACATTTTCTTTATTTTGAAATACTGCACTAGATTTCTTTTTACTTTCTTTACAAACTTTTGATAAAGCTAGCATGGGTAATGTAGACTCTGAAGAAACCGTAGTTGAATTGGTGTTCGAAACTGTGTCAAACTTAAAAGGTTCACTAATGATATTCCTTTTCAATAACTCTGCTATGACATCCGGCAAACTACCATCGGAATGCAGAGAGCTAAGGTCGTCATTTATAGCATCATCCTTAGGAACATCTAAGTTGGAGCCTTCCTCGAGCACTGCGTTTCCCGCATTGCACTGCTTTGCGTACTCATGAATACTAATGAACGGTTTTAACATTATTTCATTAAATTTTTTCATGTCCATCATTGGCATGTTGGAATCGTCGTAGGATTCTGTTGAAGTTGGTTTCGGCATTCGGTCAGACGTATTGATGTTACTTTGCAATAAGTCAGGATTTGCATTTTGTTCTGTATCTAAAGCAACAACTTGTTGTTCGCGCTTGTTAGATGCAACTAACTCCGTTATGACGCTTAGATTATCTTTCTTTCCACCCAAAATTGATTGAGTTTTCATTGAGGACACAAAGTCAGTAGCTTTATCGTTGTGTAAGGATTGATTTTTAACTTTAGCACTTAGAGGTGAGTCGATCTCCATTACCGTAGAGAGCTCATGTGGTACAACATCATGACCATGTTTTAAATTTTTCCTAGATAAAGCAGGAGGTGGTCTTCCTCTACTTTTATTATTTTGTACCTCTACTGTAGAAGTGATTTGAGAACTTGTTTCAGGTTCGTTGATCTTTTGGGAGTCACAGGACAGTTGAGAAATCTTTGAAGCATCAGGTCTGGGTATATCCTTTAAAAAAGGTATAAAATGCAAAGAACCTGGTGAATTTTTTTTATTTGTTTCATCAGACTGTTGTTCTAGTGGAGGAGATGCAGTTTTTCTCCCTACCTTTACTTCCACGAATGGCTCGTATGTCACAGGCTGACCATCTGGCGATAACTCAGAACGTTGATCGGTTTCAGATTCAGAACCAGAAACTTGATTGTATGCCAAAGATTTATTTCTCCTGACCTCTTCTAGTACTTTGGCAAGATTTGATAGCCGTTTTGTGCATATTTCAGTTAAATCTGCAATTTTTTCCATATTTTGAAGTTTATCTTCTGCCATCTTTATAAAGTGTATTTCTTCATCAAGAGTTTCAAGAGTCTGTGTTGATATATTTAAAGGTAATACAGGTACTTGCTGTGGCTGGGTAGCTTCCTGGGTAGAATTTGATGAAATAACTCCGGATTTAGTGGTAGTTTGAGAAACGTCACAAGTCTTGTTAGTCAATTTACTGGTACTACGAGGAACGTGAGAAGTCTTCTCAGATTTCTTATTCATTTCATTTCGATACTTTTTTAGCAAAAAATCCACGTCACCACTTCGAAAGTTCGTAATTTTATTACGCTCCTCTATAAATTTAATACTATCTAGCGTGTTTATGTACTCAGAGGATTTGTTTTTGCGTTTTAGTGTGGTGTCATCTAGAGTTCTTGGTGATGGCGAGCTTTTACTTCGCAACCGTATACTAGATTTTCTATCTAAAGACTCTATTATTGGCGCCTTTGAAGAATCAGGTTTCACCATAATAACGTTCAAATTAGATTTATTGCATGATTTCGTCTTAATTAAGTGCTTTGAAATATTAAGCGATTTTACCTTATGAGCGGTTTTTTTCTTTGTTAATCGATATCGATTTTTTTTATTGTTATTACAGTCTTTCCGTTCGGTAATATCGTTTTGTGACCGTTTATATTTTTCTAAAACTTGTTGTGTTACAGCTTGTTTAAGTTGTTCTAGCGATATGTGGTTATTTACTGTAGAACCATTGTGGTCAATGTTACATGGAACATCAATGATCGAGCTTCCAGGGGTTGTTACAGCACTACATTCTTGATTTGCTATATCAACAGCTCTTAATCCATCTTTGTTTATACTGAGTAACTTATTTACATACCACTTAACAAGGGGATTCAAATCATGTTTACTACTTTTTTTTCTGTCATTACTAAACACCGATGACATTTTCGATTTAACCTTTGTTGCTTTGCTTTCATCATTTCGATATCCTCTACTTGTATATTGTGTTCTACATGTATGCACTTCAGAAATCATACTTGGAGATCGCTTATTTTCAAATCTAGCAGAATTTTTAATTTTCCTGCATTGAGCACTTCCAGCTTTTTTACGACAAATACCGAACATTTCGCCACCATTGTCGCTTGTCGAGTTTGCTGTTTGAGGAGATGCAGGTATTTTATTTATAGAAGGATTAATTTTCGTAACATTTTTTTTTTTAATACGGTACCTTTCACATGTACAAGAATGTGCTTCAACTTCATCTATGATCCTAACTCTATCATCTCCGTACAGTGAACCTCGACAGGTAAAATTATTAGTATTTAATGTATGATCTGGCTTCAAAAATGCAGGTAAAATCAATTCTGGTGGGCTCATATATGCCGTTGATGTAGTTGAACTCATGTGTATAAACATAGGCCTTTGAGGAGGTGGAGAGTCGAAAGACGTTTGTGTGCAAGTTGACATAGCAGGTTTTGCAATTGTTTCAGGTTTGTTTAAAACTAAAGAACAATCTTCAAAGGTTGTATATGTACCAATTTCAACAAATTTACTTGATTTAACTTGTTCTGGAAGTACTTTAATTGCAGCTGGCTCTGCATTGCAGATACCTGTTTGATCGATCACGTCCATACACGTTCTTTGCGACGATGGGCCTATGCCGTCAGAATGTGAATTATGAGGAGCAGAAACAGTTTTCACTATTTTCTCTGAAGATTGTTCTCCTTCACATGTACTCTTCAGTAGTGGGACTAGTGGATCACTGACTCGCTGTATTCCGTGTTCTGTTGTTTCTGTTCGATCAGGCCTTTCGTCAGTGGCACAAGAGGTTGTCATATTTTCATCTTGTTTAGTGGCATCTTTTTTTCGAAGTTGGATAATTACCTCAAAGTCGTCATGTTTCAGAAAGCCCGTAGCGCCAATATAAAATTTACCCGCATCTTGTCCATCTTTGTCTAATAATTTAAGAAACCCATTGTTTGTAAATCCACTTGCTTTATCATTTGTAGCCGTTTTAAATGATGAAGTTGACGTACATGTAGATGGGTTTGTTTCCAAACATTTGTCATCTTTTAATTTGGTAGCGCAGTCACATTTTTGTTCTGCGACGTCCCTAAAAAAATACATACGGTTAATGAAAAGAATAAATATCAATGAACTATAAAATGTATTGTCTTACTGTGAGGCTGCCCTAGTAGCATGGGCAAACGACTAGAGATATGTATAATAATAATTAAAAATTAGATAAAGGTAGGACCATACTCAATGTAGCAATGTATAAATTAATAAAAATAATAATAACCTGGTGCCAGGGCGTTCATTAGCGCATTCTTTACTTACACCAAGCCCTAAAAAAAATATTGTTTGATTACCAAGATTAGAAAGACATTCTCATCAAACACACAACAGTAACGTGTCATACCAGTGTCCATTTGTATAGTATTTTTAATTCTTTTCAAATAACATGTTGACTGGCCACAATCTTCAACAATTGTGTCATCCGTGGCAATTTTGGCGCCACTCAATACGTCGTCCGGAAAATACATTGAGGCAATGTTGTCCCTGAAATTTAATTTAAAAAAAAATTCAGGTATTACAAAAAATGCCTAATAAGCACCTTTTTGGAAAATTTAAACCATGTAACATTTTACGAAGAGTAATTGTTATCGAGCAAACGAACCAAAATGTACAAACATGAATATAAATTGAATACTTATATACGTGTACACATATTTGGTGGTCGCAATAGCATACCTACTTCTTTCTTTATTTGCATAAAAATAAGAGAAAGCAATTTACCACCAAGGCTTGCGGTTGGTCGCAGATTGCCATAGTTCTACATTAGTGGAGTAACAACTCATTATGTTGTATTTCATCCTGAGGAAGGACAGCAGGATTAATGGAATAGGAGATGGTACAGTAATTGAAAAATAATCCCTATGTATACTCACCGTTTTTCATTAATTGTTTTGTAAATACCTGCAACAAAAAAAAAAATATAAAGTACATAACATCTTTTTGTAACAGTCTGTCTGTAATTGCAAAATTGATTGTTGAATTTATATTATTATTATATTTCTATGTAACAAGGTACCTTCATCGAGTTGTTGAAAAGAATTATTTTTAAGCTTTTTAGTTGACTTGCTAGTATTTGTCTTTTCCACAATAGCTTCTGTAGCATCTTTACTGTTCAAAATGCCTGCTCTCTTTTTATTTGCTGTTTTATTAATTTTGCTCTTTTTGTCTGCTTTGGAGTCTAAAATCTTGTAGATTATTATTCTTTCTGCATCTGACAGTCTGTCATTTCTGTTTTTATTCGTTTTAGGCTTGGTTTTATCTAAATATACATCATCATTTGATGTTTCTTCTAAAGAGCTATCAGATGACGAACTGAGGTGTTGCTCTTGTTCAGTTTGTTCAACAACCACTGCTTCTACTACTCGCTTTGGTTTGTCGCTAGCAGTGTCTTTAGTAGGTGGAGTATGCTTATGCCGAGACCGATATTCGTGATAGCTGTCGACCTGACTGAATTTCACTGTGTTACCAGATTTGTTCTCTTTTAGTGTTGTGGGAATTGTATGAATCGCAAAATTTCCGTCACTTTCTGGCACAGGCATCCAAGAGTACTGAAAATCTTTGGCATCAAAATTGTCTGCTAAGTCTGACAATGGTGGTGACATTGGTTTATCTTTACTTGAAGAAATAGTTTTACTCATATTCTGGGGAAAAAATTACATTTTTAAATAAACATTATTGATCAGTGATAGGTAATTACTACGATTCACAGATTGTATAAATCAAAATAGACGTGGCCGCGAGACGGTGCGAAAGTGTCTTGCTATGAGTGCGCCACTGTCGCAATGTGTCGTCCATATTACATCTGTAGGTATTTAATGCGTTATGTGTTTACAAAAGCAAATAAAAGCGTAAGAATGCGGTACCAAACATAAAAGCAAGCGACATGCGCACTGTGTCCGCGAGTGATTTAGACTGGTTTGGTTGGCAGCAAGATGGTTCGATGCGTCGACGCAGGTGAGTGACGTAACCCATTGTTCTTGCATCGCAGTGCGCGACTCCAGTGTCTTTATCCGATACGTCGTGCAGGTAAGTGCAACCGTGTTTTTATTTCTTAGTTTAGTATAGTTGTGTTCTGTAGTTAGTGTTTATTTATTGTAGTATGTATTATATATTTAAGTATTATATGTGTATTATATATTTACCTATTATATATTATAGCATTCTCGTTTATTAGTTATTTTATATATTATACATTTATGTTTTGTAATGTGTACTATATATTTATAATTTTAGAATATATATAGTGTTTACATAAGTATATGTAAGTGATGTAGTGGGATTGCTACACATCTAATTAGTAAATCAAACTGACATTGATTTACTAATGTTTCAGAACCGCTTTTAAATTACACATAAATAGTAACATTATTATGTTAACGTTATTACGTTAGTTTTAAAATAAGGTAAATTAGAAGATGTCAGTTGGAATCCGACCGGATCGAAGGAATTTTTTCCGAGTGTTCGATCTTTGTATTAATAATTACATTTATAATTGTTATCACAATTCTGTCCACTGAATATACGACATCTTGACTTCAAAGGATTAGATTCATATACATATTATTATAACTTTCAATCAAGCTTACCACAAAAGGGTGTCTTTTGCATTCTTTTTCAATTTTCTTATACTCTTGCTGTAGTGTTTTCTGCCAGCCTCCTTTTTGCAATTCCTGTCGTGATTCGTCTTTGTAAGCAGTTTTCTGGTGGTAACAATAATTTATTAAGTTTATGGACCATTTTAATCAACATTACAATGTGGAATATGATCATGATATATTCACCTCACTACTACTGCTACAAAACTTTTGCGATTGGGTATAGTTTTTTAAATACTGAATTTTTTTTATTCAACTGAGAGTAAAGTGAAATTATTTTCTAATTAACTGTTCCAGCCAGATTCAGCTACAAACTCAACCAAAATTAAAAGCGTATGCAAAAATCTAGATCAATTCAAAACTGCAACAGCAACAAGAGCTACCTCTTCACCCACTTGCATCAGTCTCCGAAACATAGAAAACAATGGAGTGCATGCACACTGTTGCTCTGGTGAGAGGAGCAAAGTAGTTCTATGCTGGCTTCCAGGTGACATGGAATTGAGCCATTGCCCCCAGTGTCAGACTGGCCTCATTAGACTACAGATGCGATTGCAAAAGTTGGGGTCAAGTCCTCACGATAACTGGGCCCTTCTATGAGAGTCAATACAGGTAAGCTAGTCACAAATACTAGGTAGGAATCATCTTCAAATCCTAGTCAAGGCTCTCCTGGAAGATTGGTTTGAATAAGCACAGGTCCAACTGAGAAGTACATATCAATGTGAGAAGATTCGGTCATGATTTGAACATGTTTGGACCTATCATCTGAGACAGTCTGTATATTTTCAATGCCAGTCTACCACCAAATTCAATTACATAAATAACGAAATAGTACTTACAATAGGTTTTGTTTTATCTTTAGAAAGGGTATTCAAAAATGCCATAGTATCTTTAAACTCTTTTTCTACATTTTGTTTTGTCAGTGCAATTTTGCTCCGAGAATCTTGCATCTTTCGATGGTTATCATTTGTGCAGGATAAAACTCTCCTTGAATCCAATGAAGATTCCTTCATAGCTTGAGAGTAAGCATCTTCATCAGCTAGTGTATCTCGAAATACAATTCTCTTATCACCATAACAAACATCCCTTGTGTCTCTAGTGGCATGGTTATACATAGTCACAGAATTTTTCTTATTCACAAAATTCATAGATTGGCCTAATTTCATAGGCATGTCAGAATGCCTTTCTAAAGTAGGCTTAACTGAAACTGAAATGCTATTGTTAATACTGTGCTCCTACTACAGACTTAAAAAAGAAAGACTAAAAATACTACTACTACTAAATGTTTTAGCATAAAATGAATAATAGTATAAGCATTAAGCTCCATAGTAATATATAAATTGCAGTTTTACTAGTGCATGTGATGAATCATGATTCTGAAAAATAATGAATAGCCTGTGATACAAATGTTTGCATAAACAATTGTGCTTACAATGTTTTTGACCAACTTTACATCTCCGAAAAGGGCTGGAACCCCTTAGAACTGGACTAGGATTCAAATCAGGCTGAATATGTCTAGAACTAAAGATTTGCTTCATCACACGCTCTTTGAACGCACTGGCTTGAGGAGTCTTGGAATGGTTGCTGCACTTGGATGATTGTTTGTGACATAAGACATTATGAGTACAAAATCCACATTTCTCAGGCTGCCATGAAGGCACTGGTACCAGTTGTACATCAGCTACATGACAAAAACTACCTTCAACTGATGCAGTGCGAGTCTTCTGTAAAGTCTGTTTTATACTTTGTAAATCATCAGGTTTTTTGTTTACAGTTACAGCATCATGTTCACGCAGGCGAAGTTCCCTATTCTGTAAATATTCCGAAACGAGATTTAAACATGGCTTATAGGAGGAAGTGGTATCTTGATAGGCGAGGCCACCACAAAGACTTGATGGCATTTCTTCACTGACAGCAAACAAGTTGGGCCTCCTCTTAGTCTCCTCAACATTTTGACCAGGGGTGTCTTTAGTGCTATCACTACTCTCTTTATGAAGTGATAGCAAAGGAATGTGAGGCTCCCACTCATGGGGCACAGAGTCAAAATTCCATTGAGTGGCCATTTCATTTGTTAAAATCACAGGTTCCCGTTTGTCATCCCCTTCTTTGGTTTCTGGTTTGTCAGTATTCAGCACGGCCTCAGCTTCTACAGCAATTTCCTTTGTGGACGACTTCGCTAATATCTTGCTTGCAACAGATGAGGACTTTTCTCTACTAATTTCATTTGCTGCTTCTCTGTAACATATATGTATTCCAATTAACTAACCACAAAAAGCTATGTACAAAAGCTCTTTTTCACCTCATTAGCTCGGAAAGGCTTTCTTTCTCATTAGAAGTCTGTGCGCAAAACAGCGTTTATTGTTTTGCAAGCCAGTGCGGAAAAGGCTTTAGAAATTCGAACTTGATGATGGACTGTGGTGCACCCAACTTATTCTTCCGGTGAAAAAAAAAAGATAATGACATATTCAACTATGCAATTTGTTCTACGTTACTTATTTATGTAATATAAATCTGTTATTCTATATTAACGTTGACATTAAATTGATAATCATAACTAATTGTGTTTGTTTTAGTTTGTCTAAGAACTAAAATAATTTCACACAAATAAAAGTACAAGCAAGAATAAAAATATTGATGTGTACATTCGGAATGCATCCGGAGAAAAACTTTTTCTTTTAATAAAAAAACTGATGTTTTATAGTTTACCTGTTTTTCTTTCATCTACCATTTTCCTCGCTACAGTGAGGTGAAAAATTGTGTTTCGCTTGGAAGCAAAGTTGTTTTGCATCTAATCTATTTTTTAAACTCTTCTTAACTTCTTCTAACTAACCTAAACCTAACTTCAATCTTAGCTTCCTTCACTTCTTCAGGTTTCTATAGAAGCACTCATGTCAAACAACTTTGCCACCTTACATAACAAATAACTATTTCTGGCAATTACCGAGCCTGAAGTCGTCTATCGAGTAATTTCTTCTGTTTGTCTAGGTGTTCTTGTTTTTTCCGCTTCAACTCTACTGTTGCTTCTTTACCTCGTTGTCTTGAAAGATCGGATTTTGTTGGAACTCCTATAAAAGGTTAAGGACAATACTTTTTTTTCTAACTAAAACACATTATTATCTAGGGAATTACGTAATTTATGTCTCAACTGTGATTACAATTTACTTGGCGATACAACAAAGATAAATTAAATGATGGTGTGTTAAAATAATATTGGAAAAGTTAAGTAAGATACCTTCAACATTTAGTTTCTCCGCATTCTTGTGACTTGAACCTACATTTTGCAAACTTCTAGCACAAAACTTCTCTAATCGTTGCACCAATCTATCCTGCTGTTTCTGATATACTTTTCCTTTTTTTGCGTCGTGCTCCGTAAGGTGCCTGGCCTTTTCAAGTTCAGCTCGTTGTCGTATTTTCTTTGCAATGTCTTTTGATTGTTCCCTAACCTAAAAACAACACAACTATGTATTTCTGCAAATCACTTGAATAATTTTTTATGAAGATCTATTTGAATTGTAGAAAAAACGCTAACTAAAAACGAACCTGCTGAATTCTCAGCTTTCGTCGCCGCAGAAATTCATTTGTTTTCAAAGCTTCAACTTCAGTCATCTTGACATTTGCTTGTTACAAGTTCTGAAAATCTATTCTTTTAAAACTTAAAGTAGATTTACCAACAAATACTAGATTATAAGTTTATTATCTCACAAAACTTCATATAAATAAAGAGAGCTATTTATAAATGTGCAAATTAAAAAATAATTTTAAATTATGTCAACGTATATTTCGTACGTGCGTCAAATGAGTTCGGATACGCTCTAGAGATCATGAGATACGCCGCGCCGCACAGTGGGCCCAAAAAGTCAATGGCCCAAATTGATAATTCTTAGTCATAGGAATAACTTGTGGAGTATTTTTATATGATAGATAATAACATTCCGAACAACTTTTTTCTTGTGTAATTTCTTGTAAAGGTGATACTTTCGGAGAAAAAAATTATAATTTTTCTATAGAGAAATATATATACATTTTATTTCTATCTCTTATATAATGTAGGGAAATGTAATGTGTTTGGTTTATTTACAGTATGTATAGGTCCAATAATTCTCTATGAAGAAAAAAAAACCATCTGCAGGTCTTGCGGCTTTTCCCCAAAAATCAAGGTAATAGATTTGGGGAGACAAAGGTATTATTTCCCACATGTAATAAAATTTATTCATTCTCAGTATTTAGTATATTATTATTGTTACGCTTAAAAATATATCAAATTATTAAGAAAGTCAAAATGTGCCCATCTATTACATATACGTTAAGCTATAATTAGAAATACAGTCAACAAGTTGAATTAAGTTTTAACCTTAACATTTAAGCTTGACGAGTGGCAAGATGTGGTATTAAAGACTATCCATACATATCCGGGACGTGGACGGGCCGTGACCCGTCAAGGACACACCGGGGACCGTTCAAAACGAGGAAGGGTCGCGCGCTCAACACCCACCGACTGATCGTCATCATCCTATTTAAAAGCCAGGCTCTTGTCGGCGACTGATAATAGTAGAAATTTTAGTAGTTCAAGACAAAGTGATTCTAATCCTACTAGATAATTTTATACATATAAGCGGTTTGCTAATAATTCTTTCTATAAAAATGTTGCTATATAAGCAGCGCATGTGCGATGTTGAAAACAATATCAATATCGTTTATAAACAAACAAATAAATAGTGTTTTTATCAGTGATCATCAATGTAACAAAAATATGATAAAATTCTAGAATACGAGGGCATTTTCTCCACATAGCGTAATCCAAACAAAATCACCAAACGAGTTGTTGAGTTGAAATTCCCTGTATTTGGGGAATTCCCCATAAATTGGCAGCACTGCAGTTAGTTCAGAATAAAGTCTGATGTAAGAATCGGACGCCTATCTGACGTGTGTTCGAGTGAATCCGATTTCGTGTCTGAACCTCAGAGCCGTCACAATACCAAGTCTATTCATCAAACAGTTATCAATCCATGGAACTTCAAGTGGCTCAGGTTGAATTGCTTTGAACCAGATACCTTTTTCTTTGGATCTCTCATCAAAGAAGCGCATCTTAGTGCGGTAATACACGTCCGATTTCGTGTCTGATGTTCTGATCCGACTATCGGTCGGATCAGAACATCAGACACATTCCTGGGCACATTCCTTCAAAGAAGTTTACCTTTTTGATGGGCATTACACTAACTCCTTATTGTAGGAATTGCGGCGTTATTGAAGACATTTACCACGTTTTGATGAAATGTGTTCGGACCGAGAGACCCAAGAGACAGTGGGGCAGTGTGACCAACATACGGCAGACTGGGTGGCGTACCAGTATAATGGCCGTTCCTTCGTCAAACGAAGCCAAGATACTGTACAAAATATATTTAGATAGTCTTAATCTAGGTTAGATGTGTAAATTAAGTAGCATAACGGAGCGACATTACTATTAAAATACACGGTAAAGCTCCTTAAATTTAGATTTTAAAAAAAGACGCGCTGGTATTTTATATTATCTTTACACACGGCGAATATCGGCAGCGCGTCTGCAGCTAGTCAATTCTGTCAGGCAATGCGAACGCGATACAGCCGCGATACAAAAGTTTTAATTAGGGTCAGTCGTCGAAAGCCACATAGTGTCAGTGTCAAGTAAAGATTAAACAAAAACTTGAAAATAGGTTTTAAAAATATTATCCGAAATAAGTACGGTATAGTAAAGTAATAATGGTGCATGGTCTATATACTTCTTATATCTAAAAGATGAAACAATATAGTAACTGCGCCCCTGCAACAGTGAACAAAAAATGTAACCGCATTTAATTTTCAAGTTTGATAAACCTTTAACAAGCGGTCACTTTTTTATGGTAGCTTCGCCATTTTATCACAACATATGTGTCGGTATCGATAAAAAATGCGTAAATAAGCATCAATGCAGTCGCGCGTTGGCATCGATGCAACCGCCAGTAAATCGCCAGTGCCACATTTCACAAAAGCGCGTTTGCTTGGCTGCTAAAAGTTGCGTGTGTAACCGCTCTAAAATATACGTATATAAAAACAACGGTATTTAATATCTACGTTAGGCATATCAAATATTATTAACATTGTTACTACTGTTACGATCAATGCAACCGCCTGCAATCGCTAGTGTCACTATGCAATCGTGCGTTTCACAAACGTACGTTTGCGTCGCTGCCAAAAGTCGCCATATGTAACCGCTTTAGAATATACCTAATTATAAATGCACACAACGCACACACTCAACATTGGAGATGGGAATAACTGCTTATTTTTTTAAACGTTTAAACGTTATGCTTTTTAAAAAAAAGCGTGCTTTTTTAATCGCTTTTTAGTTTGCAACCTTTGTTTGTAACCTATGTCGCGGGTGACATGGCCACACACATAAACAACCACAAAGTACACCCAAACTCACGTCACGAGAGAAATAAATGTAGGCCATACAAATATTTATCCCGGCTACAAAGGCACTTAAAAAACCGAAACGAACGCAGTAATGCTCACATTACTGCTTGGAGGCAGAAATATGTAAGGTGGCAGTACTTCCCTGGACGAACTCTTTAATCACAAGGAGCTGTACTGTTACTAAAAAAAGTAAGTATTTAATAACAATATTGATAATATTTATCAAATACGATCAAATGCGATTTTTTATTTAGCAGTATTGACGATTGCTGAAAATCTGCTCCATTTTGGTAGATAATTTAGATTAACTACCAAAATGGAGAATAAAGCTCTAATTTCTTTTCTAAAAATAAATATACCAGAGTCGAATATCCGAACACGTCTTTCCGGTCTTTCTAAACTTTCAAAAAGTATTTAATGAAGTTTTATTTATTTCGTATATATAGATTTTAAAAGTACTGATTTTTAAAATTCATTACTTAGTAGCGTTTGTTTTCGTGAGTACAATCACTTCAAATATAGGTAGGTATTTGTTGTAGACCTGTGTCGATCCATCAATATTTGATAACCCGGGTCTATCATGACCCATGCGTAATATGATCGGGTCAAATGATTCAATCATATATTGGATATTTTAGCGGGTCACCGTCTCTCATGATACTTCTATATGGCGTTTAAAACGGTCAAATTATACAATTAGCTTTTATTATTTCCTGCTGATGGGTAATGTGTCTATATATAAAATTTCTTTCTAAGAAAAGTAACGGTGTTCAAAACAAAAAAAAAATAACAAAAAACTTATGAGCATTCAAAATTACTAATTTATTATTCATTAATATTTTAATATTAGCTAATGCACTCATAAATAAACACAACACACCGAAAAACAGATTAAACTTACAAAATTACCATGTAATGGACACTACGCTACGGAGCAATTAGGATGAATGATTGATAGACTCATTGATCCGGTAACCCGTTGAATCGTTGATCGATGGCTTGTCTTTTTGGTTTGATCGAACGTAGGTTCTATCGAACGAATGCTCTGTCGAACAAATGTTCGACCCAAACAAGGAGTGAGAATGCGAACCATGTCTTGAATGGGGACTTCACGTGAGAGTGAACGAGACAATAATAGTATTGTGAATTGTTGATTAATATGATTAATCTCTAAAATTATAGCGATAAAGTCTCATGAAATCCTAAAATGGTCGGGTTATTAGAAGCTACTAGCTTCCCGGGTTATCGGGTCAGGTCACAGGTGCTGTTGGAATCATTTTGATTCGATACATCACGATCGACACACGACTAATTTGTTGCTAATTGAACACCGAAAGAATATGGCGGAAGTCAACGTTGTACTTATCATGATACCTACTACTCGAAGTTGACCAAATTTTTGCTAGAAAAAATTTATTTACGGAAATGTTAAGTGCCGGCCACACGTTTGAGCTACACTTACCGTCCGCTTGTCTGCGCAGTTTTACTTGTGAGTGTAAGACGCTACAAGGAATCGCGGCTAATACCAGATTAAACAGATCTTGTCAAATTTAGTTTGTAGCTTTCGCTTAGACTATTCCTTTGTTTTTGTCCGTCCTCTAAGAGCTTTCGGCACTAAAGTGTGCCATGTGTCATTTACTGGGCATTGTTTTTCGGCACATTTATCATTTCCCTTTAAAAATTAGGTATATGAGAATGAAAAAAAAAGTTTATTCAAAAAACTCAATACGCAATAATTTTATTTATCTCCACATATAATATAAGTAAAATAGATGTTAATAAATTATTCATGGCACACATTCTTGCTCAAAAATCAATTATCGCATTTCGATATAATCTATAGTTAAGCAAATTTCTTAGAATGGCTGATTGGCAAAATTATGACGATGTAAATTTGTACTTAGATTAGCGTCCAGTAAATTATATTTTTAAACACCACAATACAAGAATAATTTTATAGAAGTAAGTATTTTAGTTCCGATTCATAAAATCCGCAAATCATTGCTAAATCACTGTTGGAATTAATTCACAAAATTTTTTTCTTGTTTTTGAACAACGTGGAATATACCTTTTTCGTCAAGCAAATATAGCCGCACCTCATTGCTCCACAGCGCCAGCAAGCTTGGTGGCCTCCAACCAGTCGTGCCAGATTAGGGGATCTTTCGCCATTTAGGCCACTGCGAGGGGTCGTGCGGCGACTAAAAAGTGATTGGCGACTCGGCGCTATTTAGACTATGTTTAAAATAGGAAAACGCGATTTTAGGCTACTTAATAAAATGTCTGGGGAATCACAAACTTGATTGGGGATTTTGTGGCGAATGGAGTTGTAAAACAACTCATTTGGGGGTTTCAGTATTTCTACTTGTGGCGAATTAGGGAAATAAGAAAGTTCATATTCCCCAATTTCCGGCAGCAAGCAGAATTGTAGAATTGTTTTCCTTGATTTTTAGGGATTTCATGGCTTCGGCGAATATCGGCTACTTAATAATCATAAATTGGCGAATTAACTTCGCAAAAGTCTGGCAACACTGCCTCCAACGAAGTACCAAATAAACCTACACACCACTGCACTGAGATCGAAACACTATCTCTGACGCTGCAGAGGTCCCCAGTCCCTGCACGCCAAGGCTTAATTAAACCAACGCGCCGTGCAAAGCGAGCTCGCGCCAACCCGCGCGGCGTAGGAAGAAGGACGCCCGAGCGCGCGTTTGGCGGCGCGTGCTTGCCCGTGGTCGCTTTTTCGGATCCTCCGAGAATAGGTAACTTCCAAAGAGCGGCGCCGGCGGGCGCGCGTGGCGGCCCGTAGCTTTTGGCGCTCATTCGGTATTTGACAGCGTTCAAATGATTTAAATTATTTAGTATGAATCCGTAAAACAAACCACGTATGTTCAATTCAATAAAATCTTAACAACTTACCTCGACGCTCTTATTGAATGGTCGAAATTGAGACCTTCTCTTACATAGGGATTTAAAAAATTAAGTGCTGTTTTTCTTTTTGGCAACCTGTCAAATTTTACTGAAAATTATTTTAATTCCTATGTAACGGAAGGTCTGAATTTCGGCCAGCGTGTGGCGCGGCCTTGGCGCGACCCTCGGTAAAAACGGGCCGTGGAAAGCCGATATTTAAAATGTATTTTATGTGTTAAATGTCGATAGGATATTAGTGCTGTAAATCGATTCCAGCGACAAGCTATTTCATGAATAAGGTACCTATTAATAATATTTTTTACTACAAATCGCCAATACAAACTTCAATATATTAAGTCCACATTTCACTACCTACCTAACAAAAATTTGTTGCATGTAAGGGGTGTAAGTAGTTACTTACATCATACGACTTCTTCATCCGAGCTAGTACCTACTTAAACAACGTTAAGTACCTAGGTACCTACGTATGAGTAAGTCACACAAATGTAAAAATCGTGACCGATGCGATTTTCTACGACTTGCTTTTAGCAACAACCAATTGTTACTGCTACAATAATGGATACAGGACCAAAACAAAGGCGGCTAATAAATCCGCGTTATAAAGCTAACATATTATCCATACTCACATTCGGGTAATGATCTCATAAATTAATAACAAGGCCCCGAAGACCACACATAAGAAATTGATCTCTCAATTATCTAATTTCTTACATAATGGCTCTTTCTGTGTAGATGGACGGCAGAGACATTCAAAATGGGATACACGCGAGACATCGAAGAAACTGATCTGTATGCTCCTTTGCCTGAACATCGCTCTGATAATTTGGGTTAGCCTTTTACCTAGAATGCTTTTACAATAGTCAAGTAAGCGGAAGATCAATATTGTTTTTGAATTATTTATCAAATAGTACTGCTTGAATACTAATAAATATTATATAGTATATTTTACCCAATGTCAAAGAAGCGTATTGCAAATTGACCCTGGTGCTTAAGGTGGCTTCCCACGTCCCGTGGCCCATTTCGCAGCAATTGTTTCGGACGGAAAACGCGAGTAGCGCCGCCACGCGTGTTGATCCAAGACCGCCCGGACTCGTCCATATTGCGAACTCGCAAGTACAAATCGGCACGTTTGATATCACGGGCCATGGAAAGACACTCTTATAAAGATTGTTTCCATAACTATCACATTTGAATGAGATCATACAGAAGAATTTTTATAAAAGCGATAGAAAATCGGCAAAAATATTCACCTAGTCACCTTTTTTTGGTACATCAACTACTTAAAATTAAAATTAAATTAATTAATTTTTTTGTTCAATACTTTTGATGTGTATTTGGTGATTTTATTGTATCTTAGGCAATGCAGTGCAAAGAGCATGGGACAAAGAAATGGAGCACAGCCGCGCAAATAGGAATTACAAACCAAGTCTCTACAAGGTTTTGATTAAAGTTTTCGGCACTGAATTAATGTTATACGGATTGATACTTGCTGCCATGGAATTTATCATTAGGTAAAATAAGTACCAAATTATTAAGTATTCGGATCTCCCCAAATGAATTTTCATTCAAGGAACTTTCATCATCAATTAACACGTTTCAGATTACAACAACCGCTGTTTTTGGGTACTCTATTAAGATACTATACAGTACCACAGAACTCAACGTAAGTTTACCTAAAATGTTAACAAAAAAATGAAACGTGTGTAAAATAACCTTGAATTTCGAACCTACATTCCGTTTTACTCAGGACAAACCATACGTACATAAATCGCTTATTTCATTATTATGACATGGAAGGGGCCATCACCTGGGGGGAGGCAGTGTTCTGTGCATTCGGTGTGATCTTCTGCAGCGCCATCAACGTGCTCGTACAGCACCCGTTCATGATGGGTGTTATGCACATTGGCATGAAGATGCGAGTCGGCATATGCAGTCTTATTTATAGAAAGGTATAACTAGGTCCATACATATATGCAACGGCTTTACAGCGATATATAAATTCAAAATTTTTGTCTGAAAAAATTGTAATGTAGGTAATTGTGGTCATTGATGTAATTTGGTATCTTGACAAGAATGCACAAAGACAATACGAGTATTTGTATTGTTGGAACTACACATAAACACGATATGACGACGCTACGACGCGGCATCGGTTCACGACGCGACGTCGTATCGTGGAAATCTACGACGAGCAACGTAAATATTCACGACACGACATCGCAACATGCCACGAAACACGACACGACGTCGTATCGTAGAAGCTCAAGGTGCGCTCCCCAGTGCCGCATTCATTTGTTATTCAATATTCAAAGATGACAAACAATATTGAGGTTGATTATTTAATAACCCTAGTCGAGGAGCGCCCTGTACTGTGGGATAAAACATCAGAAGAATACAAAATCATCTATGAGTGTTGAATAACAAATTAATGCGGCTCTGGAGAGTGCACCGTGAGTTTCTACGATAAGACCGTCGTGCCGTGCGTCGTGCCACGTTGCGATGTCCTGTCGTGAATTTTTACGTTACTCGTCATAGATGTCCATGATATGACATTGCGTCGTAAAACGATGCCGCGTCGTAACACGATGACGTTGTACCCTAGCGAGCCCTAAGGGCTCTTACACATTCGACGTCGCGTCGTGCTACGACTCGACGTCGTATCGTGTTTATGTGTAAGAACCCTAAGGAAATAAGACAGACGAAGAAGGAAAAGTGTTGATTAACGAAAATTATTCAGTCAGAGTAGTTATTAATTTCAGGCTTTGAAAGTCAATCTCCAGACACAGTCTGAATACAGCGCCGGCCTCGTCATGAATTTAATGGCAAACGACGTGAATAGATTCGACACAGGGCCTCTCTTCGTGCATTATCTTTGGATCGGGCCTATAGAGATGATGGTTAATAATAACTTTTCCTATGCATTATCAAGATTGACATTGTTACATAACACTATCTATGTGTATAATACTAGTAAGAACAACCTACACAGCTCCATGTTTTAATCAGTATTTTGGAACTTGGATCAATTACAAAGCGTAGTGTTAACGATCGCTTCATAAATTTGTAAATTTCCAGATTGTAGGTGCCTATTTATACCGTGAGATGCAATTAGCTGCTGTCTATGGAGCGGCTTTCATGTTTGCTGTTATTCCTTTCCAGAGTACGTATTGCCGTTTTGAAATGACTAGCTGTGTTTAATAAAATTAATTTAAAATTCAGAATGATGTGATTGCTTATTCACGTTCTAGTTTTTCCCAGTATTTTTAGGAGTTCGCACAGCTCACTACAGGAAAGCGACAGCAATAAAGTCCGATGAACGTGTAAGACTGATGAAAGAAATTATAATGGGAATAGAAGTGATTAAGATGTATACTTGGGAAGCTCCTTTTCGAGAGATTATTGATACAGTGAGACGGTAATACAATTAATATTTGAGTAGTAGGGTTTCTAAAAAAATCTGTTAGATAATGATAGGTACCTAGGAAGATAGCTCTTAGAGGATGGAAAAAAAGATAGCTTCATTATTCTGACACATTTCAGTCAAGAAATTTTCAACATCAAAATGACGTCAATGATCCGTGGCGTGATAATGTCGTTTATCATGTTTACGTCACGGTTCGGAATTTTCATTACGGTGCTTTTCTACGTCAAGTTTGTGTCCCATATCACTGTGGAAAACGTCTTCTTTCTCACCTGCTTCTACAATATTATCAAGCAAACTATGACGCTTTACTTCCCGCAAGCTGTCGGACAAGTAAATATTTATCTTCCTATTTATTTGGTTTCTATTCTAATTATTATTATATGTTTAAATATAACTAAATGGAAAAATTACGTCAGCGAGCTGATTATCGTATCCGCGATTACCTCTAGGTTATAGCTGAAAATCAGCGGTTTGCTCTTGAGTAAACACCGACGCTGAGCTTATGACCTTTTTGCACTGCTGCAGCATACGTACATAACTGGGTGTCTAGCAGTGCTGCGACTCTGCTGTTTTTGTTTATTTTTTGTTTTGTTTGTGTTTTTATTTTTTATTTTTTTGCTGTTATGTACGTGTGAATGTAGTAACAAATAAACGTTTTATCTATCTATCTATCTATCTATTTTCTTATAGATATAGTCTATTGACAAGTGGTAGAATAGAAGTCGAGAGACTTATCAAAAGCGATGGTGATACATAATAACAAGTTCTTATTCACAGATAGCAGAGATGATAGTGGCAATTCAAAGAATACGAGACTATTTGTTGAGTGAGGAATGCAATTTACCTCCACGAGAACGCCCTGACCTAGTCAGTATTGAAAATGCACGTCCTAAAAAACACGTTTTTGTCGGTACGTCGAAATTTTTACACGTAATCTACATTTTGCACTTGAGACGAAGTATTTTAATGCGAGTCTAGATTTTAGGAGGTGAGGTGTGGAACGTCACCACTTGCGTCACGCAATCAGTACGCTGTTAATTATTATGAATAAATTAAGAACAGGTAGAGAACATTTTATACAGATACGACATAGATAAGAACTATGGATCCGACGTCAACAAATGCTGCTGCGGCGCGGCGTGTAATTAAGTTGCTGAGCAATTAGCACATTTTGAGATACATGTGAATTTAAGGCTTACTCCCAGTTGTCACTACTGCGACAAATTGGAAAAAATCCCATGTTACCAGGTGATGACAAACCGGATAAGAAATCCTAATTGTTGCCACTGGTAATTTCTACTGGCGACAAATGATAAAAAACCATATGTTACCAGGTGGTGACAACTGGGATAAAAAACTACAAATGATGTACATAGTTATATACATATTTAACTAAGATAATTAACCTTAGTTAATTCGTTTAAGACTTTTATTTTAACCTATTTTCCAATTTTATTATACTAAGTGAGGGGACGAACAAGTCGTATATACCTGGTGGTAAGCAACAAGGCTGTCCATAACAGTTGCAGTACTACTCAGAACTTTAAATCACAACTGCTGCTCGTCACCCTGAGACATAAGTTAACAAGTCCTCAAAACCGGAACACAGTAATGCTCACGTTACTGCTTGGTGGCAGAAATAGGCAAGGTGTCAGTACTTCCCTGGACAAACTCTTTCACGAGGACACTATTACATATTACAGCTATTAAATTTATATGACCAGATAAAGTAAATCCTACCGTGTAACACATTCTTTAAGCAATATCCTTAGGTATTTGTTATTAGTTATTATTAGGTATTTGGTATTTGACTGTTATTTAATGATAAATACCTAAACCATTTCATCTAGCAAAAAAGTTTTTTCCGCTTTTCCCCCGGAGACTCGCCTTAATCGCCTTTTATTTCTTTTACAATACACTAAAGTTACAATGAATTTTGGCATCCAGTTGACCCATCTGACCCCGATGCACTAGAGCGTCGTCGAATGAGTTCCAATCTACCCAGCACGTCACAAATCACGTCGAAGGACAAAAGAAAAGGTAAAATATCTAAGAATGTACCTATACCATTTATCTGTACCTATATAGTTTTGGAACCGTGAAAACCTAAAATCTCGATATGTACCTATATTGTTTGTCATTTACGTAGCTAATTTTATCGTAATTATGTACTATTATTAGAATTATTCTTTTTCATATAACACGTATTTCATCTGCTTAAAGGTAAAATCATATAAGTGACATTTTCCACAAAAAATCTCCTAATTATGTACCAGTTGTAAGAAATTCACCATCTTTCTGCAGATAAAACTCTTATTAGTTTATAGCTTTTTGTAATTCAGATTCACGTGCGAAAGATAGTGATTTTCTTACCATAGCTATACAAATTAGGCTCTTTGTTTAAAATGTCACTTATGTGGTTTTACCTTCAAACATAAGATTTGTGTATTATAAATATGATATGATACTGTTACGGTTTATAAACATAAACCATTTATTTTAGACCAAACAGTGATAAGTTTTGAAGAAGCTAGTAGCCACTGGCTCGTCTCTTCTGGTAAAGAAGACGTTGAAAACATAACTTTCATGGTAAAGAGAGACTATTTTTGTTGTTATCTAGACTATTTTATTTTATAAAATAACCAATCAAAGCAAAGCGAATACATTTTAAATTTCATCTAGATACCAGCTGGCACTTTAAACATGGTCGTTGGGGCTGTGGGGTCTGGGAAGTCTACATTGCTTCATATGATTTTACGTGAACTGCCTTGCTCGTCGGGGCGTGTTGAAGTCTCTGGCACTGTTAGTTACGCTAGTCAAGATCCTTGGCTTTTCGTTGGTAAGAATATCTATTTTATGCAATTCGATAGCTATTTAATAATAATAGTTTACTATTTCTGTTTGACTTGCTTTAGGTTCAGTTCGACAGAATATACTGTTTGGGCAGCAATTTGTAAAATCTCGCTACATGGAAGTGTGCAAAGTGTGTGCTCTCGAAAGAGACATATCATTGTTTCCTCATGGAGACAAAACTGTAATTGGTGAAAGAGGAGTTTCTTTGAGTGGAGGACAACGTGCCAGGATAAATCTCGCTAGGGCGGTTTATAAAGAAGTACATACATTGTATGCAATAAAATATCTATACAATAAACAAAAACTAATTAACAGTTTTTTGTAACAGGCGGATATATATCTGTTTGACGATCCACTTTCGGCGGTAGACACACAAGTAGCTAATCAAATTTTTCAAAAATGTATAAAAAGGTAAGTTACTGAAGTAATAAACCACATCCGAGAGTGAGTTGAGCTCTTTTAATTATTTCTACTTCTCGTACACCATTAATGTGATCATTGTTTAACTATAAAAACTATGTGTGTTATATAGGTACTTGGACGGAAAAACTGTGATCCTAGTAACGCACCAGATCCAATTCATCAAGTCTGTTGAAAACATTATTATAATGAACAAAGGACAGATCGTTGCCCAAGGCGGATTTGAGGAATTGAATGTAACTTAATTATTATGTATTATTATTTTAAAGGTGTTTGGTATATGAATTCTAATATCCATATACCAAACACAATATACCAAAAACTAAATGTGTTTGATATATGAATTCTAATATTCATATATCAAAAACACTTTTGTGTTTTTTAATCACTTTTAGTTAGTAGCAGTAGAGCTCCTTGTGAAAGATTTCGTCTAGGGTAGTACTGCCACCTTACCTATATCTGCCGCCAAGCAGTAATGACAGCATGACTGTGTTTCGGTTTTGAAGAGTAAGGGTACTGGTGACATTACAGGCACATGGGACTTGTCAACTTATGTCTCAGGGTGACGGGCGCAGTGGTACTGCCCCTCAGATCTCTGCAATTTAAAGCTCTGAGTGGCACTGTAACTATTATGGAAGAACGTGTGGCTTACCATCAGATGCACGACTTGTTCGTCCCGTCTCTTGATGTTATAAAAAAACAAAAAAAAATTGGTTCGCAGGAACAAGAACTGAATTTAATACAAATGATGAAAGAGAAAACCAAAGAAGTGCGGGAAGAAGATTCTATAGTGCTCCTGCCTAGTGTATCTACCACTAACCCTAGTACAGCAAGTGCGCATAGAAATCTATGGTCTTTGACACTTCAAGAGTCTGTTGCCGTGAGTTTTTCTCAAAAGTCGAAAGTGAAACCAACTTTCTTGTTGTACTGACCCGACGGAGTCTCTTAACAGTTAAATATTGCAGGATCAAAGGCCACAGGCGGAAACACAGGTAATTGGCAGAGTTAGCACTACTGTCTATCGGGATTATTTCTTAGCAGGAGCTGCCTGTCCCTATGTCACCGTCGTTTGTTTCATGTTTATCCTTGCGCAAGTTTGTGCCAGCACTTGCGATTACTGGATTAGTCGTTGGTAAGGGCCGAAAATCTTTAGTTTCTTTTATTCGCTCGTTATATACGACTGATATAACCATAGATATAGAAAAAAAGGGGAGATATGTAATGACGCTATGTAAGATCGCGTACCGATGTCGCCACTTTTTAGCTTGTGTGCAATTCAAACTTTACGCTCTATTATCTACTACCATAACTTGAAGATTTTGATTGGAAACGACGTAACACAATTTAAAAAAAAATTTTTTTGGTGTATTATTAAATTGATATAAATTATTATTATTTTCTTAATGGCGGCCACTAGGCTTGGGCCAGTGTCAGTTTTATAAAAAATATGGCGATCGTCGCCAGTGTCAAATTTCCATTATACGTTACCACAGGTTGGTGAAGCTGTCATTGTCAAGAGTAAACACGAACCATCAACGAATTTGTTGTTTTTTTTTATGAAGGATTAATGTAATTTTCTATAATTATTTCTAATTTATTTTGCATGCACATGTAAAATAAAGCTGATTTTGTTTTATTTATTTTTTAAATGCATTTGCTATGGAAATTTAAACAAAGTCTGAAAAACCAATATTTCGATTTTCCTGCAGCTTCTATCCAACCTTCTCTTATTTTGAACTCATTGGAAAAAATTAAAAATACTCTACGTTTATTCTATGAGTGTAATGGAATTTAAATATCTAAATTATCTAAAACAATAATACACATACATTTTTCTTCAAGCACTTCGGACACTTTTACTCATAAGTTGTGTTAAAGTTACTCGAAATAAAATGTTTAGTAATAATAATAATAATAATAAAATAAAAGAAATCAATTTAACATGAATGTATTTCGCTTCGATATTTTAAGAACTTTAATTACAAAAATCATAACTACTTATTGACTAATTATTAACTTAGAATACTTACTAACTATTAGTATTCTTCAAACATTTCAGTAAAAATTTATTGTCGATATACATCAGTCATCGTACATGAACATCACTATATTTGAGTCTAGAAATGTGATTCGCTCTGGACCTTTAGGGAGGGAAAAGCGTCGTTTTTATTTTGATTTTCAATTATTTTGTGAAATCTAGTTTAAAGTGGAATAGGATAGTGCTAGAGTCTGTCTAACGAAAGATGAGACTGGAAAAAGGCGGCAAATTCAAAAAATCATCATATGGCAACTCAGGTTATAGTTGGAAATATAGTTTTGATACTTTTATTTATTATAATAATATTTGTTACTTGTCGTGCCTACGTCAGATTTTTCAAACAGTGTAAAGGCATCTGACTTACCTCACGACTGCCACATAGTAATGGAACCATAAGGTACCTTCTAAAGCACGAAACAGTTCAAGATATTATTTATGGTCAACAATCCAAGTTTAGAGCACGCCTGAGAGTGCTAACTTATGGTAGCTTCTCATATGGAGAAAAAACAACACCGAGTGAAAGCAAGAAAAAACATGATAATAAAAATACAATTTAATTTTGTTTAATCACTGTAATCAAAATCTGAATCTAAAAATTCAACTGCGAATGAAGAGTCAGAATTACTATCACTATCATTATCTCTGACTCTTATTATGAACTCTTCCATTTCTGCAGTTATTCCATCTCGTTTTTTGTACTGCTCTTCAACATGAATAACATGGTCTGTATTTTTTATTACTATTAAAAGATTCTTCTATTAATTTTGCCATATCCTCCGCAGACAAACCAATGTTTTTACTGGCAACTTTGCGTTTCGCCAAACTCCATACTAATTCTATAGCGTTTAGATCGCAATGGTAGGGCGGTAGTCTTAGCACTTCATGCCCATGCTGCTTCAAAAGTTCATCAACTTGGTAGACCGGTGCTTGTTTATTCTCTTTTGCTAAAACTAATAGTTCTTCTCTTGATAGATAATCTTCATATGAAATACCATTTGAAGAGAGCCATGCTTGGATTTCAGCTTTTCTAGTATTTGTTGTTGGGCCCTTATTGATTTGGACACAGTGATAACTAGCATTATCCATAACAATAACACTGGGCTCACTTAAATTAGGGATTAGTTTCTCAGATATCCATTTATTAAAATTTTGAGAGTTCATATCGTGATGATAATCTGCATTTTTAGATTTTGTGCTGAACACCAAAAGAGCATTTGGCACGATACCTTTTTCTGAGCCAGCATGAACAATAATATATCTCTTACCCCAAGAGATATTAGTGACAGCACCACTTGTGGATGGACCCTGCCATGATTTTTTAGGTTTATAGTTTTGATGAACATAAGTTTCGTCAAGATATACAATTTCTTTGCCTTCTCTACGTTTAGTAGTGATTGTCCGCAAGAACCGGTGTCTCCATGCTGCTATGTCATATCTTTCAATAAGAATAGAACGTTCATCTTTGTTTTTCTTAAATTCAAATCCATTTGATATTAGGATGCGACGCAATGTTTCATGACAGCCAGTAAAATTAATACTATCCCTTAATTCACGTAAAAGGGACCTTAATGTTGGAATTTGTTTTTTTACGATATAAAACTCATTTATTTTGTTTTTAATCGTATCAATATCAAAAGAATCTAAAGCTGACACTGTTGGCTTATGTGGCCTCTTTTTGCCTGGTGTGTTCCACGTGCCTTCATTTGTTTGACCCTCTGTTTTAATTCTTTTAAGGGTACCAACACTGATATCTGAAACAAATATTTAAATACAATTAATTTTAGTAAGGTAAAAATGTAGGGTTTATAAATAACACATTCATCGACAAGAGTAATTTTTTTTATTACTCAAAATTCTTGAGACGAGAAGAACAAACCAATGACAGATAAAAGAATGGGTTACAAAAAGAGACCAAATCAAGAAGATATTATCAGGTTTCCGCTGGTATGAAGTAAAAAATAATGTATAAACAAAATAATCTTAATTTTATTATGAAAACAACAACTACTAAGGATGTCTTTGTATTGCAATATTCAGCAGCAAAAGAGCCGCCTAAAAGGACCTCACAATAAACAAAGGGATATTTAAGAGACAGTCTGGAAATAAAATGTAAAACAATGGGGTTGGCAACTGTCAAAATGTCGCTGTTTATGGTTGTTCCAAAATAACTTGTCAAATGTATGGAAAATTCACTTCAAAAATATTTTTCTCCGTGAATTTATAAAATTAAGTGAAAATCTTTATAAAACGGTTATGTTAGTTAATTACGGACGTGTTAGCATATTTTTTAATAGAAAATTCAATCAAGCCATATTTTTATAGGTTATGTTTGTGAAAACCTTAAAAATCTATTTGATAAACAAGATACACGATATTTGAACGATTTGAGGTGACCATTTTTATGATTTACTAAGATTCTGACCCATTAATTAGTCATGATAATGACAAAAAATAAAGATATTTGAGTTTTTATTAAGAATAACCGTACGTAACGACATCTACAATTAGCTTTGCGTTGCCAACCCTATTAACACTGCATATTGCATTGTATTTTGTCGGTTAGGTACAGGTGTTTTGATAAATAACGACGGTACTCAAATAGGTACTTACCGGTCATAGAAGAAATCTCGTCAAGATACTGATTTTGTGTCTTTAAACATTCTTTAAGGAACAGATCATTCAATTTTTTTATTGTTGCTCGAATGGTTTCTATAACTGGATTACTGGTATCATCCATGTTACCTGCAAAATAATAAATATTAAACAAATCGTACTTATATAACGCGCAATGCAATCAAGATGAAAGGTATCAAAATATCGAAGTCACACTTACCAATGCATTGAGACATTGCACGTAAACACTCTTGTTTTTCCTTGAAAACTACATCTCTTTCAACTTGTTTCTTTTCAAATTTACTAATCATAGTAAAAAGAACATATCGTAAGTCGCTTTTCAATGTTTTCGTCATGTTTTCAATTAGAAATCTTCTTCTTCTTCTTTTAAATGTTATGGCTCCATCGAAATAATCAATGATTTTGCCAATGTCAAGTAAAAATAACTATGTACGGTAGTTTAATATTATTATAAAAATTATACAAAAAAATGGCGATTCCGCCAATGTCCTGTCCAATTAGAAAAATTGCTAAAATCGCAGAAATAATTTTCACTTTGACACATCAACAACTCAGGTTCTAGTGACATTGACATTATTATTAGTGTTGCCATATACATTTTCGAAATAAAAAGCCGGTCTCATCTTTCGTTAGACAGACTCTATTGTGCCTTAATCGAAGATTAAAACGCGAAATTATACGAATCTCGAACTAAAATAACCGTATCGGCCCGTTTTAAGGAATCCCGAGTGAATCCAAGCACACTGCCTCAAATTGCCTATCCTCTTTGTGGCGGCCATATTTACGGAAACATATTTAAACTTCATGTTTAGGCTGATGGCTTTGCCAAAGCCTTAATAAATAAAAAATAAAAATCTAGAAATGTCTATGGAGACGAAAAGAAAACATTGGATTCGCTCTGGAACTTTTGGAGGGAAAAGTGTCGTTTTTATTTTGACTTTCAATTATTTTGTGAAATCTAGTTTAAAGTGGAATAGGATAGTGGTATTGTGCCTTAATCAAAGATTAAAATGCGAAATTATACGAATCTCGAACTAAAATTCACGTATCGGCCCTTTTTAAAGAATCCTGAGTCAATCCAAGCACGCCGCCTCAAATTGCCTATCTTCTTTGTGGCGGCCATATTTACAGAAACATAATTAAACTTCATGTTTAGGCTGATGGGTTTGCCAAAGCCTTAATAAATTAAAAAATAGAAAACATTGAATAATAATAGAAATAATAACTAAAAATGCAAATAGCCAGTGGAATGTTATCTCACTGGTTTAAAAATTTTTGTTTTCGGTCAATTTTTTACAAGGTGTATCGCTACAACTTGGCATTTTCAGAGATCTTGTATGTTACGACGATCGCCATGTCACTGTGGCGATGTTTGTAGGCGTGTCACCTCGATATGATCATCATTTTGATCATACCGAGACGACACGAACCACGCCCCCATATCAAATCTCCCCTTTTTTTCTATATCTATGGATATAACGAATCATGCGCTAAAGATAAGGCGCATACCAGCATTCAATAGAAATGTGATTTTAGGAGTCAAGCTGAGGATACGTTAACTGGTGATGCGAAAAATGATGCAAAAATATGGCATGACCAAGGTCTAACACGAGATGAATTCGTCCTTATTTTTGGTGTCATCACTATAGCAACAATTGGCGTTGCGTTACTACGAGCGTTCTTTTTTTTCTCTCTTTGCATGCGATCTTCAATAAAGTTTGTATTGTTTGATATATCAGAAATAATGCTAAAAGCGTAAAAATACTGGCCATAATGTTTCCGACAGATTGCACGACAAAATGTTTGAATGCGTATCACAATCGCCGATGAGTTTCTTTCACATAAATCCGTCGGGCAGAATCCTCAACAGGTTTAGCAAAGACATGGGCTCTGTTGACGAATTGCTACCTCAAGCTATGATAGATTGCTTTCAGGTAAATCCAGGTACAGGTAAATAATAAAATTTACTAGTACACAAAGTAAATGTATATGAATAAATAAATATCCAATTCCAGATATTATTGAATCTCATCGGAGTTTCAGCGGTAATTTTGTTATCGGACGTGGCGTTATTAATTCCTACAGCTGCAGCTATGATGATATTCTACATATTACGCGTGATTTACATCCGTACTAGTGGTGCTGTAAAACGTCTAGAGGGAATCAGTATGTTTATACCCCAATTTTGAAATAAGTCTGTATGTTAGTCAGACTATCATAAAAATGTTGTTTACGTTTAAAAAGACACGAATTTTAAAAGTACACAACATTTTTACTTTAATTACCGTTACCAAAAAAAGTTGCTCGTAGCTCGTAGCCCGGTCTTCAGTCACCTAAATGCCACGGTCCTCGGGCTGGCGACGATACGCTCTTACGGCGCGGAATCTCTGCTGGCTGAGGAGTTCGATCGGCACCAAGACCTACACAGTTCCGCATGGTACCTCTTCATCACCTGCAGCCGTGCCTTCGGCTACTTTCTTGACATGATCTGTCTGCTCTTCATAATTTGCGTCACTTTTAGCTGCCTTATGAAAACTGGTTAGCAACAAATACTATCCAGCAGATTTCGACAGCTACTTAAAAATGTAGAATAACTTTGTCAATTGTTTTTGTTATAGTAATGGATGCCAGTTCAGCAGGACTTGCGATCACGCAGTCAATTTCGTTGACAGGTATTTTTCAATGGGGAATGCGACAGTCCGCAGAAATGGAGAACCAGATGACCAGTGTCGAGAGAGTGCTAGAGTACACACATCTACCGAGAGAACCTACTTTAAAGAGTGTAAGTTGCTCACTACTGGAAGTTTCTTGAAAGATTTTTCCTACGTTTCTTATATTTATTTAGAATTGTAATTCACATATCGTATTTAAATCAGACAAAAGACAACAAACCACCGAAAGAATGGCCCTATGAAGGCGCCGTGGAATTCACCAACTTGAGTCTAAAGTACACGCTCGAGGGGATGTCAGTTCTTCACAAATTAAACCTGAATATTGCACCGCAAGAAAAAGTGAGCTGGTCTTTAACGTCGATACACTGAATTGTACAAGTTTCTGTAGCTTTTAATCCATTCTTTTAAATAAATTTTGAATTAAAGTATAAACAAATTGTATAATGTTGTAGATAGGTATAGTGGGACGAACTGGCGCGGGCAAATCCTCAGTAATACAAGCCCTGTTCCGACTGGCGTACCTAGAAGGCACCATAACCATCGACGGTATCGATACAGCGACAATCAGCCTACACGACCTTAGGGAAAGGCTCTCTATTATTCCACAGGTGAACACTTTACATCCCATACCAATATACAACTGGCTTTAAATCGAGAAACAAAAAAGACAACCGAGACAGGAGCCCAAATCTGTCCAATTTCAAATGTACATAAATACTTCAGGAGCCAGTTCTCTTCAGTGGCAATATGAGAAAGAACTTAGATCCTTTCGACCAATACCCAGACGACGTTTTATTGAAAGCTTTATCCGCTGTCGAGCTAATCGACATCCGTGAAGGTAAGTTAACCGATGCGTTAGATCATTGAGGAAATATATGTATATATATATCTTTAAAAAAAATCAAATGACTAATACACTATTTTCCAATAATCCAGTGTCAAATATCCATTCACAAGACCGACGACTTCACGTTTTACTAACCTACAACTTCAATAAATTGTTGTTTCACTGTAGTTTAGGCCTAGAAGCCATTTTGTCATGACTTTCTTGCATTCGTAATTATCTAGGGAATAAATTTTCAAATTTAAATTTGCTTTATTGTATCCCGGGAAAGTAAAAAACCGATTTATAAAGGCAGTATGAAATGACTTTTTCAGGCGCACTATATCATGTTGTCTCTTACTATTAGTTAGGTTTACTTCATACGCTATTAAAGAATGCTTTTTCGTAAAAACAGTGTGTCATATAAGTAATTGGCGTAGTGTAGATAAAACCTGGCATGATTTGTACAGGTTCTCTGTGGGGTGGAAAGCGGCGAGTTATACACACCACGTACGCTCTGTAGTGTTTAGCGACGGCAACAGCCGTACTTATTTAAACATGGTGTTATCTAAAGTGGCGCTATTTGCCTCGAAAGCAGTTCATATTTTAAATAAGACTATGAATACGGGGGTAGGGATCCACAAATCGAATAAAGAGCGGCATTAATATGGCGAATTCTGTAACTTATACGGAGTACACACGAAATATTCTGACAAGTTTTACGAATACACGAATTCTCGTGTATTCGTAACGACTGTACAAACTTTTGATTATATTTTTCAACACGTAAGTATCTACTTAGATATATATTTGAAACATCAAATCCAGAAGGGTTGTCACCAATTATTATTATTCAGAAAAGTTGAACATTTTTAAATTTATGCTTTATTTTGCCATCTATATTGGTGGCCGATTTAATATTTCACCAATAAATGATTCTGTGTCCATCTTCCGCTCCGAAATATTTTAAATTATCGTCGCCTTACTTTCTCAAACTCAAAGTAACTGAAATGCAAAAAATGGATTGTATATACAAATGCAGGTTGATATCACATTTCCTTCATATTCACACACTGGCTTTTACCTATTCTTAAAGTAATGCAACCAAATTAACACCCTTGATAAGAAATTTAAAATAAATAGAAAGTTTTGCCATCTCCTGAATAATCACTCTTTATAAGATACGTGTTTGAGAAAGTTTCATCAACATTTTGTTTGTACAGCCGTCGCTGAGTACGTCACTCGATAGCCGCTGTCTGCGCTGCCCTGGGTCGTGACATCTCCATTGTTGGGCCGTACATTGTTTCCGCCGCGACTTGCCCCGCGCACCGCTGCTGTAAACCGTTCTGCAAAAATCGCGCGCGTTGCTGCTTAGTGCGTCGCCTCGTGGCGTGCTTTCATACATTTCAATACATTTGTTTTTGCCACTCGCCGCTCCAGCTAAGCTACCGCTGACAGCGGCGGTCGTGGCCAAATGCTAAGGTAGACGATTAGCGACTGCATCGCAAGTGAATCGCTACTAAGTCACCGTATGTTCTGAAGGTCCGGCAAAAGCTGTCAAGCTTCCTGTACACATTCAAATATACGCAAACGCATACGTAATAGCTTGTGGTCTTTCATCATCTTTATTAAACAGGTGCTCTGGATAAGACAGTAGCTGAAGGCGGGTCAAACTTCAGTGTAGGCGAACGACAGTTGGTCTGCCTTGCACGCGCCATTGTCCGCAACAACAAAGTGTTGGTGCTGGATGAGGCTACAGCTAATGTAGACGCGCAGACCGACGCGCTCATTCAAACTGCGATACGTAAACACTTCATGGCCTGCACTGTGCTCACTATCGCACACCGGCTTAATACCGTCATCGACTCCACTAGGGTAATATAAGTTTACTTTTTGGATGGAAAGGCGTAAAAGGGAAAGTGCGCAAGGTGAAGCAGACGAGTGAAAACACTTTTATAAACGTTTTCCTTCTTTTTTAATTTTCATAGCTATTTTTTCGTAAAAACTTCATTTTTTAATTACATATTTTCTTTGTATAAACCGAACTAAAGCTTGAAAGTTGAACCCATATCGTCGGAATTTGATAGAAAGAGCTTAAGCGAAATTTCATTCACATTTTTTCAGATTCTGATTTTTTTCAGGGGAGCATGTTTTAGATTTTATCGACTATTTTGAAATATTTATGTCCTAATTAGTAATAACAAAGATCGAACACTTAGAAAAAATTCCTTCGATCCGGCCGGATTCGAACAAACTTCTTTAAGCAAACCGTGCCAGAAGAATTATAACATTAGTGGAGCAATTTCACAAAAAAATAAATAATATCGTGGTAGTAAAACATCGTGATATTCAATAAAAACTTAATATTTACGTCCTGTTTAAAAATTCAAATTCAAAATTAATTTTAAACTTAATTAATAAAACCAAAATTGAATTTTAAAACAGGACGTAAATATTTTAAAACATATCGAGTTCTTAGGTTTTTGCGATTGTTACACATAGGAAATGAAACTATTTTTCCGGATTTAAATCGCGTATATTTGTTTTTTCAAACAAACCGACGTTTCGGGCCCTTTACAGGTCCCATGGTCACGGTTGACTGGTAGTCAACCGTGATTTAAATCCGGAAAAATAGTTTCATTTCCTATATTTTAAAACAATCACCAAAACCTAACACATGCTCCCTTAAAAAATCTACAAAACACCGACGCTATAATTTATTAGCCCATTTTATAAAATTTGCTGTTACGTATTTATTACCGATAAGCTTTGTTCACAAATATGTGAAAACCATTGCGTCGTCTCACCTCAAATAATTGCTAGGTGCTCCGGGAATTACTTGTCTCCTAGAAACGAAAATAGCCTAAGAGAAACGGATATGGCAGATCGAACTATATTGTGGTCGTAAATAATTAATATTTGTTTATGCTAGATTTTGGTGCTGGACGGCGGTAAGCTAATTGAGTTCAACCATCCCCACATCCTGCTGCAGAACAGGCGGGGCGCCTTTAGCAGGATGGTAGCCGAGACCGGCTCCTCCATGGCGCAAACACTGCATAAACTCGCTGAAGAGGTAACATGTTTAAGGGTCGTATTCCAGAACTCTACTCAATACTCAAGTCAGGATTGCACTGGAAACACAAGCACTGGAAATACGACCCTAATGGCAGGGACTCGAGTATGATTTCGAATGCTTTAAACCATACTCAAATCCTGACTTGAGCATTAAGTAGAGTTCTAGAATACGACCCTGAGTGTCGTATTCTAGAACTCTACTCGATGCTCAAGTCAGGATTGCAATGGAAACACAAGCACTGGAAATACGACCCTAATGGCAGGGACTTGAGTATGATTTCGAGTGCTTTAAACCATACTTAAATCCTGACTTGAGCATTGAGCAGAGTTCTAGAAGACGACCCAAGGACTTACAATTTTTTTTTATATATTTATGGATCCTTATTATTCAGCGTTGTACCGAAGAACATAAAATAAATCCTCTTATTTCAGAGTTACAATAATATGAACGAGGAACCTTCGTAATAATAAATACATTCTTACAATTAAATAAAAACTATACTTTTTAATTCATTTATTAACATATTGTTTATAACTTATATAGATTTTCAATTATATCGTGTGTCGTATAATAAATAAATTATATAAACAGTTCCAATTTCTTTAATTTCTTAAGCAAACTACGAATAGTAATTTAAAGCTTTGCATTCAACAAGTATGGTATTGAATATTATACAAGCCACAGTGCAAACGTGTAACTTCAGTTAGTTACAAGCAACCGGCAACTAGAAACGAATACTCTATTTTCATATATTTAATATGAAATCGACAAAGTCGCCAGTTGCGACAACCGGACACAGTCGCCAGTTGCGGCAGACGGACACTGTCACCGGTTGCTTGTATCTTGCGTACGACACACGTTTGTGCGACTTCCAAAACGTAAAAACATGTATCTTACACCTTAAGTTATCATACTGTCTCCATGTTGCAATTAAGGCTCCCTAGTTGAAGTTCCATGCGTTTCTTGAAACCTTGAATTAATTCGTCCATCCTGCTGTAAAAGACAAAAAGAATTGTCTTTGAAAATATTTGGATGGTGAAATTAAACCTGGGAACTCAACATGAAAATAACCTTTGGACATTCGTATTAAAAAAAATTAAAAGATAAAATTAAATAAAATTAAGTATTGTTGTACTGAACTGTTGCTATTGTACCCTACTATAAATAATTGGTTGTCTCGTGCCATATTCGATGTCTCGTGCATACATTTTGTATAATAATAACTTATGATATTCAAAAGCTATATGGTGCTTTACAGGAATATGGCGTACATACTTTTTATCTTCTTCAGTTTCTAGTGGCGGAATTCCAGCCAATGCCTCCATCAAGTAGTTTCTAAAATAAAAAGGATTCACAGATACATACACTTTATCGTTTTTATTTTGTTATAAAGGAATTATGTAATTTTCTACAATGGTTTGTAATCTATGTTTTTTGCATGTCAAATAAAATCTTTTTTATTTTTACGTTTAATTACTATAGCTAATAAAAAAAAAACTATTAATTTAGCTTTACGCCTTCATTTTCAAAATTAGGTGGATCTTCGGGGTTTTGCATTTGTGTTTGATTAAAAAATGTATATGAATAAACAAATATATAATTAAATGCAATAAATACTAACTCAGCTTTCCTAGTAAGATGCTCAGCGCAGGCAAATCTGAGCAGAGTGTACTCAAGCCGTGCCTGCAGCGCCGCAGAGCGCGTGGTTGCGACAGGCGCGCAAGCTGCCAGCCGAGCCAACTCCTCGCACACCGTCTCGCAGATGTCGCGGACGTAGCGAGATGATGCTGCACCGCAGATGCTATCCACCTAATAACATTCGTATACGTTTATTAACACATATAGTACTACAATAAATAATTTATGGAAAAAACGGTATAAACGTGGACCAATTTTTGGTCCATAATACAAAACAAAACAATTAATGATTTAACATAACCCAACATATACACATATTATATAGGGAATGAGAAATATGCCATAATAATAAATGAACTTAATCTTAATTACGGAAGTGTTCCTTCAACTTTCGAATAAGAAGCATAATTAGGCCTTGAAGGCCTCGCAAAAATTGCCATAGCGGACGGTATTTCACGTCCACACGGCGGGGTATTGGTAAAGTTTTCAACTAGCAATAATCGCACCTCGGATTAACCTCATCGGTTACGATATTGCCTCTGCGCAAAGTTAAACTTTCATTAAAACCTCCGCGAATGTCATGTTCCCGAATTAACAAACTGCTTGCGCGTTTCAACTCGATGCTAATGCCATCTAGCGGATATTTTTGGTACTAAATACATGTAGCATAGCGCTTTGGTAGCATTTCGCTCGGACGTTAAACTTCATTTATTACTTTATTTGTAAGTCAATGTTTATTACCATTGAATTTTGCAATATTTTTATTACATTCGAAAATATACTGAAATAATATACCTCAGCATGTACCGCAATCAGGTTATTGATAATCTCATAAACGTAAGGACGTGCGTCGTCCACTGGTGTCTCAACATCGGTTTTATGCCTCCCCATGTACATGCTGGGCTCAATCGTGCCAACCAATGGGTCGCCCTTGTGTTCCAAATAAGTCTCGGCAATAGTAGTCTCCAGGGTGCTGAGTGCATCTTTGGTAACTTGAATAGGTTGTGTTGGTTTTGGCAGACTGAAACTGGAAATAAAAAATATATTCTGTATCACTTTATGTGTTAATGGCAGATTTCTGACGTCCAAAAACATGTATGTGGTCGATGGCAGACATATTTTTAATCAGTAGTATTATAATTCATAATATGGGGTTATTTTCAATGAACCTATTTTTTAATCTATTCTCGTGGGAATCGCGTAATCTGGTTAACAATTTGTTTGGTTCTATTTCGATTTCTATTTCCTTAATGGGGGGCACAAGGCTTGGGCCAGTGTCAGTTTTGGATTTGTTTGGTTAACATCCCAGGACGGGGTATTAGATTGTCACAAGTATAACCGTTTTAGTTTTACTTCGTGCATATTACATACTTGTCAAATACAGCTGTCACGTTGCTAAGAGTGCGTCGCCTCGTATACTGCGCGTTGGCGCCGGTCATAAGTAATCGCTGCTGCCAGTTGCGGCCGCCCGGGCCTCTCATGCTGCCTGCCGCTCCGTCCTCCAGTCGCTGGTCCAACGCTACTGACAGGCTCGTGTTGTTGAAGTCGGCCTGGAAGCACCGAAATATGCGTAATGCTGTACAGGCTGATTGATGATCCTAACAAAGTGCTTGTAATGTAACAGCTCGGATTAGAGAATTACATCATCCGTGAGTTACACGTACAGGACGGTATACAACATGCATAATATTAAGCGTGAAACACACACAGAGCGGGTGCGGGTCGAGCGCGTGTAAGGGGGTCTACTATCTTTCTCCGTCTGACATCCAAATATGTCAAATAAGTAATATTTAACCAAATTAAACCCCCCCAGGTCGGGAGCGCGGCGAGTCTAACTACGTGTATTTAGGGCGTGTCGTGCTCCCGAGCCGACACGCACCTGACCCGCATCCGCTCTCTGTGTGTTTCACGCTTTAATGTTACAAACTTGGAACATTCCTTCCTTTGGAACAATCCTTACCTTTTGTTGGATCGAAATTTATTAAGAAAAAATGTCATGTTCTCGTATGTATCGAAAAATACAGAATAACATTGTATTGTTAAAATTGTATAGAATCCTTGTAATCCCCGACATTTACCTTAATCCAATAAAAGGTCCAAAGTAATGGAATTCAGGATTGAAATATCAGGACAGAAACCTATAAAATTTAAAATAGTAATAAGTGCACATGAAATTGTTATTTTTTAATATATGTTTAAAAGTGATAGAGATTTTTTACAAAGCTTTTATTTAAGCAAAGGGTTTAGGCTCAATTTACTTTAACGGAATGGAAGCGAATTATTGTAACTAATATATAATAAAGTTTATGTCAATTGTGTAACGTACAAACTGGTAGCGAGCCAAAAAACTTTCAAAGAATTCTCGCGCACTCTCGGGTATTCCCAGAACTACAATATTGTAGCAATGTAAGTTAAGCATAATTCATTATTTCCGCGATCTTCCATATTGCAAAGTGGTATCTTGCACATTATCGTTTAGCTCACCTCATCATCATGTTGCAAGGCGAGGTCCCGAAGCACAGCGACAAAGGCGAGCAGTATCTGCTGCGTGTGTTTGAGTAACTGTGCGGCCGGTTCGCTACCATCAGCCAGTAACGCGCTCTCGCGACGACCACTTGTTAATACGCACTTGTGGATCGAAGATAACGCCTCGTTCATGTATGTCTCTAGCAGATGGGGCTAGAAATATCGATAATTCACATTCGTTGTAGTTTTCAAGTAGAAATCTTTTACAGAGAATATTTATATACCTATCTTATAAGTGGTGTTTGTGCACGAATTTAAATAAGTTAAAAAATTGTAATGAAATAAAATAATTAAAGGACGTCAATTTTAGGTAGACAGCAAACATGGGTGCAAATCTGTCGATGAATCATTGAAAAAAATACTAACAAGTATGGTGATGGCGCCGTAGTCAGAGAATTGCTCGACCTTCCACGTCTCTGCATCAGCGAGCCCTTTAACCCGACGCAAAGCTCGTTGGAGGAACACCACCATGCCGTGCACGCGGTATTCGAATATCACCTTTTCTACTATACTCAGTGGCTGAAAAAAATAAACAAAAATATATATGCAGGTAAACCTGTATATGTAGCTAAACATATGTTAAACCAACTGTAAAGGTGGACAAGTTACGTTTGATTCGAATATGGTGGCGCAAACATGTCTTATCAATCTTCGGAATTGTGAAACAATAAAAATAATGAAGATGTCTAAATCTACAATGACGGCATTTGTAATCAACAAATCTTTACGAAACACCAGCAAAGTTGTTTTCTGAACTAAGATCACTTGTATTTTGAAAGGACTGCAAAGCTGAATTGCAATGACTCGTATTATGATAGTATCTTAGAATTATTTTATACTACCGGCCACCGGTACTATATCATTGAAGGCAGTCATTGACTTACAAATAAATGGACGACGGGTCTAATACAAAAACTACGAAAAAAATGTCCCACGTCAACCTATTTAAACGTAGTGACATGTAAAGGAATATAAAAAGCTAAAACGTTGAATTTAAATTGTAATGTCATGGCAGCACTGCCTAATTTTGCTTGCAACAATTGAAAGGCGCAAATAAACACCATATTCAGCTTCTACTGGAAACTTACCAAAATGCACCATATGTAGCTTCTAGTGAAAACTCTTGAACATAGGTATAATAGAGTAGCCTTTATTATTTATAAATAAATTTTATACGTAAATGTTGAATTTTATACAATGCCATTTATTACAAGCTAGAGTGTCTGACTTTTTTTCTCGAGTTTCGAAAATTCTCGTACCCGATTTCTCGAGTTACTCGAGAATTTTTTTAAAAACCGTAAAAAATCAGCTCAAGTAACTATAAAACTAACTGAATTTTTCGAAAGTTGTTTTGGCCTGGGTGTTCTGAGTTATGCCCCGGAATAAATTCCATCGTTCTTGGTCCGAGGTTCGATTCCCAGTAGAACCAATTTGGGAAATGAACTTTTGTAAATTGGTTCTGCTCTGGGATTCTGTTGCTCTGATGCTCATGGGGAGTATATACCTCTGTACAGTTCCCTAGTTTCAAACCAGGTCATTGTCTTACAATAGAATACCAAGACCAAAACCATTTAGAAAAGTTAATTTGTTAAATTGATCCTACCGGTATCGAACCCGGGAACTTCTCATCCAGTGCCCACAGTGCAAACCGTTAGGCTATCAAGGTTGTTACTATTGGTATTATTATGCAATGTTTTTGTTCACTCATTGATGTAATCACATACCAAAGCTTTAATATTATGGTCTTTTATCAAGCTTGCATCAGCTCTGGTTTCCTTTCTTTTCTTACCATTTTCTTAACCCGTTCATGCATAGTACTGAAATTATACTGCGCTCAAAAACGTCACCACTTTTCTATATGCCGTAGTGCTTTTAATAATAATAATTATAATAACGCACACACTCAACATTGCCCCGTATTAGGGAAACCCTAGTCCGGGTGCCATGGACACACATATAGACAACCACAAATTACACCCAAACTCACGTGAGAAATAAATGTACGCCATACACATATTTCTCCCGAAAAACCTAAAATAATACTTTCGGGATTATGGAAATTCATGCAAACCTTATTTCGAGCAAATGTATTTTCGGTCTTCTGATTCGTAACCCCGAGCCGTAGAAAGAGTACAACAATATTTGAAAGTATTACAAACATGTACTAAAAATATTTTAATAATAACATTACAAAAAAGCGACTCTATGACATGTTTGTTCTAAATATTTCAAACGCTTGTGTTTCAAACAATTGAAATTGACGTGAAGGGTCTCATTCAGTCTTTTACGCAAGCAATGAGTCGGAAAGAGACAGTTAGCTATTTGATTATTTTGATTGCTTTTGTAATTTATATTTACGATTAATTTAATAATTAAAATAAAAAATTAAATACTATATATACTAGTCCATAAAATAACACTTTTAAATGATAACTATGATAACACAATGTAGTACTTACTGAAAATATGGTATACCACCCTGTTTTTTCACTTTAGTTGAGTAATTTTTACAAGGTTTTACTACACAATACGGCATTATTGACAAGCGCGCTGTCAGTCGAACAAACGAAGACTAAAGCGTGATTGACGCTCTGTATACGATTTTAACGCCCTGTAAGTTCGGACACTTTTTAGCGCGGACCCGACGTCCATTTATTTGTAAGTCAATGAAGCCATTCGTATGTATTATACCTGCGAAGGCAAGTCAAGTTTAAGCAACGAATCATAAGCCTCGCGCAGATGTCGCAGGTTAGCGAGCAGACGCGTGCGCAGCACATCCACCGGTAGAGCCCCTCCTCCGGCCACACTCCCCCCGCCGCTTAGCAGACACTCGCGCATATGCTCGCTAAAGACCTCCACGGCTGCTATTATCATTTCCTGTAAAGCAGGTAAAGGTCCAAAAAGGAGCTGCAATAGTTTGTAATACTTTATAGTTAGATAATTAATATCTAACAAAAAGAAAACAAATATTTTAAAATCAGTATAATAACATTCGGAAATTCCTTGATTCCCATTAATCAGACTTGGAATATTACCTTAAGATTAGAATGTCGCTGCGGTGCGGTGGGCTCTCCGCCGAGCTCGCCCGCGAAATATCTCCTCGCAAGGGGCCACAGCGCGTTCAGTTCCGAAGCCAAGGCTCCACACGCCGCCCCACACCACGCTGCTCGTGTCATACTCCATGGCCCTTCGTTTTCACTTTCCTTTTGTTTGCGCTTGCCTGCAATAATTCGGTTCGTATCATAAGATTTTTTTTTATAATATCTATTAAAAAAATCAGAGTAAGTGGAAATGCTTATTTTAATCGTCTAACTAATGCACTCATATTCATAGCTTTTTAGACATTTTCTATTGCAGAACGCCTCCATACACTCTATATATTGCACCTCCGACGAAATAATGACTTACGTTATTTTATTACATTACAAAAATTTACAGAAAACTTGTTGAAAGTTATATTTTTTGTTTTTAGGGCTACTGAGTGAGTACATTTGAAAAACTCGTAAAAGTCATACTATAACAAACTTTGCTCCCTCTATGTAATAATGAAATACATCCTTATATTATCCTTATAAGAAACTGAGTGAATCATCACTAAAAAAAAACTAGTCCATTTTATTCATTTTTATGGACAACTCAAGCTTGACCAAAATTGACTATGCCAAAATTGTTTTCACAAAAAGACTTCATGGTTCCTCCTAAGACAGTTTCTCTGTATCTCTTATGATGTCGAATTTTCTCATACTGTCCTAGTTAAAACAACACACTGTATATCGCACATTAAAACCAAATACTGTCGTAACTCAAAAATAATGGAATTGAGAAAACATGATTTGAAAATAAAAAAATATAATAATAATCTTATTGGGATAAATGAGATTATTTTTGTTTATACATAACAACTAGATATCCACTAAACGGGAATATAAATTTATTGGTTCCATTTGGTAGTTATTTGAACTTTCAAATTCCGCCATTTTTAGTTACAACTATATTTGTACATGTGCGATATAATTATGAAACAATTTTTTCTGCGATCTGAGTTAAGCCGGGTTTTCACCATGTGAGTCCTCTTGGACACAAAGTAGCTTGTAAACAAAAGATCCAACACGTCCGAGTGCGCTCGGATCACATGTTTACACGTGTAGCATCCGAATGGACGGGGTCCGAGAGTAGTCGTATAGTGAAAACCCGGCTTTAATGCACAAACAATGTTTTTATTTTATTACTGTATCTGTTGTTACAATAAAGTATATTAAACTGAGGGCCGTATTCTAGAACTCTACTCAATGCTCAAGTCAGGATTTGAGTATGGTTTAAGGCACTCGAAATCATACTCAAGTCCCTGCCATTAGGGTCGTATTTCCAGTACTTGTGTTTCCAGTGCAATCCTGACTTGAGCATCGAATAGAGTTCTAGAATACGACCCTGAATACCTTTCTCATTACTTTCTTGTTCCTCTTTCTGCTTAAAGTGATCCTTGACCTTGTTCATGAGGCCCATGAGGTAGTCTTTGCGGCTCGTGATCGCAATCCACGCCGCGTCGCCTTCCCAGTTTAGGCTTATTAATAACCTAAAAATTATAATGTGAATCATTAAGTACAAAATCGTACAATTACACGTATACATTATCGCATATAATTAACGGCGGTAGCACTCTCTAAATGTGCGGAACCCGCTTGGGTGTTAGCGCCCCCTACTATTTCTAAGCAAGCATCGCTGTGATCCTGACTGAAGTGAAGGGAGTGTAAGCACAAAAACAGGCAAAAAATACTTAAGATGTTATGTATATGTCAAAAATATCGCAAAGCTTTATAACTGAATGGTACTATTTTCAGTGACCATCATTATGACTGGTCGCCTGTGGAGTCTGGCACTGTGCGTGTATTCAAAAATTGATACCTATTTGCTACCTTTTCTAAATAATTGCTACCTTTGATAAACTCTGAGAAATTTAAAAAAATAATTGACCGGCCATTCTGATATCAGGATGGCAGGTCGGCACTTTGTTCAGCACAAAGGGAGTAGATTTTCCAGAAGTATGTACTACCAATAATTGCTACCTATTTGCTACTTTCAATAATTAAAGGTATACGATTCTTATCTACATTAGTTAAAAAAATATAAGCGACTGAAAATTTTACGATGCGCCTGACTAAATTAAAAAAGCAAAAGTTTTTAGTAATCTATTGCCATAATATAAAGGACAGGCGTTGGCACTTCTTCGTAAAATTTTCAATAGTTCATATTTTTTTAAACTAATGTAGATAGGAAGGTATACCTTTAATTGGTGAAAGTGGCAAATAGCAATTATTGGTAATACATACTTCTGGAAAATCTGCTCCCTTCACGCTGAACAAAGTGGTGACCAGCCATCCTGATATCAGAATGGCAGGTCAATTATTTTATTAAATTGCTCAGAGTATATCACAGGTAGCAATCATTTAGAAAAGGTAGAAAATAGTAGCAAATAGTTTGCAATTCTTGAATAGACACTCAGTGCCAGACGCCACAGGCGACCAGCCATCATGACGTTCACCTATTTTCATCAAACTAGCCTTCTTGTTGTTAGATTTCAAATGTAATATACAATTATAAGTAGTCGCAGACAAAATATTATTCCACCCTATCAAATCTGTAAAATGTCTGATGTGTACACATTGATAGGTACTTTAATTTACCTAATGTATTTTGTTTGTTCTTGGACATTGATGGGCATCGTTTTCATTCTAGTGTGTAACTTCTCCTTCAAATCCTCTATCTTCTTATCGATTTCAGCTAGAATTTTCTGGAACAGCTGCAAAGCACAATATTTTAAGAATAAGATACTGTACCCGTACAAATGACATGCCAGTAATGTTATTAAACGTTACAACACAAATTCAGAATCAAAGAGAAAGAACAAATCATTAAGCATTTCATACATGAGCAGCCAAAGATTGCCAATAGAACCAATAGTCTTAAGTAGCAGTACAGCTCCTTGTAAAAAGTTCGTCCGGATTCATCTCCTAGTTTGCCACTCTTAGAGGTGGAACATTTTCTTCAAATTTAAATGTGACCCATACCGAGGTACTATCTTTCCAACAAAAAAAAAAGAGTTATCGCATAACATACATACAAAAAAAATACAGTCCAATTGAGAATCTCCTTCTTTATTTGAAGTCGGTTAAAAAAGAACCGATTCAGGAAAATTCTTTCTTAATACATTCAGTCTAGACAATCTAAGGTAACTGCTTATTTATCAAGGTAATTAGTATGGTAGTCTGGGAACGTAGTAGACATCTGATTTATTTATTGAAATGTAAAATAATGTATTACATCTCACAAGAACTAAACACATAAGTAAGTACCTTAACATCTGTGTTTCCAAACAAATTTTTCACTCTAGTATAATCATTCACAACAAGGTCATATTCTTTCTTCCTGATATTCTTGTCTATGGACGCTGGTAGTTGGAAGAGGAACTTGTGTCTTGTGAGCAAGGAAAGTGCCTCACGGGTTTTATCCGCGTTCTCCTTCCGCGACAAAATTTCGGAGAAGAGAGAATCTGCTAGTGTTATAGATTCTGAAACAGCAAAGTTAAGAGAATATAATTATACCTATTGGTAAATTAGAAAGTCACATATCACCGAAACTGCCTTCCATTTTTTATCCAGCAAGCCGACAAGTATGTGGCTGGCTCTAGGATAATTATTTATTCATACAGAACCCGGGACTCCTGCGTGGCCATTGGACCACGGAGGCAGCAGAGCATTTAATTATTACTGATAAAAATTACTAACTTACTTCTGTAGAATGATATTGTACTGTTAGTTTTAACATGGTGCGTAAATTGGCTCTTGTCTATATTTAGACATCCTTGGTGGGGAGGCAGTTAGTTTAGTGTACTCGTAGTTATTTGTGGATGTTGCTCTGGATATAATAATAATATCCATATAGAAATACTTTATTTTATGTGTACTGTTTAGTAATCTGCTGTGAATAGGCAATCTTAAGACATCATTGCAAGTGAAACACACAGCGCTGTGAAACACTTCGCCATTTTGCTGAACTACAGAGATTTTCATCTCCCACTACTATTAGCTGTTACTAAACTCTGCGTAACGTAGTTTTGCTAAGGTTTTTTTTTAGATAACTGGTATTATATCCAATATACCTTCAATAGCTGCCTGTAAACTAGGCAAAGGCTCCTTGCCATTCTTCCGCTGGTCTTCTTCGAACATATTCTTAAGCAGCACCAATCTGTCCAGTTGATCCATTACAGCACCTGTGTTTGCCTTGAGGAAACTAAGTTGCCCTTCCTTTTGACTTTCCACCTTATTCAGAAATATTATGTTTAGAATTACATTACAAAATGCGCATGTGTTATAAAATATAAACCATAGTTGGTCATAATCTCTAGCCTAGTGCTAGGGATTATGCCAAGCCTAGTGCAACTTAAGTATGCATTTGCATATATATCTTTCATTGGTATATACATCTTGAAAAAATATAGATCACAATTTTGATCAAAATAACAGAGTTCTACATAGCCTCTTCGAATTTTTATTGCCAAATTACTTTACCTTCCTCTGTAGAAAGACCATGCCAGCTCTTAGGTCTTCAAAGGAGGTATTGCTGTGGTGCTCCAGGAGATACCAACCAGGTTGAAAGTTCTCATCAGACAGCTTGCCTGACCTATACATAAATGTATAAATTTAAAATATAGATCAAAATTAGCAATTAAATTAATGTACTATGTATAATGTATTAATAATAAAGGTGGTCAAAATTACAAGATTTCTTCAAATTGGTCTAGCAAGTACGCTATCAATACACTTTTGTGATCTTATTGGAAGCTCATTTATTGTTTTTGTTAAAAACGTTGGGTGTGGATATCTGCAGTCTTGGAATAGTCATTTTTGACTACGTCACAAGGACTATACAGTTTCCCATGTATTACTGGAAACGGTATAGTCCCTGCGACGCACTATGGGAACCTTGACTCCTTTTCATATCATAAATCTATAACTTCCGTGTTTTTGATGATATCTACCTGGTTTTTTTTCTGGGTATACCTAAATAGATATTCTCTTAAATAATATACACTTTATAAGTCAAATTTTATTTATTATAGTTATAAAAAATTAAGGAATAAAAAAGTATTAATTTCTTAGATTTAACCATGCATGTTCTTATAAATTTATAGATTAATAAGATGAAGTACCTACTTTAAATATCAAGAATACATAAAAACATAGCTTAGTAGTCACTCAGGAGCTCTTTTGCTTCATCAAGAAGTTCCAAATATTTATTGTTGTAAGGTTTTCTCACGCTTGTAATGTATGGCTCAGAGGTATACAAAAGTGTGTGTATAACGTCTTCGTTGGTGGCTGCCCTCGAACATTTTCTTGCATGATGAAGTCTGAACTGCTTGTAGTCTTTGTTTCGTGACTCTTGACTCTTGTCATATGCGTTTTTTGACGGTACGGGCAGAAAATTCCGAAAAATAGAAACTCTTAATGTACGAAATTAAAATTAATAAAAAGTTTACTGCATATTTTACGAAATTAAAACATGTTCCGCACTGACACCGCAAGAAATTTTTGTTTGCCATCTAAGTATATCATATTTCTTACAAAATAACACAAAAAATAGAACTTCGGCAAGCTTCGGCAACTGTCATATCTCAAAGTCAAAGATTAGAAAAAGAAAATACTACATATGATGTTTATATATTTTTGTTTAAATAATGTTGTGCTAAATTACACATTGTTTATATCTGAAAGTAAAGTACACATTCCAAGCTTTCTAAAATGGGGTAAAACTTATATGATTTCTATTGTTTTCATACTAGAAAATCATATCGAAGAAATAAAAGTTACAAAGTTGTTTTTGTATTTGTTTTATTCCTTATCTTCAAATGATTTCAACTGTGCCATACGAATGGTTAGAGATTTGAATCTTATTTATAATAATAGAGTAACTATTCAGCTACAATAGGGAATCGGAAAATTTTTTAGAAAGTGTCTAGAATTAACTAAAATAGATATGTACAGCCATGAAAAATAATATTTTATTAAAATAAAGCTTAATAGTCTCTAAAATGTGCTAAAACTATGTTAAAATTTAAATAGAAACAAATTGGCGCGCAAACGTAACTAAATGTCAAATTGAACGCGTGACGTCATTTGTAGGTAAACAAGCTAC
>NW_020653945.1:12302556-12329281 GCF_003589595.1 Hyposmocoma kahamanoa
TTCAAACTTCACAAAAACTTTAAAATAACACCTTGCCCTTGATTTCGTAGCTTGTTTACCTACAAATGACGTCACGCGTTCAATTTGACATTTTGTTACGTTTGCGCGCCAATTTGTTTCTATTTAAATTTTAACATAGTTTTAGCACATTTTAGAGACTATTAAGCTTTATTTTAATAAAATATTATTTTTCATGGCTGTACATATCTATTTTAGTTAATTCTAGACACTTTCTGAAAAATTGTCCGATTCCCTATTTAAGGTATAATACATGCATCCCCGCATGCTTTTGTAAAAAGCATTTATGAGATGGCTCCCATAAGAGGGTTCCCATAGTACGACGTCAGTATTACGGGTAAAGTCATATTAAGGTAGGCTGTTTTCATTGGATTAGCTTCAACAATAGTCCGCAACTCAACATAGTTCACCTTAAGATCTGCCTGTCCACTAGGTTCAATTGTCAGTTTAAAATTCCCATTACGAATTGGGCTAACCAAAAACCTCCACAGTGGGTATGTGGATACAACTAACAAAGTTGTTTCAACATCATATCATAAATATTAGATTACATACGTTGTTCCGTTCCCAAAGTAACTAAAGCACTTGTGTTATGGAAATCGAATAACAACGGCACCACAAACACCTAGAGCCGAGACAATATATAAATGTTTCCTACATTGACCCGGCCGGGGATCGAACCCGGAACTTCAGAGATAGCGACACCATGAAAACCGGTGTACAAGCCACTCGACCACGTTGCCATGCTTACAATATTAACAGTAAGTATGTTTGAAATACACATAGACTTACTGTTCTTATCGTAAGCACGGCAGCATGGAGGTCGTCATATGCATGTGTATCGTATACGTATCATTAATGCTTCGAATTATTTGCGCGGCACTAGCACCATATATGAACACATATTTAAAACGTACACAAATTTGTATACTTTTCAAGTTATAATCAAAATCTCACCCATCAGGAAACAATTCATTGAGTTCGTCCTCTGGGAACTTGCAGTCTTCTCCTTCAGTAGATAACCCTAATGGGTCAGGAGGTGTGTAGGCTGTGGGTGACATGGGCCTCCGACCCCAAGGCAAGGAAGGAGGAGCTGCCTCTTCCACCCATACTGCACTCTCTTTCACTGGCCCAATGGACTCGTGGTAGCCTGGAGTATGTATGTGCAAAAATACATTAAAATTGCTCTATTTGATTTAATTGATTTAAGAATGTGTTTCTTAAACATACCTTATAATAATCTCAATCTTTATTCATCGAATAAATGAAGTATTACAAAATAGTGTATCTATTACTACTACCTTCCATGACATCAATTCATCTATAATTAGCCCGAGGTATTTAGGAGAAGTTCCATGTTCAAGGGAGGCACATGAGCAGTTAGAGTTACTTGGGAAATTGGTGCAATTAGTAACTCGAATTTTGAATGCAGCTTTTTAAGGTTTGGGGATTTTTTTAATATAATATCAAGGTGACGGGACGAACAAATCGTGCGCCTGATGGTAAGCTACACGCCTGTCCGTAACAGGTGCAGTGCCAGTGAGCTTTAAATCGTAAAGATCTGATCTGGGGCACTGCCACTGCGACGGTCACCCTGAGACATAAGATGATAAGTCTCATGTGCCTGTAATTAGTTGTTATAGTCCATTAGTTTAGATACTAAACTAAACTTAAACAATCTTGAGATGTCTATTTAATGAAACATACATTTATAAAATGATTTTTACTTACCTTAAAATTTTATTTTTTATTTTTTTTTTTTTTATACCTGACAGGCAAATGACTCCACTCCACCTGATGTTAAGTGGAAAGTGGTATCCAAACGCGAAGGAACCTAGTGCAGCGATGGAATCCTCACTGCACTAGCCGCCTCCACCCTGCCTGCCTACAATATGCCTCTTCACGAAAATCAAAATACAAAATACGTATACTTAGCTTCATATGAAATTGCATGCCTATTTTTATACCAATTTATTTATAACGCATATGTTTCATTTAAAAGATGTATCAAGATTGTTTACATTTAGTTAAATCATTGTGGTCCTAAACCGCCGAAAAGAAACAAACGGACTATAGTAACAGTACAGCTCCTTGTGAAGGAGTTCGTCCAGGAAAGTACTGCCACCTTACTTATTTCTGCCCAAGCAGTAATGTCAGCATTACTGTGTTCCGGTTTTGGAGGGTAAGAGTGCTGGTGAAATTAGAGGCACATGAGACTTAATACGTGCAATAATACTTTCCCGCATTTATACTACCAAGATAAGAAACGTTTTATTAATTTCATAAAACAAACTAACCAAAAGCCAAACAATACAATAAAAATGCATTTTAACTAAGAAATGCAAATCAACCTTTATTCTTATTCAACCTTAATATGGGTCATTATTTTCGATATCGACAATCTAACATTAGTTTAAATGGTTTTGATTAAAAAAAAATTCATTTATTCCAGACAATATACAGTCCATTTTGTTAGTACACTTACAAGCTATCTATTCTACTGTTAGTACAAAAATTACAAAATATAATAACAATAATATAATTAATAATAAAAAAAATTAAATAAATAAATATAATAATATACTTATAATAAAAAAATAATAAAAATAAAAAATAATATAAACAATAAAAAAATATAATATATAATAAATAATACCTCTCTCTCTAAATGACATCTCTCGCCAGGACTGTTAACTGTAAAGATATCTAACTGGGTGAAAACTTTCATAGATTTCTCATAGATGGCGCTACTACCAAAAAGTCGTTGAAAAAACCAAATACAAAGATACGACTCATGCACATAGAAAAATTCGTGAGGTCCGCTGGTTCGTTATGTGGCTTAATTAGTATAGCGTCTGACACGGTAAGCTAGAAGACGTCGTCGGTTCGAACCGGCCGGATCGAAGGAATTTTTTGTGAGTGTTCGATCTTTGTATTAATAAATATAATAAATGTATGTTTTTGTAATCTCAGTACAGAGTACTAAAAAAACCGACCTCAAAAGTACGTGGAATTACATATAATTACCAAGTTTTATTGAAATCGGTTACCGGAAAATGCGCAAACCCGGATTCATCCCCTAGTTCGCCACTATACGGGAATTGACACAGGAGATAATAAGAATCGGTTCTCACTACTCAAAGTATATTGAGAGAAAAACGCCTTGAATTAAAGAATAGCAAAATCAACCATTAAAATAATTGCTCATTATACTAAAATTTAGGCACTATTTATAAAAATGATTCTTCATGCGTGAGCAGCCACCCTTAGGGTGGATGATTTTCTTCAAAATGAAATGGTGGTCTACGGAGGTACCCTCTTTCCAACAAAAAAAGAATCATGAAAATTGGTTCACAAATACCGGAGTTATCGCGTAACATACATACAAAAAAAAACAGTCGAATTGAGAACCTCCTCCTTTTTTGTAGTCGGTTAATAAAAAATTACAATTTGTTAAAAAATATATTTCGAAATTATTATCCAATGATTATAGATACCATAAATGAACTGTGCATCAATGTTTACTCGATTCACGCAGAAAATTTTAAAGGTTTTGTGTATGGTAACAAAAATTTAACACCTCGATCACGAAATTGATTTGTTTTTTTAAGCCAGGCGATATCTTTTTTTATTATTATTTAATATTATTATTACCCTTAAAACTAGAAAACTAAACATTATTCTTGGCTACCTTTTTATTACAATAATCACGTCATTTAAATCAAACAAGGTTACCTAATACCACTCTGTCACATTTCTTTATATCAGTACCAGTTTTTTTAATATTATGTTATTAACAAGGGAAAATTGAATTAAACATTGGTTACCACCCTCAATATAAACTAATTAATAATTAAATACTTAATTTTAATACATATGTATCAAATGTTGAACACAAATACCTTTTGACTCTTGCAAAGGTGACACATTTGTGACAGAGTAGTAGTAAAGTGACAATTAACTGCCCACGTGGCCGACTGCCACGCAGAGGTCCCAGGTTCGATTCCCGGGCCGGGAGAAATATTTGTATGGCCTACATTTATTTCTCTCGTGGGTTTGGGTGTGATTTGTGATCCATAGCACCCACGACGCAAGGTTCCCTAGTGCGGAGCTATGTTGAGTGTGTGCGTTATTATTATTATTAATGTGGTAATTTTATAATAATGTTGCATTTGATAGAACATCATATTTTTAGTTGTTTCGCTATCATTTTTATGTTTACTTTCCTTTTCCTTGTCATTGCTTTTTGAACTATCAAATTTTTTGTCTTATTCTTTCGATTAAGTCTTTTTTATACTTCTGTAGCTTTCTCTGTGATTCTAGTAATCGGTGTTTTAACTGGACATTTTCGAGGTAAAGCCTCTTCCGACTTGCTTTCTTCTTCTTGCGCTAGCTCTGGACGACCCTGGAGTCGATTCACGAGATTGAGGACTTAAAGGATGTAACATCGGACTTGAAGGAAAGGGCTTAGACGCAGGAGTGTTCAATAAAACGTTTCTTAAAGCTACCTGTTTTTCTCTTCTCTTCTTGTTCTTAATTTGCCATTTTCGTTTCATTAATCTGTGTTCTACTGTTGTCATATCTTTAACAAGCCTTTTCCGAGCATGATATCGCACTAAATCTTTTCGTTTGATTTGTTGAGGTTGAGGTTGGTTTTCCTTTTTTCACTATAACGTCGTTGCTACCTCTCAACTGCATAACGTGGTATTTTTTCTGTTTAAATACTGAAAACTAGTAAAACAATATTTATTTTGATATTTAAGATGTGAAAACATAATCTCTACTACTGTCGAAAGCAGAAAGTTCAAGAATATTTATAAAAATTACTACTCAGTCACGAAAAATACCACCCCGTCACATTATTGTGATGAAGGTGTCCCGTGACGGGGTTGTAAAATAGCGACGTTTGTAATTTTCAGGCATTACCTTATTACAATTTGGAACTAAAGTCCAGCTTATATAAAAGAATTGCCAGGAAACGCCATAATTATAACTAAATACTAAAATAATATGAATATTTTAGAGGCTTAACTTACGTGACCGAGCGGTTGCTGAATAAACACACGCATCTCCTTTGGCAATCTAAGGGTAACTGACTCGACTCACCAGTGTAGCCGAGTGCAGGTTGCTGTTCGAGGAGATTAAGGGAATCACACAGGTCTGTAGTGCACAAGGTTATAATCGCGTATTTCGAAGTAGGTTTTTTTAAATGCGCGTGACCAAGAGATAGCAACCAAATTAGTCATAACCAGCGACTCAAATAAAAAACTTTCTAATTTAAAATATTTGATTTAAAATCTTATTTTATATTGTCATTTTCAATTTACAATATATGTGAAGTTCAATAACGTTATTAAAATAAATCAAGCCATAAGTTTTTTGTTAGGAAAGCAGTTTGTAAACGCATGAAGCGCTGAGGGACACATTTTATTTATATGGATTTCACCTCTGTCACACTTTTTGAAGTACAACGTCACGATATTTTTGCTCAAATAATTAATAACTACGAGTGAAATTTTTAGAAGTCCCATAGGTCATGTTGTTAACAAGAACAAGAATAAAAAAGCAAAAATTACTACCATTATTTTTGTTTAGCTTTGAAGGATACAAGCCAGGGTCAATAGAAAAAAAGAACACCCATATTACTAAATTGAAGGATTCATACCATATCATTAGTGGAATCAAAGATCTATAGGTATCATGGTCTGTATTGATGTTCAGTCGCTGTTCACCAACCTACCAGTAATAGACTGAATAGATTGAAATTGAGCGTGGAAAGCTGAGGGAACATAATGTCCATTGTAAATGCAAATTAATTATTAGAACTGTCTAACATAAACTACATGACTGCGGAAATCATGGGTCATTGCTGCGATGGTTTGAGTCTTATCTAACATGTCGTACGCAACGTGTTACTATAAATGGTTTCCAGTCTAGATCTTACGCAGCTCATTCTGGAGTGCCACAAGGTTCACATCTCGGTCCAATACTCTTCAACTTATTTATTAACGACATTACTGACTATATACGTAACTGCGAATATTTAGTACATGCTGACGACCTTAAAATATACAAAGAAATAAAAAGTGTTGAGGACGTTAAGTTTCTGCAGGCTGATTTGACGGCTGTGGTGCAAGCACAATAAAATGCTATTAAATGTAACCAAATGTACTCATATTAGGTTTACAAAAAAAATCAATACTGTTTCCTCTCAATATTATCTGGATAATCAAGCACTCAATGAATCAACTGAAGTGCGAGACTTGGGTGTTCTGATAGACAACAAATTAAGTTTTAGTGCCCAGATAAATAGTACAGTCAAGAAGTCGAGGAAAATTTCAGGGTTTGTGAAGTGTACTTGTAAAAATTTTTGAAACGTACACGCAATTTTAACATTGTACAACTCGTTAATTCGGAGCACTCATGAATATGCGACACCAATATGGAATCCGCACTATCAAATCCATGTAGAGAGGATAGAACGCGTACAACGCGCATTCACTTGCTTTCTAGCATATAAAAATGGACAATGCCCATATAGAGCAGACTATGGCGAGCGTCTGTTACATTTCAAGGTAAGAGACATTAAAGACTCGGAGACAAGTTTTCAACCTATTTTCCTCTATAAGGTTTTACATAGCTAGCTAGACACGCCTCAAATAATGTCTCAAGTTACCTTGGCGATACCCAGAAGGCTTCCACGTTACCCAGTGAGAAATATATTTTCGATTCCTGTATCTTCTGCTAATATAGGCCATTTTTCTCCACTTTACTGTATCATGAAAAAATTCAATAATGTAAAACAAAGTAGACGTGGTTGACATCTTCCATGACTCATTATATAAGTTCAAACGGAATGTTACAACTGCTTTAAACTCCTAAGACGCCATGTCTCAAGGGTTTTGTTTTGTATTGTTTAATAATTTTTTAGATAGTAGTATTTTTGTTTCTATTTGCTTTTTAAATTTTTTGTTTACAACGTCAACGTCAATAGTACAACGTACTGTATAAAAAATTATATGTTATAACATTGAAATTTCTCTATGTATGTGCCGATGGTGTATCTAAATAAATAAATAAATAACATCAAGCTACCATTGTGGAATGATAAATTATAGCTACAAATTGACGGTATATGGGAGTTTTACCCATAGCCCCAGCTAGGCCGAAGATGTACAAAAGGTGTGGTGATGATACTTTCACAATATTGCCAAAAGATACCACACCTTCTTTCTTGGACCATTGCAATGCACATATGTTGTAAATAGTAAAGAATTAGGTTTAAATGTGTGATTAACTTGAGAATTTTTGCTATTTATTTGATTTGAGTTTATACAGGTCTCCCTCAATTTGGTTTGAAAAAGTGGAGTTCTTTGAGTATTGCGGAAAAAAACAATGCCGTAGGAAACTCAGCAAAATTCATATCCATTTGTTTTGGCAAATTAAGTAGCTATGGAGTAGTTTCTTAGTATGAAATGTAAGTAATTCAAGTAGTAAGGTATTAAAGTAAGTAAGGTATTTGTCAACATATACTGACTTTGGTGCACCTTCATTCAATAAGTTTGTAGAATTAAATTCTGAAAAATGGCAGCGGCAACTGTCTGTCATTTACTTTGGCCACGCGAAGTACATACACTTGTATGTGTCTATATAGATATATGTCTGTATATTTTTCTGTATCTAATAGAGCAATAAAAATGTTTGATGTAATACCACTTATGACATTCTTCCTTGAGGGGTATAAGCATAAGATATACTTTCTAGCCTATTCCAACTCAAGTATTAAGGCATAATTTTACCTCTAAACTGAACAGTAGATGTTCCCTCTCCTCCAGATCGTGTTGTAGCTATAATATCTCCACGTCCTTTGCACGGGCCCGATCGCGCCACTATTTTATTTTTGCTCTTCCATTCCGCGGATAATAAACAGTCACAACCACATATTTTCAAACCTGCAACCAAGGATGCATAAATACCGTCACCGCCCCCTCTGATTTAATGAATTGTTCTAGCGTAAAAACAGCTAAGGTCGTTTTTAAAAAGCTCTATTCTGAAATAATATTGTTTTCATATATTACCAATTAAATCGTTTGCAGTGGTGCCTAAAAATTCTCCTCTTATCGTTACCCTAGTGCCAGGAGGGCCTTCCTTCGGCGATATTCCAGTAACAACTGGTGGGGGGCCCATTTCCAACACGCGACTTTTCAAATTTCAAATCGGTAGTAAGTAAATATATTTGTAGCAATAATAACTATTTCTCAATCACACATTTAAATAAAAAAAATCCGGACATGGAACACAAACAATAAGTCAAGTTTTGTGCTGTGTTGTGTTATTATTATTTCCTTAAATGGCAGCCACCACGCTTGGTTGGGCACAAACTACTTAACTGGGCTTGGGTCAGTTTCAGTTTCGATGGTTTCGAGGAATGCGGTAAGTTATTGTTGAACAAGAACAACATCTATGTCATGTATAGGATGCACAAATAGGATGGGAAAACGAGAAATGCGTGCACGGAAAATAAATGTAGGTTTTTTTAAAATTATTTCTGGCCATGGAAACAAAGGCCTTCAGCCGAAAACATAAACGTTTAATTATATTTCTGTAAATATGACCACCACAGAGGATAGGCAATTTGAGGCGGCGTGCTTGGATTGACTCGGGATTTTCGCGTTTTAATCTTCGGTTAAGGCACAATAGCACTATCCTATTCCACTTTAAACTAGATTTCACAAAATAATTGAAAGTCAAAATAAAAACGACACTTTGCCCTCCAAAAGGCCCAGAGCGAATCAATATAATAATAAATGTAGGTACTGAATAGTGTTGCCAGACTTTTGCGAATAATAATAATCCTCTTTGAGGTAATTCGCCAATTTATCTGTGCTAAGTAGCCGTTATTCGCCCGAGCCATAAAATCCCTAAAAATCAAGAAAAACAATACTAAAATTCTGTTAGCTGCCGGACAATTGGGATATGAAATCTCTTATTTCCCCAATTCCACACACATAAAAATACTAACCCCCAAATAAGTTACTTTACAACTCCATTCCTCACGAAATCCCCAATCAAATTTGTAATTCCCCAGACATTTTATTAAGTAGCCTAAAATCGCCTTTTCCTATTTTAAACATATCACGACACGAATAAGGCGATTACTTTTTAAGTCGCCGCGCGACCCCCAAAGTAACCTAAATCTCGAAAAATCGCCTGATCTGGCAACAGTGGTACTGAACTTTTTGAAACAATCGTGTCGAGTAGTTAAAACGCGTTCACATATTCGTGCGATAGGCGATGCGATGCACGCACAGAACAGTGTTCTGAGAACACTATACTCACAAGGAGAAGAAAACCGACTTCATACAAAAAATACGGAACCGTAATTGTAAACACTTGATAGTATCGGGGTTAATACTAGGTGGCGCGATAGTATACATTGTCATAAAGGCGGGAATTTTCAAACAAATTCGAACCACCTAGCGCGGGCTTTTCAAATTATTATAGCTAGCTTTAAAATATATTATAAAGATGAAATAGGGATACGTACATACACTACATATATTTAAAATATGTGTAGTGTATGCGTTTCCTTATTTGATCTTTATTATAATGTTTCTATAACAGAAACAGAGGAAATAAAGGTCAAATATAGAAAATAAAGACATTTATACAAAACGTGGTTTTTATTAACATATTCAACCTACTAAATCAATTGTGTAAGCTAACTTAATAATACAGGTGTAAGGTGTGGTAAGGAGATATACTGCCTGAGGAAATCGGCAAGCCAAAAAATTACATACTAATACATACATAATTACACACATATTATTAGTTTACTAACCTTATCACATTCTTTATATGGAAATGCAGATTTAACCATTTTTTCACCTACAATATCATAAAATATTTCTTATTGAAATGTTTCGTGCACAACATTCTGTGTTCAGAGTACAGCTTGGTCTGGAACTCTGGTGAATACCATAGGCCTTGTGGAAAACAATACTTAGCCCACAATTCACATCTGAAATTGAGAACAGTGTTACGTAATTTCCGCAAAATAACCGGCACCCGGTGCGACCTTACTTGAACATTTTAATCACAATGTATAGTACTTACTTAAGGCTATTTGTTCTTCCAGGCTTCGGAAAGCGGTGCAAAATAGTGTTACTATTTTCTCTAGGAGAAACGTCACATTTTACACACTTCCTTGCGTTTTTTTTCATATTGTAAGAAAGAAAAGAGTCACTATCTTAATAATGGAGTCCTGTCTCACAGTTCACGACACTGGGCTCACCGAAACACAAACGGAGGAGCAAGAAGCTCAACTCAACGTTACGCAACGGGAAACCGAGAATAAGTGTATAAAATAGAGAATTTACAAGACAAACAACAACGTGCGCCATGCGCAAGCGACGACGGCCATCTTGTGGAAAAAAAATAGGGATGCACATAACGATTAAATTTTTATGAAAATCGATTCATGTGTATACGACATAGCAATTTTTTGTATCGATTCATGCTATTTTTAAGCAAATCGATTCAACATTAAGGCGAATCGAAACGTCTGGATTGTATTTATAATTTAAACATAATAGTATCTTTCCGAACCACTATATAGTAAGTCTAATCCGATTTTATATTGATCTGCGAGAAAAGTAGTTTGGCAACATCCAAGTGTACAATGAATAACGACTATATTACTTACGCCGTATTATAGCCAAGAACATTCACAGAAAGTATACGCTGCAAAGAAGACACTATTAATAGCAATAGGTTCGTAATCTACTATGATGACAATAGTGTTTTCTTTTATTTTATTTTTTTCAGAGTGTTAGTACCGTAGTACTGTGGATTGACGCGATAGTCTATACCTATCTATTGGGAATGACCTGCAGGCAAATAATATTGAATGTTGACCAATGATATTTATCTATAGTTTTTTGAATTAATGGAAAACTCCTGGCGAAGTTGCTATTAGTTGCACAATATATTTCGTTTAGCTTTGATCTCGCTCGTTATAGCGTCAAGAGTTTTTGTTTTTTTTTTTTTAGGATTGCCCTTGACCATGGTCTTTGACAATGTGGTAAGTGTAGATGTGTTTACTATAAAATATCAGTTGGCAGTTTTCAGTTTAATAAATAAACAATTTATTTATGTATTATCAAAAGGTACATCAACAGCAAAATAATATGTATTAATACATTCATACAACTTATTCGGTAACATTCTGGTTAGTTTTTTATTAATTTACATATTATGTAATGATGAATTTTTTAAATAGATATTTTCGTCTTGTTGTTCGTTTCCATTCTGACATTATATCCCATTTTAATATAATTACATAAATATCTAATTAATTCATTTTCAGTTTGGTGTGTCTATAATACTTAATCCATGATTTATGATTTGATTATGTTTTGCCTCGTTTTTACGCGCGTCACTCGATACTTGAGGAAACGAGATGGAAATTGTTAAACATGTGGTATTTTACTAATTATCACGCCATTACCAATGAAGTAAAGTTCTATCTCGTTTTCTATATAAGGTGCGGGGTTACTAAATATCAGTATATATTATTATGATATATTATGTTCATATATTATTATGGTTCTATATGTTCTATACGAAATAATTAAAATATACGATCCAAACAATCGATTCAAAGTGTAAAATCGTACATCTCTAGTAAAAGTTCATCAGTGTTGCCAAATTGACCGATTATAATGATTAAACAGATCCTTCACGATAAATTTATAAAATATATCAAATTTATTAAATAAATTACCTTGTACTTTATGGTAAATTTATAAAATATATTAAATTATCAAAAGAAATAACTTTTGTATTTGAAATGTAATAAAATAAAAAACATGTCAGAATTTATGTAGGTGAGATTGAATATACTTTCTACCTAGTAACACTGTTCGCTATCTCGCTTCGATTTTCATTCGCTATCTCGTTTTGATATTGCCCCATGTAGGTATTCCCAGAGGCTCAGCCAATGTCGGCAGGGCCTGCCTGGATGCACGACACTTCGCTATTCGCGTCGTGCATCGCATCGCCACTCATGCGATCGCGTCGTGAACACGAGTTTTTTAAGGTGTGTTTTTTTTTGACAGAAAAGTATACAAACTACAATCAATGGTAAATATAAACTCTTGGTATTTCATGGCATGTATCCATATTATTTTCGTAAATATTTATACAATGTATTTTCGTTAAAATATATACAAAAAAGGTTATTGTAAGTTCTTGGACAACACTCAAACAAGGTAATTATCACGGCCTTGAATATTAAACTAGACCACGCACTAAGTCAATAAAACGAGCCGAGTGAGAGGCTTCAAAGTAGTAATGCGTCTCTTTCATTCGTGTTTCAGCCAGCCATATTGTTTTTAACTTTTTAATTTTTAAAGAAATTGTGGCCGCTTATGGATGACCAAAACTACTAATATTATTTCATAATTCAAATTAGTATACTTATTTGATATGCTACTTCATAATATACGGTTTCATTGTTGATATATGTTTTTTTTTATTATAGTAAAAGCATAATTTATTACCTTTAAGCTAATTTTATTTTACCAAAATTAAAAAACGTTAATACACTAGACACTATCTAAGATGATTTTATTTAGCCTTGGCAACTTGTTAGACAAGAACGGACCACTACTTCGAGCTTTCTCACGTACCTCGGTTTTTACTTTTATTTAAAATAAACCTTAACATAACCCAATAAGGTGTAAGTTTGTAATATTGGTATATCGAAGTGCGCGATCCAGTTTATGAAATATATAAATCCGTGTAGTTATATTTGGTGTCAATTTCAATAGTAAAATGTAATGACTAAAACCTAATAAATTCCGTAGTTTTAAAAGTGGTTACATAAAAATGATAAAATCACAAACGATATTTAAAAAAAAGCAAATGGTTTGTTATAATTTTTACGAAAATGATATGGATAAATATTATAAAACATCGATATTGTTGATGTATATTTATCACTGGTTGTTTACTTTTTTCTGAAATAAAAGTAATATTTAAAAACATATTTTTGAACACAACACAAAGTAGGTACTTGTTTTTGGAATAGCTAATATTATATATATTGCATATATTCGAAAAGTAACAAACGTTTACATTTCATTGCATGCGACACCTACGTATATACAGGGTGTTCCAAAAATAACACGCCAGAGCGACACTGTGGGTAGGTGAACTATATACCTACCAGAAAAAAATAATTTGAGCTTAGTAAAAGTCTTTTAGTTTTCGAGATATTTGCACTTTTTATTTTTTTGGAATAACTCTACTTTTTGTTGAGTTTTTTGCTACTATTGCCAGGGTTAGCTCCAGATGGTAGTTGTGTTTATTTTTCAGGTAACCTGAATAGTTTTTTCAGGTACTGCAACTAATATTTTATCTGATAAATGTCATAAAATGTGAAAAAAGTTATTAATTTGGCATACGTCGTACCCTTGTAAAAAGTTAAACGTTAACTTTGAATAGCTAGTGTGAAAAAAAAATGTATGAAACTGAATTTGCAAATGATCTTAAAAATTGCTCCACTTAATGCAGAATCAGGAATGGTACAATATTATTGAGATTTTTCACAAGAACATAGTCAATTAATTTATTTTTCGTCATAACACCCTACCAGCCTAATCAGTTTCTAAACAAAATTAAATTTAAACGTTTAATGAATTAATTGCTAAGCGCTAGGTAACGGCGCATCAATCTTTTTCCCACGTTGTATTCGTAATAAAGGAGTGAGATAGTTACTAGGCTTTTCTTTCTCTCTCTGAACTGGTACAAACAAACTGTGACAAATCAAACTTCCCAAAAGCATGCGGATTTAGCTACTAATATCGTGGTAGAGTGCCTTTGTGTGTCGCTTGATTTGTCGCCGTTTTTACTTAATGGAAAATAAAACAATAAAATTTAAATAATTTAGTTTTTATTAGATATTATAGCAAGTGTTCAAACTGCCTCCCTCTGAATCTAACGCACATGCGACATCTTTTGACTTATGAGCTTCTCAGATGCCTCAAACTCATTTGAGAAATTTCTCGAGCTGCTTCATAGACTCGTCGTCGTAGTTCGGTTTCTGAAGTGATAGCTTTGGAGTAAACTTTATCTTTTAAGCACCCCCAATAGAAAAAGTCGAGGGGGTTCAGATCAGGTGATCTCGGTGGCCACAAAATTGGTCCCAATCGGCCAATCCATCTTCGTGGGAACGTCTGGTCGAGGTGCGTTCGGACGTCGCGAGCGTAGTGGGCTGAACACCCATCATTTTGAAACCACATTCTTCTTAGTAATGCTATTAGCACATCTTCGAGAAGGTTTGGCAAATGGTTTTGTAAAAACTCTAAATAATTTTCGCCATTTAGAGTCGGAGACAGTTCAACTGGACCAAATGTCCATAAATTAATTTTAAACTGGTGTTGGGACCGATCTTCTCTTCTCTCGTGCGGGTTCTCTAACTGCCAGCTATGGATATTGTGGAGGTTTACATAGCCATCTCTGCGACATGCTGATTCATCACTCCACAAAATCGTATTAAAAAAGTTGGGGTCTTCACTGTGCTTTTGAAGCATTTGTCGACAAAACTGTACGCGTTTAGCGTAATCGCTCGGCAGTAAAGTTTGAACTCTCTGAATATGGTATGGGTGGTATCGGTGCCTTTTTAAAATTCGCTGTGCCGTAGACTTTGAAATGCCAGTCCGTATTTCTATCAGGCGAACTGAAGTGGACGGATCTCTTGACACTTCCTGCAAAACTATTTCGTCTGCGACGGTACGAGGTCTGCCTCCACCACGATGGCCAGGGTTCCTACCCTGTCTGTATGCAGCATCAACTCTTATTATGGTCTCATGGGTCGGTGGTTTACGGTTAGGAAATCTTACCGCATACAATCTTGCTGCTAATCTTGCATTTAACGATACGATGCCGCGAGCAGAAACACGTCTAGTTTCGCCGTAAATTAGGTACATGTCAGCGTAATCACTATGAGTGAATTCGGGGTTTGCTCCAACGATAATCTCTTGATCTGCCATTTTAACTGTATAAAGGCAGTATCCGGAGGCGCAGCCGTCAATCACACACAAACAACACGGCCCAAATAGTAAGCAAATCAGGGTCCAAAGTAATGCCAAGTTGTTGATATGATTACTAAAAAAATTTTTTCGATCGTTATCAAATCAAAGTCCAAAGTGATGCCAAATCGTCGAAAGTGTAGAAACGGAAGCAGCGATAAAACGAAAAACGAATACGTAGCACAAAACACAAAGGTATGTAGGTACTAACGGGTACTACGGGCCCAACCCGACCCGATCCCACCTGGCGACCGATACCGACGTAAGAGAGAGAGATAACAAATAAGGGTCATACCTCTCGCTCATTTTTTGTTTCATACAATTTTTTTTCACACTAGCTATTCAAAGTTAATGTTTAACTTTTTACAAGGGTACGAGGTATACCAAATTAATCACTTTTTTCATAGTTTATGATATTTCTCAGTAAAATATTAGTTGCTGTACCTGGAAAAACTATTCAGAATACTCGAAAAATAAAAATAACAACCATCTGGAGCAAACCATGGCAATAATAGCATAAAACCCAACAAAGAGTAGTTTTTGCAAAAAAATAAAAAAGGGCCTATATCTCGAAAACTAAAAGACTTTTACTAGGGTCAAAATATTTTTTTCTGGTAGGTATATAGCTCACCTACCCACAGTGTCGCTCTGGCGTGTTATTTTTAGGATACCCTGTATAATGGTATAAAAATACTTATATTATCTTCAGTGTCTATTGTGCGTCCGCAGCCATACACAGATCCCAATAAATTTTCCATGGCGGTATATACGAACCATATAGGTTCATATGATGTATATTTATTTATATTTCTACCCCCTTACCCGAAATTATAGATTGGTTTTTTCTTACGAAGATACACACGAAAATTTGCCATTAACTTCTTCGCTTTCAACTCATTGACTGGTAATTTTATAATATTAATACGGTTCCATGCATCGTTTACTTTGTGTTTTTGTGGTTTGGATGTTTTGGGTTTCAAATGAGTTCTTCTGTTTCATACATATCGTTCTAGAAAATGCAAGACCTCCAATTCATTTTGTACTTACGTATTATCACTTTGGGAGCTAGCAGTTTATTTATATATATATATATATATATATATATATATATATATATATAATATAAAATATAATATAAAAAGTACTCTGTGGTTTATCTGAAGCGGGACGAATAAGGAAATGGCAGGCTTTTGAAGTTACAACTACAGTCTTTACAAAGATTATTAATTTTATTTTAAGTATGTTATGGAGAAAAAAACGTAAAAAGAAATAGCGATGAAGAAAGTTAGAACTATATTCCTTAACAGAAACCAAATTACAAAAGACTTTATCCTGAAAATTCCACTAATTACGAATTCAAAGTTTTTGTTCAAAATGATAGAAGATAATGTGATCTATGTGAAAGTGAAAACATAAATATAAGTCTGTGGGAGGAAGTATTTAAACTTTAAGTAAAAAAGTTGCTAGATTCCAAGATTTTAATTCTGGGTAAAATTGCCTAAAATGGCTGATCAAAAACATAATTATGGGATTGAATTTTTAAATATAAATATATAAAGAAGAAAATATTGGAAAATATTGAAAAATTGGCAACTCAATCGAAATTGCATATAGCCAAATGCTGGACACCATAGTGCCAAGAGAAATAAGAAAAAAAGAGCAGTCAAAAAAAAAAATTCCCGTGAATGGGTTCATTTGATTTGATCGTAATATTCAAATTGCTGCATTCAAGCATTACTTCTGATTTATACAGTTTAAATATGCTCGAATTATCGTAATTGAAATTATTAAGGATTAAAAAAAACATGGTAGGAGAAAAATGTTTTCTAACCTGTGATGTGATATTTATTTCCTAACATTGTATCATTTGCGCTATATTTTTGTTGCAGGCAAGTTCTGTAATAATTGCTGGTCTGGGCATGGCTGCTGTAGGCTTCGCAGGGCGATATATACTAAAACAGATACCCAATGCTTCTACCAAATTTACTGAAGCCATAAAAAACTTGCCGAAATTCGACGCTGAGTCTTTAGCTAATTCAAAATATTACAAAGGTGGTTTCGAACCGAAAATGACGAAAAGGGAAGCCTCGCTTATATTAGGTGTCAGCCCAACTGCTAGTAAAGCCAAGGTTTGTATCTTCCAAATATATATATAAACATGTACATTTTGAATAATATAAATCAAAACTATTACCAGACATCAGAATAGGTAGAGTATATTATTATAACTGCCTTCGTGGGCAATGTGGGTGAATGTTTACAACGTCTGGCTGTCACGCAGTGGTCCCAGGTTCGATACCCAGGAGATTTGATTCGATCTAACTTAGGAGTTTGGGTGTGATTTGTGTTTGATTCCAGAGTGTATTATTACTTGAAGTTTAGGTAAATATACTCAGCCTATTCCGATCTATGCTTATTTACATCCTTTATTTTTTATTGACTACAGATCAGAGATGCTCACAGAAGAATAATGTTACTAAACCACCCTGATCGAGGAGGGTCACCATTGATAGCTGCTAAAATTAATGAGGCAAAGGATGTGCTAGAATCTGGCAAATCATGATTTTACATCATTGTGTATCATAGGGACAATTTGTCTATATTTGTAGTTTCCAATATTAGTCCTGTATAATTACATTAACAAATTTTGTTAAGAAGCAGGTTGCATGAAGGGTTACTTGGGGGATGCTTCAATATTGTGATAGACTAATATAATAATAATAAAAATATGGTAAGAACACAAATGCAAAATAATCCCTTAATTTTATTTGGGATAACAACAACCATTGTACAATTTTAATCTTAACATACTTTCAGTGTGCTTTTTGGCATAGGCCAATTACATATATCCTCTAAAATAAATTATTGACTATGGAAGTATTTGTTAGTTAAAAGAAGAAAAACAATATGAGAAAAAAGTGAAAAACATATCATATTAAAATAAATAGTCACATGAATATCTATTAATCAATCAATATGCATATCGGATTTCTCGCGAATGCGCGAGAATTCCGCGGAAGACGGACGCGACGTAATTTTTGGCACGTATCCATTTGTATGTTACACAATTGACTATAAAATTCATTATGTTATGTGTAGTATCGTTACAAAAATTCGCTTCCTTTCCGTTCCGCCGCAATTTAAATTGAGGCTTAATTCTCAGGTATTTCCTAAAAAATTAAAAAGTATATAGTTATTTATTAAAGAGAATGCGAATCTTGTAAGTTGACTGTTCATGCAACCTGCCAACATTATTTTTACTTGTACTGTGCTTATATCCCATGTACAAATTGTAACTGTAATATAGAATTAAATAAAAAGCAATTTTTCAACATCTCAATTAATCTATTCAGTTACACAATGCACATCCAAATAAGTATTATGGCATTATGCTAATATTGTAGACTGGAACAGTAGTATTGAGACAGTGAACAGCAAACTAACCATCACATTGCAACACCTACTTACAGATATTTAAGATAAATGTGAATTTACAAAAATACATTACATCTATTTGTCATAAATTGTCAATGCAGGGATTATTTTAAATTTTCTTCCTTAAATAATTTTACCGCTTACCCCCATATGTAATTAAATCAGCTTTCAGCTGGTTTACATCTATGTCTTTATTTCTATATTGACAAACATTGACATAATTGGCACCTTTGCCACATATTTTATGAAGCTAAAACGTTAAATATAAAATTGTCGCAAAGTAATAACATTGAGCAAAATCGTGTCTAGTCAGCATCAAAAGGATTTGAGCATTTAAACAAACGTAACAAAATTTCAACATTAATGGGTATGTGACTCGAAACCTTTTATAGCTTCAATTTGCTGACTTAAACCATTTGGTTTACTGTATCTCAACAAGAAAATGGTGCGTGTCTTATTCCAGCGTAACCACGGTAATTTTTAAAACTTTGAGTAGCCAGATAAAAAGTCGCTATTAAGTCAGTTCTAGTTGTAAAAAACTAGACTTAGTCGTTACGCAATTTTGAAGTTATTAATGTGTTTTACTGTTCACGCTGGAATAAGCTTATTCCGGCGGCACCATTTTTGAATCTCGAAAACCACAGCTCCTAGCTTAAATCTGATTAAACCCAATAAAAAGTCGTGAAATAGTAGGTTCTAGTCGTGAAATTTTAAAATTAGTGGCTCCTTTGTTTAGAAGATATTGGATATTCAATTATTTTCATAGATAGGTACAACATTTACATAGAAAAATCGTCGATAACTTCAAAACGGCGTAACGACTGAATCTAGATTTTTACGACTGGAACCCACTTAATCACGACTTCTTTTAGTGTAATCAGATCTAAGCTAGGTGTTGTGTCGAGACTGAGAAATGGTGCCGCTGGAATAAGCTTATTCCGGCGTGGACAATAAAACACTTAAAACTTTTGAACGGCGGATCTGCGACTAAATAGAGACTTTTTACTTGGCTAATCAAATTTCACAAACTCGACCATGGTCATGCTGGAATCAGGCACGCGAAAATAATTATAGTCGATGGAGGGACTATCCTTTCAATTTGGGACTATTTTTAAATATTAGTTTTTGTAATAGGTACTTGTTAAATACCTTGTTGAAAGTGCACCTTTAAATTCACCGAGATAAGTTTCGGTTATCAAAAACCTACATAATATAGTAATTTTGTATGCTGAGTGTATTGTGACGCTCACCATGCACTTTCAAAATCTGGGTGTCTTTTCTGTCCAATGAAATCGAGATAAAAAGACAATGGTACAACAAATTAAGAAGCGAAGTCTAATAGGTAAGTTAAGCATCACTAACATACTTGATATGCGTAAATTATTGTCAGGATTAAAATGATTAACGAAATAAGTATGTGTACTGTTTTTGTTACATATTCTAATTATAATATATGCAAAACTAGTTGTACATTTTGTGTGACTTCAAAACAAACAAATAGAAGTAACATTCAGTGCATTGTTCTTAATTATAGAGAATTTTGTATGAATTCTGCAGTACTCTAGAAAACTCTCATGACAATAACCACTTAGCTTAACTTAGCATCTAAATAAAAAGTGACATTAAAAATTATTTGTTCTGTTAGAATTTGGCTGAAATATTGAAAATCGTAATTAAGTTATACAGGGATTTATCTAATATTTTACATACATAAACTGCATTAGGTAAAAGTTATGAAATGTATAATTTAAATGCATCATGGCAATAATCAAAAAGTGTAAACAAGCATGCCAGCTATAAAAATGAAACATCAAAAATCTAAATAATACTATACATAACAAAGCTAAACCTTATGACTAAAACTCTATACCAATAACATATCAAAACATCACCAACTAATGGTACAATATGTCATGTTATGCCGTCTTTTTTATTTCAATAACGAAATTTTATACAGGTTGTAAATTTGAGACAGGGCAGCAAGGCCAGCTACCATAATCATTGTAGTTACAGGAAAACCTATCTAGAAGACTATCCATGAATTTTAAAGATATTTTGATTGGCATTCACAGATTTTGAAAAAATGGTACAGTCAGCAAGATAGAAGGAAATTTTTATAAAACTTTTTTTATGCCATTCGTTCCAGTCTCTGGTAAGGTTTAATAGTTTCTATTGGACTACTGAGGTAAGAGTACTCGAAATGCCAGAAATTGCAAAAAACCTCGGGGCAGCAATGCCCCGTCTCAAATTGACACCCTGTATATGACGATATATCATTCCAATCATAAAAGTATACACATCTATTGTACCAATATACCTCAATTTTGTATTATGGGGCAAAAACTAATACACTAAAAAATAGAACAACAACTTAAAGCAAACTAGACATGAAAGGGGTCATCACACTTATAAACAACACTAATTCATTTAAAAAAAGACAGAAACAGACATGTTCAGCAGAAGCGGAATGCGCAACGACTTTTTCGCTATTATTTCACAAACATAAAGCTTATTTGGTCAGCTCAAGTCTATAATGATTATGACTCCCTAAGCTGGAGACAAAAATTATAACAATACGCTCAATATGAAACAAAAATGAGGTCAGAATATTAATTCAAAATCATAACACCATCCTTTATAAACAGACATCTGATCTCTGTTGTTTTCAAAAACTTTTTTCTTATAAAAAATTATAAGCTTGCCATTGTGTTCTGGTCAACTTTTTTCAGACAGTTATGCACACATGCACATAAATATTTTGATTTTGTTCAAACAGACAAATTAGCTTCAGGTTACTTCTAACAAAAACAGCATAATTCAACCATGTAAAACAATCCACCAAATAGTTTAAAAAGGTGTATGTATATTGATAGCAAAGTAGTGTAATTTGATCTCCAAAAGATTTATACAGTCAAATTGAGAAGCTCCTCCTTTTTAGTAGGTATTTAAAATGTGAATAAAAAGTATCCACTACGAGATCAAAATAGTTTGCATCATTGGTCATGGTTTTTAATTTTGTAAAAAACAGTAAATTTTGGTGGTTTATTAGAGAATGAGATCAAAACTGCTATGTTTGTTGTTAGTGCTTCACTGCGCTTCTTTCTGCTGTTGCTCGCGACGTTGTCGGGCGAAGCGGCCTCGCAATTTAGATATTGTAGAGTTTGATAATGTCCCAGGTACTTTGAAAATGGACTGTAAAAAGTAATAATTAGTAACCTATAATTTGTGATCTAAATCTTCTTGTTATGAATATGAATAATGTATACTTACTCGCATGAACTCATGGCAATGCAGAGCACTCGCGTTTTTAACAATAGCCTTGAAACATTCTGCCAGCGATGTGAAGTCATTGCATGCCATGATGGTTGCACGGTTCGACTTAATTAGAGTGAGACACACTCTGAAGAGAATTTTGGAGCCCTCATAGAACATACAATCCCATATCCTCAGCACAGTCTCTATTGGCAGCACTTCAGCAAACAGACATACAAACCACTTGGTTGTTATCACGGCCCATGGCAACCCTGAACAGAATGGATAAAACAAATATTTACTTTAAAGTGAATTAGTACCTTAAAAGAATATAAATATTTTTAATGAAGTGTTCAAAAGTCAAGTATTCAAGAGTGCATGTGAATCTTTTTGATCATAAAAATATACTGAATGTTATATGGAAAGCATTAAATTAAACATACATTTCATCAATAATAGCATTAAATGAGATTACTATGATAAAAATCACATACTCAGGGAATAATCAAGTTTATCTCAGAAATGTATACAAACCGAGGTTTATCACATGCTGATGCACATCGGGCACTTTAGATTTGACTAGCTCTGATAACACCTCAATATCTACAATCAAACCATCCATGGTTCTAGTATAATAATCTGGAAGAATCTTTTCCACCAACACTTTGAGCAGCCAGAATGATGTTTCTTCACTTTTTGTAGCCAGTAGCAGAAGACCTGCATAAAAAATAACATTAATCAAGCTCATTCTTTAACTTGATGATTAGTGCAACTAACTATGTTTTCTTCTTCTATGAAGACATAATCTCAGAGAAAGAAACTGAAAATTTGCAAATACTTTCCATCCATTATACGAAAAAACAATGTGTTTTGAAGCATTCCTTTAATTATAATTATTTATACTCATTGTGACTAATCTGAAGAAATACAGTTTTCTCTTACCAGCTATGTAATTTAAGCCTTGACAATAACCAACAACTCTATTATTATGTGCATATGCAATGAGAATATTAAACAGATGTGTTTGGTGGTTAGCTTCCTTTGTAAAGTAAATGTTGTCAGGAAATGTGCGAGGCAGGTCTGTCTTCACTAAATCTACAAGCTCCTTTTCAAAAGGGCCATCTAATATTTTGTGGTACAGATCTGGGCACTGATCCTTCCATTTCTCTGCCTCGGATATTGTCATCCATACTGATGGACGATATTCACCTGTAATTAATTGAGAAGAATTTAGTTTAGTATTTACTTTTTCATAGTACAAACAAATTACTTTATACCTTAATGAATACACAAAGTGTTCATAATACTCAGGAATACATTATCAAAGGTTTGGAAACTTTGCTGTTCAATAGTTGGTGAAATTAAAAATATTTAGTAGCAAATTGTAGCCTATTGTCTACAGTGTTTTGACCCCCTCCCACGTGGAGTTTAATTTCGGGAATGGCGTGGGAGCAGGGCGAAATTAAAGGTCACTAAATACGACATGACAATACAAGCCTATAGGGCTCTTAAAATTAATGTCACATTTATAAATTTAAAGTTATCAACGCGATTCCATAACTTAGCTCGCTACTTACTTGGGATTCCCTTCCGAACATATCTTTTTACAGTGTTCGTGCGTTTGACCGACTTTCCTTCGCCAAGTAGACTAGACCATTTTAGCGCCCTTGTGGCTAGCACTTTCAGGTACACTGACATAAAATCTTCATAACTTTCGAAATCGAAGTCTTCGTGCCTCTCAAACCCATACTCGTCAACAGTGCTAAACAAAAACGTAAACTTCAATAAATTTGTTTAAAGTGTATAATGAACGCTAATGTTAACACGATTAGTAGCACACCTGAAGCTCGATTGCGCCATTTTAAATTGAAGTTCCGTTTATCCTATTTTATTCACCATAGTTCTAGAAGAATGAAATGATTGATCGCCCCCAAGAATATCCCGATATCCCAATTTGATTAACCCCACCACATGACAGCAAAGAGCAAAGTTATTGTGCAGAGACAAATTTTATTTCTCAGTGGACCACGGAAGAACAAATTTTTTAGGACTAAAACGGTCCATTCACTACCTGTAAACTACTCACACACTATCCTACGTATGGAGTCTCGCAAGACGCATTGCAGGATCGGTTGCACGGGGTCTACTCTCGATCACCGTCCAAAACAATTACTGCCAAATAAGCAATTGACCAAATGAAAAGACGCGTGACGCGAATGAAGCTTCATACTGGATACTTACTTGTCTTTTAATTTTGTCGAATATTACTTATTTGACAGTAATTGTTTCGGACGGAGATCGAAAGTAGATCCCCACGCTACGACTACATTCTTAGTCCTGCATTACGCGGCGGACGGGACGGTTAGGCTGACTGCAATGCAGGATAATGAATGCCCTCTTTTAGGACATTTACAGGAAAGTATAAAGCATGTATGTACATACATACGCCGTACTGTTGGGTAATGTTCCAAAAATTTTCAATTATTGAAATTTTTCCTACAAAAAACCCGAAAAATTGAAAAAGTATATTTTAAAAAGCATTAGAAAACGGAAAAAATTCCACTTTGACAAAATCATCTTATTCCAAAATTTTTCCACATTTGACGCTGATACCTGTCAAAAGTAGAAGTTACTGAACGAAAACGATGGAGTCAACAAGAGGTGGTGGTGGTATGGTAAATATAAAGTGATGATCTATGGTACAGCTTGGCAAAAAAGAGTATGACGCGGTGAAAACTGGAACTAAAAAAAGATATTTGTGGCAATACTATTAAAAATGTCAGTGGTGTCAAATAACCAGTAGCTTTTGTGTTATCGAAAATATTCCTCGCCCAATAAATATCAACTATTTCCTAGCCAACGCACACTCTCCAGTAGTATTCACTTTATACAAATTTCTAAAACTTAATAACATAAATCTGTAACCAGCCCCGAATAGCCTCTGCTCGACCACATTCATTTAATAATTTTCTGCCCCAACAATGTGAGTCGGAGAAAAACTCTCATTTCTGATCAGTCTTAATTTTTAAAAAAAATGAATATTCTTTATTCGTCCCGTATTCTCCCATTTTCTTTCGTATAATTTTATTTCTTTCTCCATCCTCCATGATAATTTTCCACGCTGACACCGGTCAAAAGTTTGTTATTGAACGAAAACGACGCCTAACTTTGTTTTACTAAACGATTTTATTTTTTATTTTCCGCTAAATAAAACTTCCTACAACGTTTCTAAAAGAAAGAAAATAACATGAGCTCTCAAATTATATTTTTGTAATGTCATTAAAATATATATATAACCGTCATTGTGAATAAAAACCGCCGAAGTATTTTAATAACCGGCAATCTGTCTCACTACCGCTACACATGCACAGAACACTATACTCACAAGGAGAAGAAAACCGACATCATACAAAAAATACGGAACCGTAATTGTAAACACTTGATAGTATCGGGGTTAATACTAGGTGGCGGGATAGTATACATTGTCATAAAGGCGGGAATTTTCAAACAAATTCGAACCACCTAGCGCGGGCTTTTCAAATTATTATAGCTAGCTTTCAAATATGAAGATGAAATAGGGAAACGTACATACACTACATATATTTAAAATATGTGTAGTGTATGTGTTTCCTTATTTGATCTTTATTATAATGTTTCTATAACAGAAACAGAGGAAATAAAGGTCAAATATAGAAAATAAAAACATTTATACAAAACGTGGTTTTTATTAACATATTCAATCAAAATAATCAAACCTACTAAATCAATTGTGTAAGCTAACTTAATAATACAGGTGTAAGGTGTGGTAAGGAGGTATATTGCCTGAGGAAATCGGCAAGCCAAAAAAATTAGACAGCATAATTTAAAGTGACAAGGGAAAAACTAAAGTTAAATTTTTCAATTGAGTTACAAAGAATATTGCAATTTTGATAACGATTACTTTTCCTTGATTGCAATAACTATAATAATTAGCAAATTACAATTTTACCAGCAGAGCAGTGTATTTTTGATATTTAACTGTTTATATATGAGAGACACATTACACAAATTTGGATTACGTGCACTCAATGTTATTTGAGATTATGTGAGCAATCTTAAAAATCCTTAAATATCAGCATTTCTGAGATTTTGCTGACATTTGCGAAATTAACGCAATTTTGTGTAGTTAATAAATACTGGTATAAATACCTATCTGCATCTAAATATGTACTGTGTTGATACTTATTACCTGCGATCTAAGTTGAGATTAAATAATTGATATTTAAACTTATTCAAACGATAAATTAATAATCTAAGTGTATTGACAAGGAAGTATATTGTTTGAGGAAATCGGCAAGCCAGAAAAATTTGACAGCACAATTTAAAAGTGACACGGCCAAAAAATTACTGAATATCAACTGAACGATTGGGTAAAAACAAATATTATACAGACTAGACAATGGGTACTTTCATTGATTGCAAAACTGAATTCGAGGGCACCTACGTACAAATCTAGGAAGTACAATATTACAGAAGAGCAACTTTCAACTAGTTACATAGAAAAGACGAATTCCTCAATTTTGGCACACATGCACTTTATGTGATTTGATATTAAATTAATAACGTTAAACATTCATAAATAATCACAATTTCTCCGATTTAGCAGACAGTAGGATATAATTAATATAATGTAATAAAAATGTCACTGTCAATGACAATGAATAACAAATGTCAATACGCTACAGCCAATGTTAAACGGCCTATTCACTACCTGCAAGGCAGTCCGCCGCGCAGGCAGGAGACTGCTCACACACTATCCTGCGTATGGCCCATGTATGTAGTCTCGCAGGACAGCAAGGTAGCCCGCAATGCAGGATAATGAATGCCCCCTTTTACAATGACCGTAGCACATACAATGTGTGAAAAACCTCCCCGAATAAATTTTC
>NW_020653945.1:12334281-12360073 GCF_003589595.1 Hyposmocoma kahamanoa
AAATTTATAAAATATATTAAATTATCAAAAGAAATAACTTTTGTATTCGAAATGTAATAAAATAAAAAACATGTCACAATTTATGTAGGTGAGATTGAATATACTTTCTACCTAGTAACACTGTTCGCTATCTCGCTTCGATTTTCGTTCGCTATCTCGTTTTGATATTGCCCCATGTAGGTATTCCCAGCGGCTCAGCCAATGTCGGCAGGGCCTGTACACATGTCTCTCAACCCTGACATTGGCAAAATCGTCGCGCAAAACGACGGAGCCATAGACACAAAAGTTGAAGTTGAAGTTATTGCTGTATTGTATGCGATTCGCTCTGGACCTTTTGGAGGGAAAAGTGTCGTTTTTATTTTGAATTTCAATTATTTTGTGAAATCTAGTTTAAAGTGGAATAGGATAGTGCCATCGAGCCTTAATCGAAGATTAAAACGCGAAATTATACGAATCTCGAACTAAAATACCCGTATCGGCCCGTTTTAAGGAATCCCGAGTCAATCCAATCACGCCGTCTCAAATTGCCTAACCTCTTTGTGGCGGCCATGTTTACAGAAACATATTTAAACTTCATGTTTAGGCTTATGGCTTTGCCAAAGCCTTAATAAATTAAAAAAAAAAAATTGCTGTATGCGCTGAGTAATTTTATACGAAGTTCTGTAAATTCTCGTACGGTTGTTGCTTGTTTTGTTATTTAAAATGAACAAAACGACTCGTAGTAGTGGTAGAACAGTGATATACCAAGTTTTTTTTTACGATGTTTGGCTGAATCTTAAGCGGGACAAATTTTGTCTGAAATTAACAACGTTTATCAGAGAACAGCCGATATGACAGGTATTTATGCAAATTATTCAATTATTATTACGTTCTACATGTCGAATTACGCACTTTGCACTACTTATAATATACTATTAACGAGTTTTTGTGTTCAATTGACAAAATAGTAACTAACTACATATATGTTTACGTATGATTTATAAGTTGACTTAATATTTTTGATTCTTTCAAGACTTAAAATTGAAATAAATTGGTGTTTTTGTATATTTGTGTATGTTTGGTATTTATTTTAGGTAAATCTGTCAATACCATAAGAAAAATTGTTGAAGAAGGTGAAAAAAATAATGGCGTGTTTTCTACACCTGGCAAACATAGGAAAGGTCATATTAATGAAGTCAGTCGTAAAGTCCATTTCTCCTTGCACTCACTTAAGCGCCTCCAAAACGATTTACCTTTAAAAACCAAGATATGTTTAGTCCAAACACTTATTTTGCCCTTCTTAGACTATGCTGATTCCTGCTATTTGGATGTTACTGAAGAACTGCTAAATAAGCTTGAACGACTGCAAAACCTATATATAAGGTTCATCTTTGGGCTTCGTAAATATGACCGAATTTCACATTTCCGCAGTCAGCTCAAATGGCTTCCCATCCGTCTCCGCAGGAATTTGCATATTGTCTCCATTCTTTACAATATTTTACATAACCCTGTGTCTCCCGGGTACCTGAAAGAGCGTTTCAGCTTCCTTAGGTCCCAGGATAAACCCTGTCGCTCTCTTGTTAGGTCCCAGTTATCTTTTCCATGCTTCAATTCCGGTTTCTATTCTCACTCCTTCACTGTTCATGCGGTCAGACTTTGGAATGCACTACCTATTACTGTTCACGAAAGTAAATCGTTAGCTATTTTTAAAGTGAGAGTTAAAGAGCATTATTTATCTACTATTCCATCCATATCTTAGGTATTATATTATAAAATATGTATTTATCTAAGTATTTATACAATTTATAACAATTTAATATTTTTATATTATTTTTTTTCTTGTTTTGTTGTGCACATATTTTATTGTTCTTTTAGTTATAGTGTCCTGTATTTAGGTCTGCAGGAAGAAATTTCTATTAGAAATAAGCGAACCTTTTGTTTTTAATTTCGCTTGTATTCTTTGTGACTTGTTGTATTTTTCCTGTACAATAAACTATTAAATAAATAAATAAAATAAAGGTCGACCAAAGAAAAATCTCGATGATTTTGACCTCTGCGCAATTAGACAAAAGGTTCATTTCTTCTACACGGTAAAAAAACAGGCATGTATTATATTTTATATTAATGCCACTTTCTTCAATAAAAAAACAGTATTATGTAATAAATAAAAACTTTTTTTTTCTTTTAAGGTGCCTACACTACGAAATTTATTACCTGTAGTTAAAGAAGATTTGGGATTTAATGGAAGCCGTGAACATCTAAGAAAGATATTATATTCTCTGGGTTTCTCTTACAAAAAATGTAAAACAGACAGATCGGCACTAATGGAGAAGCCTAATATAGCAGCAAAGAGGGAACAATATTTAAAAAATTATAATGCATAATAGAAATTTGCCTCAAGAACTCCAAAAACAAATTATTTTTTTGGATGAAAGCTACGCACACTCATCTTACAAGCTTAAAAAATGTTGGCAATCAATTGAAGTTAGTGGAGTGCGACACAATATATCTAAAGGCAAAAGATATATTATTTTGCATGCTGGGAGTGAAAAGGGGTTTGTTCCAAATGCACTATTAATTTTCAGTGGCACAAACAAGAATGAAGATTACCATTCTGAAATGAATAGAGCAAATTTCACTAAGTGGGTTATCGAGAAATTAATTCCCAATTTGACAGAGCCTTCCATTATTGTTATGGACAATGCTCCTTACCATTCGGTAGTCATCAATAAGGCCCCAACTAGTGCAACAAAAGTTGCTGATGTAAAGCTGTAAACAATTTGATGAAATGATGCGTAAACCTGAATTGTTAATGCTTGTAAAACGCCACAAGCCAGAGGCCCTTTATGAAATTGACCAAATATTGGGGGATCATGGTCACACTGTGGCACGGCTGCCTCCATATCATTGTCACCTCAATCCTATTGAATTGATATGGGGAATAGCAAAACATAAAATTGCCTCTGTCAATGTAGGGTCCATTGACATAAAGGTAGGGATCTAGTTCATAATTCGTTTTTCTTAATATTATTAAGTTGAACTCATAATCAATAATATTTTTATTCCGACAGATGGCAGCTGAACAAGCATTCCAAGCGATTACTGCCGAAGATTGGAAAAATTCATGCCAACATGTTATTAAAATTGAAAAAGAGTATTATGAAAGGGGTATGACTATGTATGACGACATTGAAAAATTAGTTATTAACGTCAGAGATGAGAGCAGTAGCGAGACCACTTCAGATTCATGTGATTCAGATGAGTTTGTTGTTGCCGGAACGTCTAGCCAAGATACAATAGAGTTTTCTGGGGTGGAATATCTCGATGAAAGTGTTTTGGAATCTGATTGATTCAAAATTTTATAAGTTTACGCGAATGTTAGACATCGAAGACGACCAACAGCTCATTCCGCCCCGTGACCACGAAGAAATCAGTCTACGAAACGTCGGGAGTAAAATTAATCTAAAAAACCGCGATATTATCCGAAAATTAGTATTTATTAAAAAATTTTAAATTGTTATTTTGTTTTATTAGAATAAATTGTACAAACAATAAATGGTTCATTTTCCCTTTTATCCTATTTATTTTATTATAATTATCAAACCTGCTTGAATCTCCCTTAGTAAGAAGGAAAAAGGTCATTTAAATTATAAAAACAAATAATTCTGTGAGGGATCATATTATGTTGGTATATAATATTATGTTGTTACTGTGGATGGATCGAGTCTGATGGTAATTGAAAATTAACTCTTAAGGGCGCGTTTATTTGACGCGAATATGTCGCCGCCGCGCGGCCGTGACGCGGTGACTGAGTTCATGTGTTTAGAGACCGAACTGTTATAACAAAATACGCTTTATTTATTTAAAATTTACATGTTAAATTCAGAATTTTCAAGAAACAAAAACTTTACCACATTACTGCTTGCCGACTTGGGTTCGTCCAGTTACTAAAATTATGCGAAGTTTAACTACAAAGAAACAAGTTGTTATTGCATAATTACTTATACAAATAATGCAAAGAAGAAAAAAAAGAGGTGAGATGATTTTGGGTTCATCCCATTTTGGAAATAAGAAAAGAGTTTGGAGAATTTCATACGAGTCTGGCTTAGCTTTCGTCCAACGTGCGGTTGTATTATTCCGAGAAATTTAAATGTTGTTGCCTACCAAGAAAGTTTTCGGGTCGTGTAAAAATAACAAGTATCTAAACATTTTTCGTCGTAGTATATCGGGTTGCCATATATTCTATCTAGGCGCCCTCATTAAATCCATACTCTTTTGCCAAGCTGTATGGTTCTTGAAGGTTTTTCGCTGATGTGAAGTCGTTTTAAATTTTGTTCCTCTAGCTTAACTACTGCCAACAAATTCAATTCATTACAATTTTCTATAAATAGACAATAAAAGTCTTATATTTTTGCAGTTGAATTGTTAAAAGGATTTTAATAATAAGGTGATTCACGACAAAACATAAATGCCTAGGTGAACCACGGGACGAAATAATTGCCCTTGGTCTATCCAGGTGGACATAGGTAAGCCATGGGAAGAAATAAATGCCCGTGGTCCACCTAGGTGAACCAGACAAGTGGTCCCCGGGCAAGATGTGCAAAATTTTATAATTCACACTAAATAAAACTACTAAAGATATTTTTACACGTAGAACGTAATATAAGCCTTCGAAATTATATTTTTCCAGTTTTTGGGCAATTTTTCCGGAATTTCCACCACTTCAAATTTTTCGGCAAATTACCCAACAAGCCAAATGTCAGACAAAGGGTCGTATTCCAAAACTCTACTCGATGCTCAAGACAGGATCTGAGTATGATTTCAAGCACTGGAAATCATACTCAAGTCCTTGCCATTAGGGTCGTATTTCCAATGCTTGAAATCATACTCAGATCCTGACTTGAACATCGAGTAGAGTTCTGGAACAGAGTCAAATTTCTATTGCTATGACCCTAAATGGAAAAAAAATAAAGGAATGACTACAATAAAAAAAAATTTACAAGTTTGCAAGGAAATAATTTTTATGAAGAGGCTGTAGGGTAAAACCTCTGCCTACTGAAATAAACATGAGAAAATTTATTTAAAAAAAATGATAATTGATCCGTCTACGTATTCTACTACTTCCTCCTTGGGCAACGTGGCAACTGGTGGCAACAATACTTATTCGTTCCTTTTTTTATTAATGGTTTTGACTTAGATACAAGTCCTTTTAGTCATGTCTTCGTTAAATTATTGGATACTCGGTAATATTTTCCATTGTAGTTCTAATAGATTGTTTTCAATTTCTCTTAAATAACTTAGTTCACTTATTCGGTTTTTTACATAGTCTTTTAAGCGGCAGTAGTCAATATTTATGTTTTCACTTTCACATAGATCACATTATCTTCAATTACTTTGAACAAAAACTTTGAATTCGTAATTAGTAGAATTTTCGGGATAAAGTCTTTTGTAATTTGGGTTCTGTTAAGGAATATAGTTGTAACTTCTTCATCGCTATTTCTTTTGTCGTTTTTTTCTTCATAATGTACTTAAAATAAAATTAATAATCTTTGTAAAGATTGTAGTTGTAACTTCAAAAGCCTGCCATTTCCTTATTCATCCTGCTTCAGATAAACCACAGAGTACTTTATATGTGAATAAACTGCTTACTCCCAAAGCGATAATACGCAGCTTGTATTTTCTAGAACAATATGTATGAAACCGAAGAACTCATTTGAAACTCAAAACATCCAAACCACAAAATTAAACACAAAGTTAACGATGCATGGAACCGTATTAATATAATAAAATTACCAGGCAATGAGTTGAAAGCGAAGAATTTAATGGCAAATTTTCGTGCATATCTTCGTCAGAAAAAAACAATCTATAATTTCGGGTATGGAAGATGTACATGACCTATATGGTTCTTTACTTGGAAAATTTTTTGTGGTGAGTGTATGGCTGCGAACGCACAATAATACTGAACTGACACTGAAGATAATGTAAGTATTTTTATACCATTGTATATACTTAGATGTCGCGTGCAATGAAATGTAAACGTTTGTTAAATTATTAGATATTCCAAAAACAAGTACCTACTTTGTGTTGTGTTAAAAAGTAAACAACCAGTGATAAATATACACTCGATGATTTATAATATTTATCCATAACATTTTCGTAAAAATTATTACAAAGCATTTGCTTTTTTTTAAATAACGTTTGTGATTTTATCATTATTATGTAACCACTTTTAAAACTACCTACGGAATTTATTAGATTTTAGTTACATATTACATTTTACTATTGAAATTGACACCAAATATAATTACACGGATTTATATATGTATTTCATAAACTGGATCGCGCACTTGGATATACCAATATTACAAACTTACACCTTATTGGGTTATGTCAAGGTTTATTTTAAATAAAAAAACCGAGCTACGTGAGAGAGCTCGAAGTAGTGGTCTGTCCTTGTCTAACAAGTTGCCAAGGCTAAATAAAATCGTGTTAGATAGTGTCTAGTGCATTAGCTTTTTTTAATTTTGGTTAAATAAAATTAGCTTAAAGGTAATATGCTTTTACTGTGATAATGAAAAAAACATATATCAACAATGAAACGTTCTATTATGATGTAGCATATGAAATAAGTATACTAATTTGAATTATGAAATGATATTAGTAGTTTTGGTCATGCTAAAAATTAAAAAGTTAAAAACAGTACGGCTGGCTGACACATGAATGAAAGAGACGCATTACTACTTTGAAGCCTCTCACTTGGCTCGTTTTATTAACTTAGTGCGCGGTCCAGTTTAATATACACGGCCGTGATAATAATCCCGTTTGAGTGTTGTCCGAAAGTTTACAATAACCTTTTCTTGTATACATTTTAATGAAAATGCATTGTATGAATATTTACGAAAATAATATGGATACATGCCATAAAATACCAAGAGTTTATTTTTACATTTGATTGTAAAAGTATACTTTTCTCTCAAAAAAAGCACATCTTTAAAAAAACTCGTGTCCTTTGACTCGTGCTCGAAATACCGCTCACGACGCGATCGCTATCGCACGAATGTGTGAACGCGTTTCAACCACTCGACACGAATGTTATCGACGAATGTTTAGTCGAAACAATCGACGATAGTGTAAACGCGGTGTTAAACTATGGAAACTAATTAAATGTTATGTTGGCATATATAAATCAGACGTTATATGTATATGATGCATTTCGACGTCGAAAACATAGACATATTATTGTCTTTGTTTAACTATTACGTGCCGTCTTAAGCCAAAAGAGGTAGCATTACATTGGTCTGTGTGAAACACGGGAATCGAAAATACGTAACGTCACTTTAAATGCCAACCGTGTCCAGCAATAATACATGAGGTAGGTGAGGTAGGTACATGCTACAGTTGTGAAAGGAAAGTACATCAAATGTCAAAACAAATGGTTTTCCAAGTGTTTTATTAAATTATTCGCATGTATTGTAATAAAATGGACAAAAATATTGACAGTGAGAACAATTAACTATTAATAAAAATTCGTCGCCGCTGCAATACGGGATGTGGCATTTGAAAAAGCGAAGATCGACCGAATGTAACATTATACAGGCACGTGTTATTTTTCTGTCTGTAAATCACACAAAAGCCCAAATATCTCATGTAATTCGACATATTTAAGTAGTTAATTCATAAATCTTGCCAAATGTTGCTTTGGTTTCTTCAGATTGCCTGTTTGTTTGTATATTTTGATGATTGTTGTTAACGATTATTTTGAGATACTGTTGTTCTTGGAAGCGTACATATTATCGATATTCTGTTATTAAAACAATTCACTACGAGGTTTTTATTATTTTTACTATTTCAAGTTTACCTATAAATCAAAACAAAATAGAATGGTTGAAAATCATACATTGAATCAAAGACCATCTTCATTTATTGACTTCATTTTGAGGAGTAAAATTTTAACATAACTTTGAATGTAACTATATTACATGGTAGTGTAATCCCATCATTAGGTTTATTGGTAAATAATTTTATATTTAATTTAGATTAAACACGACTCACTTACTAGGCATTCTCAGTTCTTGAAAACAAAATTATCCATTCGTTTCCGATTTTTTCCCACTGACAATTGTAACTACTAAAAATTCTTATTTTATAAAGCCAGCAATACAAAGCAATACAAAGACCATGTTGGTCTAACGTTGCCGGGTGAAGGCCAATAGCAACGTATAGACAGCTTATTTGCGTTGCCTTGCTTTGCTATCGTTCGGTGTTACTGCTGACCAAGTGAAGGCGAGCGCTAACGTGTATAGAGCTCGGTTGACGTGTCTTGTCACAACTTGCAGTCGCTCGTGACTACTTGTCTCACTTCGAAGAAGTGTCGATTTTTCTGCACAAATCAAATAGTCAATTGACATCGTATAATCAGACATTTGCATGCTATTTAATATTTGCGAAACATGTTTATACTAACACTGTCTCTTGTTACATCTCCTGTATACCTGTATACTATGTTTTAAGCAAATAAACGTATGATAATAATAATTATTAATATTACTATGTACTTTCATTTATTTCCAAAATTAAATGGAAGTATTAAAGATTCACTTAAATCAGTCACTGATATTAATTCTATACTAATGCATAAATACAAAAAAAAACACTATTTGGAATCTGTTTAAAAATTTCTCTATGAAAATAAGAATCTTAAGGTTGTAAATGTATAGGATTTATATTTTAAAGTTTTCTCTTTTTTATATACTCTCAAATTACAAATATTATTTTTTTCTGTGCAAATTGACTTTTCATAATACTTGAGTATTTGTAAACGCAAAACAATAAATTCAAAATTTCATGTGACATTCCCGGACATTCTCATAATAACCTAAAATATTCCCAAATGGAATATTGATCTAAACTCTGAGATGAAATCAAAGTCCAAAAATGTAAATAAAGGTGATGCCGTTACAAAAAATATTCCACGGATTGTGGAACAGTGAAAACGGCTAAAAATTAATGCTAGATGTTTTATATTATTTATAAATTGTGTGCATGTACAAACAAAATATTATCGAATTATATTTTTTATTTAAAACACCATAATTAATAAGATAATCTCAAAAAACTGTTTCTTGTGGAAAGATTTTTCATCCTATTGGCAATGTTTCGGGGATGAACAACCTTTGGCTGTCCTTAATGTTTATTCGATTTTTAATTGCATTATGTATAAACACAAATACTTATAAGTAGAAGTGTGAATAATAAGTTAATATTATAATGAAAAGGAACAATGAAAAGTCAGTATTTGATCGATAGCGATGGATAACGGGGCAAGACGTCGGGTTGCATCCCCACCAGTGCATCACCGCGATTTTCTTCATTCGGTTTCTGACGGCTGTCGTTATCGAATGTGTCCCTTGCTGTGTATGCGTCATATTGTTGAGTTTTTGTATTTATTGTTGAGTTTTCGTTTTGTGTTATTCTTTTTTGTCAAGTTTTGGTTTTACTCTGTTAGGTCTGTTGTAAGGTTATGGTAATGAATGTCTACAAGCATACATTTAATACCTGGCCACAAAATGAATATTGGTCTTTGTGCAACTGTGCCAACAAAACAGCTGAGATTCTGGGTATATCTAAAAAAACCGTCCGGAGAATAGTGATGGAAAATCAAGCTGGAGAAGAATTTAATTCGCCCGAAAAAAGTGGGCCGAAGACCGATATACTAAACAAACTTGATGAATTCACCTTTTCTGCCATTAGAAGAAAAGTACATGAATTTTTTTATAGAAACGAGAGCCCGACAATTAAAAAGGTCAGTATATTGTACCGGAATTATTAAAGATAATTATCTAAATACTAATTCAAAATAAATCAATAACATTCTAAAGATTTGATGAGAGTTAAATTAACTGGTATTTATCATTAATACAAGCAATCTGTGCTAATATGGTTTGAAACGATTTGAAAAAAGGAATGCTGCTAAATTCAAGATTATTTTATCTCAGTCTATTCAGTATTAAGTTTTTTAATGTTTGTATGTGTATTTTTAGATAGTCCAAGCTGTAAACGACGATTCTGATCTGCCTGATTTTTCATCCTATACTATGAGAAAAGTGCTGAAACATTTGAATTTCAAGTATGCTACCCGCACGCGCCGCAGTTGTTTGATTGACCGGCAAGACATCGTACTGTGGCGAAAACGATATTTAATGACGATCAAGCAATATCGCAATGAAGGGAGATTTATATATTATCAAGACGAAACTTGGATTAACGAAGGTAATTTTCATTCCCGTTTAGTCAATGACATTTATTATGATATGGAATAAAAAGAAAATTTTGATCGCCATTTTGTTTTTTAATGTTTCATAGATAATAATCAAGTAATTGATCATTGCTTTATTTGCAGGGCACGCGGTTAAGAAGACATGAGTTGATACGAAGATCAAATCGTCAAGAGAAGCCTTCCTCGAAGGGCTCACAACAGGGCTAAAAAATCCAGTAGGAAAGGGAAAACGATTAATAATATCACACGTGGGCAGTGAAGAGGGTTTTGTAGACGGTGGTTTGCTGATTTTCGAATCAAAAAAGAAAACTGAAGGTTACCACGATGAAATGCATTCCGAGCATTTCGAGGAGTGGTTAAGGGGTATTTTACCGAGATTGAAAGAGAACTCGGTCTTAGTTTTAGATAATGCCCCCTACCATTCTCGAAAGCTAGAACAGACCCCTTCTTCTGCCTGGCGGAAAAGCAATATTCAAGAATGGATGAAATCAAAGAATATTCCATTCGAAGACAGCATGGTCAAAGCTGAACTATTAGAAATAGTCAATAAAGAAAAATCTAATTATCAACAATTAGCCGTGGAAAAGTTGGCTGCTGAACACGGTGTCACCATTCTGCGACTGCCCCCTTACCACTGCGAATTAAATCCCATCGAATTGGTTTGGGCGCAAGTAAAGGGGCACGTTGCTAGGAACAATAAGACCTTCAAAATGAACGAAGAGACAATTGTTCGAAGAAGGTCTACAATTGGTGACACCACAGAGATGGAGTGATTGTGTTCAGGACATAATAAAACAAGAGAACAAAATGATGCACCTAGACCATCTTATCGATGACGTATCGGATACTTTTATAATTAATGTTACTGATTCTGATTCAAGTACGTCGAGTGGAAGTGAATAAAAAAAAAAATACTCTGGTCTTTTATTGTTAAAGATCAAGGTTAAATTTGCAAAAAAATAGGATCAGATGATGTAGGTACTCAATACTTTATTGCATATCATGTATTTTCATGTATAATAGTACCTATGCCACAGTTTTTGTCCTTTAATGTTAAAAAACTAATTTGAAAAAGTATAAAGCTTGTAGGTGGCGCAAAAGCTTCGACCCGTTATTTTTTCATTTCTAAAATCTTTCTTTGTATGTCAAATAGCGAGAACAATAGCAATTACAGATAACATTATACTAACATCTGTCCTGTCTTTGTACTATCTTATAATATTTTTTTTGAATAATAGCGAACAAAAACTGATAAGCTTTTGTTTATACATGAAAATACGTTATTTGTTCCTAATTTGCCTGAGTAAAAACAAAAGTCAATATTTAACACTTTAGCCACTGATATAGAAAACATAGTTTATGTTCCCAATATAAAGAATATTCTAAGAAGTTTCTTTTGCATATCGAGTTCTTAGGTTTTCGCGATTGTTTTCTTTTGCATAATTTTCCATGGGCCGTGACCTTTCTCATTTCCTGGTATTTTTTTAATTGAAATTATTTTATGACACAAAATGTTTCTAAACAGTTTTGTAAATTGTTCAACCCAAAAGGGTAATAATCAATTATAGTTTATTAGTCACAATCATAGATTTAGTATATCCATAGATTGGCCCTGACGTATTGGAGACGAGACCAAAACAAAAATACATCTGTGTGCGTATAATGTGCATGTGTGCAAGATAAATAGTGTTGCGCCATCCACTGATTTAACTTTAATATCGATTAACATATTACACCGGCATTTCACTTCGTTGTATTCACCAAAATGTCTTAACACAAAATACCGAGACGTTAATTAACTAGTTAATTAATGATTCAATAGAAAATTAAGAAAGCTACTATCACCTTCTGGTAGTGCCACAGGATGGTAGGTAAACAATGGGGACTTTCACCCAAGATAACACTATGGCTCTACAAAATGGTGATAAGACCCATGATCAGTTACGGCGCGATAGTATGGAGGCCACGAACCAAGCTGACGACCGCAACCTACAAACAAATATAACTATTATAATTATTGTATGATATGATAACATAGAAGTGCATCACAGCAGTGAATTTGCAGATAAGTAATAAAACCAAAAAACCGGCCAAGTGCGAGTTCAACTCGCGCGGAGAGGTTTCGGTACAAACTTAACATTGTAGTTGAAGAATATTTTCTCCAATAGATTCCAACAGCAAATATAGGTTTATTCGCGCAATAGTAGGAAATTAAAAGACAATTTCTGTATTTTTTCAAAACTTTAGTCTCTGTAGTTTCGAAGATAAAGGGTAGAATGATCAATTTTTGTCTATTTTCTTAAACAACTTAAAAATATTTATATTTCATAATTACAAAAAATATATATTCTTAAGAACTTTCCCTCCCAATAGTGACTTAAAAATTTAGAATTAATTTATTTACGTTGCACGTTTTGGTCACACAATGAATATGTGTACCAAATTTGAAAAAAATCAGTATCGTATTTTGGAACAGAACAGAACTCTAACAACAATAAATCGCTGATTTCTTGTTGATGAGAGTAGTGCTACACAAAAATCAATTAATTGTAAGACATACCGCATGAATAATGTGGGTACAGAACCAGAACGTAGCTTTACTCTTTGCTTGCCTCTAAAGGCGTTTTATTTAAAAGCATTTTTCCTCAAAGTGTTTGTTTGCTGCATATTTTTGAAAACTTTTTGGAAAGTGTAACGAAAGCAGTACAGGATGGCGGACAAGCGAAATGAAAATAAAATGTCGTTATTTTGGTATTTATTCGGGCAGAGTTTCACCCTATTAATAATTGATACGATAATGTGTTGTTACAATGGCGCCAACTCGTATTTATACTTATTCCTCTCCAAAAATCAATTAGATACTAGAATTCAAAATCTTTGTACATAGATGAGAAATTACGTATTGAAAAGCTATTTGGAATTAATAATAAATCGAACACAGCATCAAACTATCATCAAGCTGTCAGTTCTAAACAAGAATGTAAATTTTAAGAGGAAGTTTTAATTTAATTCTAGTAGTATCTTGAACTAAGTGGCGTTGTATAATTATTTCACATAAATACATTTCTAATTAGTAATTCTAGGATTGTGAGAAATTAATAATTATTTATCATTTTATATACAATAATTTCTAGTTATATTTATTAAATGTATTTGTAATATAATTACAAATACACTATTGGTCGAGGGCTTCATGTGCGGATGGCGGTGGCGCCACCAGTGGACATCGAAGCTAACAAAAGTCTTCTTTCTTTAGCTTTATAAGCCATTTCTGTCGTACTTCAATGTTTTGAGGAAATCTGAATCAACAACAATAATTAACATAAAAAATGGGTGCCTCAACTATGCTATTAAAAGAAATTTTCGTTTTAATGTAAACAAAATATAATGTACTAATGCAATATTAATTAAATATAAAGTACTAAATCCAGAAATTTCTGATTCAATAAATAAAAAAAAATTAAGTATGAAGATGATTTCGGCTGTATGCAAGTCACGCCTTTGCCTTTCTTTTTTTCAGTTAATGACATCTCGATAACATATTATCGATTGCGTCAATCTCTATGAAAGTGGGGTTATGAAAATTCAGAAATTCACGTATTTGATATATTTTTTAATTGAATTCGTATACATTTGGGTTATTAATGCACTTGAATGGTATAATTTTACGGATATATTTAAATAAAAAACTTTTGTGGTAGTGCTTTTAGACAGCTAAAAATTTAAATAGTACTTAGTTACATCCGGACACTGAAAACTTTACAATGACTAATAAACGTCCGTTTAACACTATTTCACATTTTAAAACCAATTATTTTTCAAAAACAAACGAAATTTGTTTCGTTGTCAGCTGACCCTAGGTTCATATAGCCTCATAGCTTATAATGAAGTGGTCTCGTCTACCCATCTCGTTCTAACATACGTGTATACTAACTCTCTTTCACTTGCATTGCCAATCTATGGGTACCTATATACTAAATCTATGGTCACAATACAGTGGAACCTGTTAAATAAACGAACGTGGAAAAAAAGGTTTATGGTCTGTGAGATGTCACTTTGACAGCTGGTGTTGTTTGTTTACATTTTTGGACTTCGACTATATCTCAGAGTTTACATTAATTAAATGTTCGCATGTCGATAATGACTTATCGATAGATTATGGTACGACACTGAAGAAATCCGCCATTTGTTCGTTCAATTCACAAACTATTAGATGGTCCAATTTTTGTTTAGTTATGCCCGTTTATTCCGTAGTTAGGGCAGCTCCTGTCTTTTATTTTTTTCCATACTCTAAGGTCGGATCTGACTATCGGATGGAAAAATCGGATTAATTCTAGTAGTTCTCATTCCAACGGTCACCAATAATATGGAGAAAAAACGGAGATCGCGAGTAGACCCCCGCGATTTCCGTTCGACATCGCGCGTCGTCCGAAACAATTACTGCTAAATAAGCAATATTTGACCAAATGAAAAGACGCGTGTTGCGAATGAAGCCTCATACTGGATACTTACTTGTTTTTTAATTTTGTCGAATATTATTTGACAGTAATTGTTTCGGACGGATGTCGGACGGAAATCGAGAGTACACCCCCTGTTCAGTGGTACACTCGGCTTTCAGCGGAAAGACTACCCAGCACGTTTTTTTATTTATTATTTAATTGGTGTACTGAAGCTTGCTATTTCCGGTTTTTATGCACATCATAGACAAGGGAATGACTTTATGTTTTAAATAACACTGGCAACATGGTGGAACTTTGAATTGCCACATGAAATTATAAGCAAAAAGACGGCCTTTTTTGAAGAAGTTCAAAATGGCAGGAGATCAGGCGCAGTTTTTCCAGTTATTAAATACATTGTTATCAACAGATAATGACATCCGATCCCAGGCAGAAGTAAGTGTAAATTATTGTTTTTGCTTATAAAATACTTTTGTTGCAATTAGTAGTAAATTACTAAATATCACCTTCGCTTGATGTTGGGAAGCCTCGTGTCAAAACGTGGTCATGGAGGATTTTTGCATGTAATTTCTCAAACAACGACGAATCTTTATTTACCGTTGAGCAAATTAGGAAGGCACGGGTTTTTTAACATTTTGAAACGAGCTGATGCAGGTCCATAGAGTTCAGCCAGCGAACCATTTTTCGTATAACCGCCAATAAACTAGGCGGCGAACGGTCATTCCATGTGATTTCGCCGGATAATTTATTATAACCATTTGCTTGCTAAACTCATTGAATCGTAAATAGCATAAACCCAAATATCTTTAAACTATTTTCAAGTTGTAAAGAGCGAATGGATTTATGTACATTACGCAGACATTTTGATATTAGCATATGCACTTGCGCTATGTATAAGATCATGTATTTATAAAATAGTACTAATGACAGTTGACATAATAATGTTGACATAAACTTGTATTGGGGTTTAGAAACTGGCTACTAAGTGTTATATATATGGTATATTCAGGGCCTACACATAGGTATTATTAGTATATTTCAACTTTTCTAGCCCTTATTTTTTTTTTCAATAATAATTATAATTAATTTAAAATTAATTCTGTTCTGCCATTATCAAAATTGAACAATTCCACATCATAAATATCTTGAAACAAAAACTCAATGAGGAATTTTCAACATTTCTATGTATGTAATGACACACAAGTACTAGTTGGAACATTGGTTACAAACAGGAAGCATACAACAACATCCCAACTGAAGCAAAAGTAGTGCACCTAGTGGGTGCTGTGCAAAATGTGGAACTGGGTGAAGAGGGGCGGCAGACAGCAGCTGTACTGTTACGCCGCCTTCTTAGCGCAGAGTTCTTTGAATTCTTCCCCAAGCTGCCTTTTGAACAGCAAGTTTTGTTACGTGAGCAATTGCTACTATCACTCCAGATGGATGTCACCCAACAGCTGCGTCGAAAGGTATGTCCACAGTATTAAAACATCTTTCATGAGTATAACAGTTTTTATAATACAATACTTTATTAATACTGTATTTTTATAATAACTCTTAATACTTCTACCTACCTACCTACCATGATATTTTAAAATTTTACTTAAGATACAATAACAATATTCTTAAATAATATAGGTGTAATTTTTTTACTTTCCTAGCTCACAGTGTAACAAACATTACTGCGATAATTAATTGCAACTTTCATAGTATGCAAATTGCTTAGTTACTTATTTGGTGATGCAATCCCGAGCAACAAAGTAGACCTATTTAAGTTTAGAAAGAAGTTTAGAAAATGTGTAATTTTAACATTTAACATAAAATATTGGTATCCATTTACTTCACAATAATTGAAGTAAACAAAACAGCAATGAAGCAGCAACTTTTTTTAGTTATCTTATCAACATACTCAGATTCAAATGTAAAAATGTCTTTTAATGAATTATTCCAATGCAGTTTCAATATTATACCTGCAAATTGAAAATTCATACATGTTGATTTCAACAAAGTTAATTTGGACTGTATAAAGACCTGCAACATAGAAGTACCCATTTGACCTTAAATCCTAGTTAGATTTATGAGTGAGGTGTTCAATTGTGCATGCATTGTGTACCAATTGATCTATGACAGTCAACACGTGTTGTAAATATACATTTTTATAGCTAACTGTCACTACTGTGACCTTGATATTTAGGCCTTGTGCAGTGTTAGTGAACATTGCTATGTAGTACTGTTATAATAGCTCTGTGTCAATTGCGACAGGGTCACGTTTAAATATCTCGTCACTTCCTATCCACAAGAATGTATTCAACTTACCACATCAATACATTTTTTTATAAAATTATTGTTTTCTCATATTTATTGATACAACCACTAAGTTGGTAATACGATGCTTATATACTATTTCTATTTTCTATTATTATTATTAGTGTCTTCATTCAGGGCCTATGCAGCCTCCCATCACTGACCAATAACTGATCTGAATCTGGAGGCAGAAGAATTTCATCCGCCTAGTGCCAGATTTTACCCTAAAGAGTTTTTTTCTCCCCAGTGATTTGACATGTGCTTGCTCGTTCAATCCACAATGCCATGTTAAGGCTCTAGTCAACATTCTGATGCCATTCCTGCCCAGATATACAGAAACCAGATTTTGCTTCAGCCGAGCTATAAAGGTTTTGGGACCAATAAAGGCCTCCATAGCACCAGCATTAGCCAATTCATCCGGTTCCTCGGTCACCCTCAGTCACCCTGGTCACCCTGTCAGAGTGACCTGGAACCTTGTGCAGAACCACTTTATTCTTTTCCCTGAGAGTATTCAGTATAGTTACACAGTTCTCTACAATCGTCAATGTTTGGGTAACTAAGACTAGTGCATATAGAGGCCACTTGACTGAGTTTATGTAATGTTTTATATTACTATCTATGTTTATTATCTTTAATATTTTGACTGAAGGACTTGAATCCAAGGTCATGATTTTTTTAAAGCGACTTTCTCTCTGTAGCTTAGTAGCAAGATCTTAATCAAAATTCATAGTAAAAATCTGTAAACTTTATTGTAACACTATTATGTAATGTGTTCTAATATGAAGATTGAATTGTTAACAGAGTTGAACTAATTTTTAATCCACTTGAAAATTCAATACAGTCCTAAAATGGAATTCACAAAGAACAAAATAGTCTTACTGTGTAGTGCTCATTGTTTGAGGTTAACATTTTTGGTCTAATTTTGAATGATCAAGCCATGACTTCCTCTCAATACAGAGTTTATTGCATCTCTGATCAGAGAAAGTACAGTCAATACAAGAAAATTCTAATTAAATTGGTATCTTCTCAATATTTATTTGACTAATCTCGATAATAACAATGTCAAATGAAAACAACTTAGAGCAAGGTTGGGACATTTAACGGCCTCAGAAAATGTTCGTAACTAGCATTTAAATTTCTTTTTATTTTTTGCAAAGATTTGCGACGTAGTATCAGAGCTTGCCAGAAACCACATCGATGACGACGGCGTCAACCAATGGCCGGAGTTCTTACAGTTCATGTTCAATTGCGCCAACTCCCAGGACGCAAATATGAAGGAAGCTGGCATTCGTATGTTTACGTAAGTTTCAACATTTACCTATCGCACTTGTGTTAAGTACAAACAGAAATGCTCTTTGCTCATTAATTACACCATTACTGTGTATCTGCTACTATTACCTAAATTTTAACTATTAGCGGACTTTACACATTTTATTACGCGTGATACCGCAATCGTGCGTGATTGAGCACGCGGGTAAACACGTTGAAAGGAAAAGGGAAAGACCGCCTGTTACATTTGTGCCTGATCGGTCCTTAGCGGGAGCGATCGTAGTTAGTTCAATCGGTCAACTGAACTTGGTTGGTCTTCTAGTTCATCTACTTCGTTAGTTACTTAGTTCGTCTTGTCCTTGCTAGTAAATTAGTAATTTTATTCACATGAACTACTACAGACTTCTAGTATCAACAGTATACTACTAAATATTTAAAAATACAATTTGTATAGAATCGGTACTATTTCACTTTCCTTACTATTTCATTTTTTACAGGTAAACCTGTAAAAAATGAAGACTGTCATTCTAACTAAATATCCATTTTTACAAAACAAGAACTTTAGTTAGAATGGTGTGTTTAAAAATTCACATTTAGGTACAACTATTTCATATACTCGTACACGTAGGTTGATATTATACATACAGATACCTACCACACCTACCAAAAAATATGAACGCTTAACTTTTTTGCAAGCTTGTATATATACATAACGTAGATACGTATTACAGACTTAGAACGAGCTGGCAACATTCAATCGTGCATCCCATTCGAACTTGTACTAAAGTAGTGAAAGATCGCTATTTGCCCCACTCGCACCGTTCGCACTCAATAAAAGACAGGTGGACTATCAACGCAGACAGTTCCTAGTACGTACTGAACTAAAAAGAACAATGAACTATTAAAACCGTCCAAGACGAATTAGTTAGTGTCGGGAATATATTCGTAATAGTACGTAATTCATGAACCATACAAGCCTACCGCGTGTTGGAGTGCGCGATTGCACGCGCGACTGTCGAGCGCAATCGCGCAGTCCAATACGCACCAGTGTCACGCGGTCTATCCTGCGTTATTAGCGTTTACACGGACGACGCCCTTATATAATCACAAAACATGGTTTATAAATCATAAATTCATTTTCTTAATGTTTTTTATTTTAACAGTTCAGTGCCAGGAGTATTCGGTAACCAGCAGAACCAAAATCTGGATGTAATTAAGCGCATGCTTTTGTCGGCGCTGCAGCCTACCGAGTCAGATGCATTACGCATCCAAGCCGTAAAGGCTATCGGCGCCTTTATACTGCTGCACGACAAGGAACCCGTCATCCAACAGCACTTTCAGGATGTCCTGCTTCCTCTTATGCAGGTTAGCAGTAACAATAGCTTGTTACAATGTTCAACATCGATACATTGGAAACCTGTGTTTATGTATTGTGAACTCCAACTGAAAAGTACTACAATGAATAAGAGGCTTCCTTATTATTGTTAGTTCCATTACATGTGAGGCATCGTAGCACACAGTATTACGTGCACATTTCCTGATGAAATGTGTTACTGCCAGATTGTGCAAAATCAAATTGGGAATTCGCTAACACCAACCTTTCATAGGATGGAGTTTGATAGTAACTCTCAGGACAAACTTTAGTGAAACATAAACTTTGATAAAACTGTATTATTTTGACGTTTTTAAGTACTATTGTATTCTTGTACAACAGGTGGTAGTGCAGTCGATCGACAACGCCGAAGACGACGCAGCTCTTAAGGTGCTTATCGAGCTTGCTGAGTCCACTCCAAAATTTTTGCGACCACAGCTAGAGAACATCTTCCAAGTGTGCATAAAGGTATCTAAATTAAATATATGAATAGCATAATCTCCAGTAGGTTTTCAGTATATAGAGTTTAGTTCCGCTAATATTATCTAATATCATAACAACAGACATTGTCTTAAAATTCCCATATTTTGTTTTTTAAATACAGCACTATGGAAGTAATGAAATTACTCTTTTTGCCACAGATTGATCAAAGGTCATCTGATATTTTGTAATGTTCTTGATAGAAGATTATTGATTTTGATCCAGATAAACACATAACATGTATGCTTTGCTATTCCATGGACTTGAAAGAGTAGAAAATTATTATTTATGTGTAAGATTGTAATGCGTGTTTTGACAAAGGGTAACAATTTGGACTGATTAGGTAGGTATCATGCTGAGTGCTACATCAACAAGAGCCTCAATATTAAATTGAAGAATAAGAAGATACTTAAGATGATACCAAGAAATAACATTTTGTTAGGTGATCGGCGACACTGATGCCGAAGACAACTGGAGGCAGCTGGCTCTCGAGACGCTGGTGACGCTGTGCGAAACCGCGCCGGCCATGGTGCGCCGGCAGGCCGCGCACGCCATCCGCCTGCTGACGCCGCTCGTGCTCGAGATGATGTGCGAGCTGGAAGATGAGCCTGACTGGTCCCTTCAGGATGACGCAGCCGACGAGGATAACGAAAAGTAATCAACCTCATTTTCTTCAACTTTACCATAGCACATTTTATTATTAAGGCACGTCTCAGATTAGCCACTAGGTTGCATGCAAATCATCTTAAGAGTACTGCAACTTTGCAGTACTGCTCGAGCCTTCGAAAAATAAAATAGTGACCAATCACTCAACTATTACTGAAGACAGTATGGGTAAAATGCCAATAGCTAAACACATACTAAAAAGAATTATCTGTGTAAGATTCTGTATTTAGCTACATTTATTTGATGCAGCTTTAAATAATCTTACTAAAGTAATCAACAAGATAATTAGCATCCTGTGTTTCTACATTTGGGTGTCAGTCCCTTGGTTACACATGCGTTACAATATAAAATAATGTTACGGTGCTTTTTAAAAGGCTAGTTTTTATATTATTCTATATTACCTTTTCAGCAACTACGTAGCAGCGGAGTCTGCCCTTGACCGCATGTGCTGCGGCCTGGGCGGCAAGATCATGTTGGGATTAATCGTAGGCCAAGTGCCTGAAATGCTAAACTCTGAGGACTGGCGGAGAAGACACGCGGCGCTCATGGCCGTGTCCTCGGCCGGCGAAGGCTGCCATAAGCAAATGGAGGCCATGCTCGAGCAAGTTGTCAGTGCTGTGCTCAACTACTTGACAGATCCTGTGAGTGTAACTGAAGAATAATAAAGTTCAGTTAACAAAATCCAAACACTAAATACTAAGCCATACAACTCTTAACCGTCGCTTTATAGCATCCGCGCGTGCGCTATGCAGCTTGCAACGCTATTGGACAGATGTCTACTGACTTCGCTCCGTCCTTTGAGAAGAAGTTCCACGATAAAGTAGTGCCTGGCCTTCTTTTGGTGCTCGATGACAATGCTAATCCCCGCGTGCAGGTACATAAAATTTATTTTACGATTACAATACAAAATTAACTAACATATTAAATATAGCGAATCACTATATTTTGAAAATGAACCTTAAACATAATTAAAGTAAAAACCAAATAAGACACGACGCAAGCACATAGAAAAATTCGTGAGATTCGCTGGTTCGTTCCGTGGCTTAGTTGGTATAGCGTCTAGCACGGTAAGCTAGAAGACGTCGGTTCGAATCCGGCCGGATCGAAGGAATTTTTTGTGAGTGTTCGATCTTTGTATTAATAATTATAACAAACTAGTGGAGTAATTTCACAAAAAATAATTGTGATATTCAATAATTTTTTGTGAATAAAATTTCAATAAAATTTTTAAATTTAATATTTATAAATTCAATAAAAAATCATAATTAAAGTAACGAGTTCTTAGGTTTTCGCGATTGTTATACATAGGAATGAAACTATTTTTCCGGATTTAAATCGCGTATATTTGTTTTTTCAAACAAACCGACGTTTCGGGCCCTTTACAGGTCCCATGGTCACGGTTGACTGAGGTGGTACAGTCTTCAACCAGTTATGTCTAATATTGATGCAAACCACCCTATTTTTTCACTATAGTTACAATAGTTATTAATTAAATACCTTATTTTTAATTTTACAAAGAAAACATTCCAATTTACGCTACATTAAGTTTTACAAATTATTTTATGGAATGAATTTTTTATTAAGTTTAATTTATTATTAATTATTAATAGAAATTAGAATAAATTAAAACTAAATATATAATTAAATTATAAATTAAATTAAATTATAAATAAATAATTAAATTGTTTGAAAAAACAAATATACGCGATTTAAATCCGGAAAAATAGTTTCATTCCTACATAATTAAAGTAATTAAATAACATTGGTTCCAGGCTCACGCTGCTGCTGCTCTCGTAAACTTCAGTGAAGACTGCCCCAAGCCAATTTTGACTCAATATCTTGAACCATTGATGGGCAAACTCGAAGCCATTCTGACTACAAAATTTACTGAGGTAGATACAGTCGTTTAATAATCTGTGCTACCCAATGATTCGTTTGTGATACATCTATTACTTACGGTGCATCACATCCATAACATTGGAAGAAAAACAGTGGCAATTGCTCCCTTTCTTTCTGTTATAGAGAGTTAGGGATCTCAGTTCACTGACAAACGTTTAACAAACAAATAAAACCGCTGTCTTATTTCGATTATAGGTACCGTATCTTTCGCAAACATATATTTTGGCTTCTCTTAAATTGATTTAGCATTAAGAATAATATTTTATTGCAGTTGGTACAACGCGGCACAAAGCTTGTACTGGAGCAGATTGTGACGACGATCGCATCTGTGGCTGACACAGTGGAGCACGACTTCGTAATGTACTATGACCGCCTACTGCCCTGCCTTAAGTACATCATCGCCAACGCCAATACCGAGGAACTCAAGATGCTCCGTGGCAAGACCATTGAGTGTGTCAGCCTCATTGGTAACTAGAAACCTAATTACCATGACGTTGCGTTAAATATTTCTTATTCAAGTCTTATAAATCTTAAATATTTTAGGCTTTTAGTGTGTTGCTCTGTCAGTTTAAAGTAAGGAATCAATTTGATTATTTCTAGTTTTTTTCTTTCTGTTCAATAGGATTAGCTGTCGGCCAAGAGAAATTCGTAGAAGACGCCATCGAAGTAATGGGTTTACTATTAGGGCACATGAAAGGCGAGGGCCTGCCCGCTGACGACCCACAGACCTCTTACCTGATTTCAGCCTGGTCTCGCTTTTGCAGGATTTTGGGTAAGCGAGATACATCTCGACCACTGAAAATCACATAGCCATGTGTGATCTCTGGTGGTCGGAGTAGATAGAGTTTTGATAATAATAATAATAATGCACACACTCGACAGGTAAGTTTTGTTTGTCACTTATGAATGTCGTCATAATATGTTTGAACATGCCTTTTCTGAACAAATATAAATAATACCCATTGACCCACCAAGAAATGGACATCGGGTCTAATACAAAAACCACGAAAAAATTGTCCGTAGTTAAGCTATACAAACGTAGTGACATGTAACGAAATATAAAAAACTAAAACATTTAATTTAAATTGTAACGTCATTGCTGTACTGCCTAATTTTGCTTGCATCAATTTAAGGCCCAAAAACACCATTTTCAGCTTCTACTGGAAACTTAAGCAAAATGTGCCATATTTAGCTTCGACTAAAAATTACTTGAACACAAGAGTAAGAGTAGCCTTTCTCGTAAATATTAATTGATTTTTATGAATATTATTAAGTCGAATTTTATACAAATCCACTTAAAGATATAATAAAGAGTTGATCAGATACATACAAATATTACTACAATAAATGTGAAAATAACCGTGTACTATAGGAAATGTACCGATATTCCAACTAATCGTAAACTCAAATATCCGTAATTTCGAAAACCGATTTATAATAAAACCGTTACGCTTTCGATGCTTTTCACAAACACAAAATTAGCTTGTGTTTTGTACTCTTCGTAAAAAAATACATTTCACATTATGAAAATTCGAGCTAACGTTATTTCGGGCAAATGTATTTTCTGACTTCTGATAGACAATCCCAAGCCGTAAAACAAGTACAACAATATTTTGTTAGTTATTGCTAACGTTTAATAAAAAATAATTTAAAAAATAACATTAAAATCAAAGCGACTCTATACTTTCTTTGTCTAAATATTTCAATCGCTTGTGGTTCGAACAATTGAAAATGACTAAGAAGTTTATATAAGCTTCTTGAAACTGACGTAATGGGTCTCTTTTCATCTTTTGCGCATGCAATGTATAGAAAAGGGATAGTTAGCTATTTGATTATTTTGTGTGCTTTTGTAATTTATATTTACTATTCATTTATATATCAATTAAATACTGTAAAACTGTACAAAATAACACTTAAATGAGAACTATGATAACACAATATATTTGTTTAGTGAAAATATGACAAAAAAATCCTGTTTTTACACTTTATTGCAGTAATTTTTACAAGTTACTATTATTGGTACTGCATGATTGACAACCGCGCTTTCAGTCGAACAAACGAAGACTGTTGCGCGATTGACGCTCTGTATGCGATTTTAACGCCCGACAGATGCGGACACTTTTTAGCGCGAACCCGAAGTCCATTTATTAGTAGGTCAATGATAATATCAGTATTTGTGGGATTCATAAATTTCCTTCGATGTAGAGTCAGAACATTGTTTTATTATTTTATATTCTATCATTTCAATTATTAACTGACTTCAAAAAAAAAAGGAAGAGGTTGTCAATTAGACTGTATTTCTTTTGTATGTTCGAGGTGGCGGCTGACGAGTCCGCGGCCTAAGGTATTTAAAAACAGAGAAGTCCAGTCCAAGATTTACATTTTTTTTTTATTTCATAATATAATCTGCCTCAAAATCTCAAAATCTTATTAATCAGAAGAGGTTTAATTAATGACGGCGTCGTGTGAAATTTTTGTGATTTGTTTATTACTTCTCGGATTTTTAACTCTGCTACTCTGCATATTTGGATAGCATCTTAGGTGGGATAAACTAGACCACCTTCGTCCTCAAAAGCAACGAACTCATATGTATGACTAACTCCAGGTTTTTGTAAAGACAGCGCACTGTTAATTCTTTGCATTATATATTTTTTTGTATAACTCGTACTACATATCCGGCGATGTATGTAATTATTTGGTCACTATATTCGGATATTCGAGGCAACGTGCTGCAAACATTATCGAAATTACAGATACTACTGATAATAGATACCACGAAACTGAAAAAAAAAAGAAACATTTTCAACTAGTGTTTATCTACAATAACGGTCGAGCGCGTTCTGAAGTTTAGCAGCGGCAACTAAGTGAATTTCACTTACTTTGGGCACGCGAAGTACGTACACTTGCGGCGTCTACTTGGTACTTGGTGTAACGGGCTGGTGTCCGCAACTCGACGTCAAGGCGCCTATTTTGCGGCGTTTATCTAGATATATCTCTGTGCAGCCAGCCAAGTTCCATGCAATTCACTTGACGTGGTAATATCATCTCACCTACACAAAGTTGAACGGGAATGGCATGACAGGATGATGAGTT
>NW_020653945.1:12360473-12393850 GCF_003589595.1 Hyposmocoma kahamanoa
TTTACGGGCATATAAAATATTTGAGTAAATGTACTGTGATGCCACAGTCATGATACCAGTCTCCTTAAACTTTTCTCTGAGAGATACCCGAGAACCTAGACGGAAACAGAACGAATCGCTCGTTTTTGCAATACAAATATGGTTTGAATATCTGCCGCTTTACCCCACATGAGAATCCCGTAGGACATTATACTATGGAAGTAACTAAAGTAAACTAGTCTAGCAGTACTAACATCGGTAAGCTCACGTATTCTGCGGACTGCGTATGCAGCGGAGCTTAATCTGCTGGCCAGAGACGATATACGTGGAAACCATTGAAGTTTACTATCTAAGGTCACTCCCAAGAAGACTGCTTTATTAACAAGGTCTAACTTTTCTCCGTTTATTTCTATGCTTGGACTAGTCGATTTTACGTTAGGTAATTCAAATTTAACACATTTTGTCTTCTTGGCATTAAGCAATAAATTGTTAGCATTGAACTTTTAAGTCAATGCATTAAACCAATAAACTACCTTAGAGAGGGTATCATTTATATGGTCATAGTTAATGTCATGTCTGTCTGTTTTAAAAATCAAGGATGTATCATCAGCAAACAACACTATTTCGCAATGGTCCTTAACAAAGAATGGCAGATCATTAATATAAATCAGAAATAAGAAAGGTCCAAGTATTGAGCCCTGCGGAACACCCATTTTTACTGGAGAACCCAAAGAAGTCACTCCATTTATGTCTACTTTCTGAATTTTACCGTTGAGATATGACCAGACAAGTTTCGACGCCTTGCCATTTACACCGTAATGTTCCAGCTTCCTAATAAGAGTACACAGGGGTAGGCAGAGACCTCCACTCGATACGTTCATTATATAGTATTTGTAAATAAATACAATGTTTTAATGACGAATGACTTACGTCACAAAGCACATAAATATGAAATAAATATACAATCTCTTTAGTTCTATGTTTAAGACTTAAAACAACAGTAAATTAAAAAAAAACTGGAAACGTAAAAAGCACTAGTGCGAGAAATCCAACTTTCCGCACGATTTGTAGTGCGAAAAATACCACGTTTTGAGCAACTGTATTAAAAAATTACATGTCATGTCTAATCATTATCATTGAAATTAATAAGGTGAGTTTGTAATTTAATAATATGTATAATTGGGACGTATCTTGTATTCGTATATTTTCATTGATTATATTAAAGTCAAATTTAGCACTATTTAAAAGTTATTTTACGATTTTCGGTCAATAAAATTATTAAAATGATGAAAATTCCATTTAAAAATTGCAATAACATTCATGCCAATAGTTTATCAACAATAGTTTAAAGATTGGGAACACGAACTAAAATTTTCAATAAACGCTCAATAGTTAATAGTATTTATTTATTGACAATTGGCTATATAGCTTTTAAACATGACAATTGATTATGAAACTGAAAATATAATAAAACTTAAACGAAATGTCTTAAAACTTATCAATCACCTCTCGTACGTTACGCGATAACTCCGGTAACTCATTTGTGAACCGAATTTGAGGATTTTTTTGTTGGAAATCACAACACAGTATTATTGGTCCCATTTGAAGAAAATATTCTACCTCTAAGGATGGCAAATTAGAGGATGAATTTATTTGTAAGTCAATGGATGAATGGGTGAATTTCACTTTCCGAATTTCTATGGCAATTTTTGAGTGATATGTGTTGAACCCTTTTTTCTTTTGGTTTTATGTTCTTAAACGTACAAATAAGTTCAAGCAATGTCAATAATTATAAAATCACAGAAATATTTAAGTTAAATACAACAAAAAACGATATTTTAGGTCACACGAATGAGATTGCAGTAACATATATGAGATAGACTAAGATATAGAGAATAAATGAGAAAGACGGCATAGTAATGAGAAATTGTTATTACAACACACATTTTATCGTTCACAAAAAAACATTTAACATGTCACAAATATTTTAATATAACTTCTTGTATCAAAATCATTCTCATCCATGTATCTATATATGATTAATAAAAAATTCAAAACAAGCATTTTGTTAATGTCATATAAACTTTGTTCTACATCAATATATCCTCATCACCACCATCAACATCATCATCACAATCATCGTCACCATCACTACAATCTTCATCGTCATCATCACCACCATCATCATCGTCACAACCCTTAACATCACCACTATCACCATCTAATTGTTATATTTCAAGTAAATGTTTGGCTTAAAATAACTATTTAACTTAAAGGCAGACAAGAATAAGAGCGACAATAATAATGATATTTGGATACATTTTTAATTGTCAAGTGTGTAAAATATTCTGGACCGATATGAAAGTGCATGGATTTTCACGTTCCCATTGTTTAATTGATGTACAATAAAGTTTATAAAACTGTTACTTAATACTTATTTAGATAATTGCTTTACATGAATGAGAACGGTTTAGTTACTAGCGCTGAAATTGGTATTTAAGTCGATTTTTTGCTAAAACGGAGATGCACAGGTTACTTCACTGTGTACACTCCAACCCGAAAGGAGCCCCTTTTCACGTGTGCGAAGGGTGAAGGTGATGCGGTATGAACTTTTGTTATTAGGAGGCTTTTAGTTGAATTGACACTAATGATAAGAAAAATTGAAACACATTTTGTATTCCCAAGAAAACATGTTTGTTTATAATACATTGGAAAGTTACGGTATGTATTCGACGTATAAGTTATTGAGTTTATCCTCGACGGGAAATATTGCGATTTCCTCGAGTGTTTAATTTTTTTTCTTCTTTTGTTAAAATTAGGGCGACGTGGAACCGGCTCCCGTGAATGAGAAATTGCCCACTTTTTTAATTTTAATTTATTAATGTGACGTAGTAAAGTAGTCTTTTTATGTGTAACACAGACTAAGTAAGCATGCAATCATATTAAATAAATAGTGCTTAGCATTCATGTAATAACATAAAAGTTATTGAAAGGGACATTTTTGGAGGTTATATGAAAACGACCCGAATCCAGTTTCGCGCACTTTCCAGTAACCGATTTCAATAAAACTTGGCAAATAGATGTAATTCCACAAACTTTGAGGACGGTTTTTTTTAGTACTCTGTACTGAGATTATTGAAAAGATAGAACATAAACTAATATGTATAAAATATGCTCAAAGTACGAAAACAATTTTGTTCCCCTAAAATTATAAGTAGATAATAAATAATATTACTTTTAGATAAACATTCAGCAAAGTCAAACAGTACATTACAGTCGAGTTCTTAGGTTTCGCGATTGCTACACATAGGAAATGAAACTATTTTTCCCGATTTAAATTGCGTATATTTTTTATTTTATTTTAATTTTTGATTCATATAAACCAACGTTTCGGGCCTTTTACAGTCAACCGTAACCATGGGACCTGTAAAGGGCGCGAAACATTGGTTTGTTTGAAAAAAACAAATAACGCGATTTAAATCCGGAAATTAGTTTCATTTATAATAAGTACATTACAGTCTTAAAATGTATGGTCGTTAATGACATTATTTGAATCCCAAACTAAGCGAAAAACTAGTATTTCGGGAGTATCGGAGCTGCATAGTTCACACGGAAATCAAACTATTTCCCTATTTTTAATAACATTTACTCCATGTTAGTAAGCAAGTTAACAAAAATATACTGTAAATAAAGTGTGTTTCTTTTATATAACTAAAAATGAATATTTTTCCGGGTATTAATTTCAATTCAGTCTGTATCTGAACGCATTTCTTCATCTGATATAGCTATGTTACTATGTCGCCATCGATGGAATAATCACTTTCCGTGCTCCTCGAACAGGTATTTATTATAAAATTGCCCATGTACGGTTCAACAAGTGGTTCAAATTTTCTATATTCATCCTCACATTTAATTGCATGATCACGTATTTTTTCCGGTCCAATCATATAATTTGTTTCCAATATTGTTTCTTTGATTGTTGTCACATCATTGATATATTTTTAATAGCTACGTGTCGTTTAATTTGAGACCACACGTTTTCAATTGGATTAAAATCCGGATGATATATGGTGGCAATGGTCAAATGGTAGGGCCATGGTCTTCCATTTTGCAGTCAATAGCATACTCCGAGTATCTTTCTTTGCTTTTTTTTTACAATTTCACATAAATATAAATAGATTTTTAATGTGTTTGGGTTATGAGGAATGTTATGTTGCTGTAATAAAGCTATAATTTGTGGTTTTTGGAGTGTTTGAGTTCTGAGGTTTAATTGATAATTTGTTATGGAATGGTGCATTATCTATCACTTAAACACTATTATGGAGTAGGTTTGGTATTAACTGACTACGTAGCCAAGTTTTATATCGATCTGCATTGATTCATAATGGTAATCATCATTGCCACTATCAATACATCTATGTAACATCAGTGCACCTGGAACGAAACCCTTTTCATTTCTGGCATGAACGATAATTATGCGTTGTCCTTTCGAAATTGGTTTATTTACACTTTTTTTGTTTTTGTCTGTCCAAGATGTCCCGTTTGTGTGCGATGTGTGCACATATGATTCATCCATGCAAACTGCCTCCGTGGCCGAACGGTTACCATACCGGACTGCCACGCAGAGGTCCCCGGGTTCGATTCTCGGGCCGGGAGAAATATTTGTATGGCCTACATTTATTTCTCTCGTGAGTTTGGGTGTAATTTGTGGTTGTCTATATGTGTGTCCATGGCACCCGCGACACAGGGTTTCCGTAGTGCGGGGCTATGTTGAATGTGTGCGTGTTATTACCCATGAAGACAATATTTTTGCCATCTGCCCCCAACTTCTGAATTTCTTGGAGATACTTGAATCTTTTATGGCAAATATCATGCTTTTCCACTAAGACAGCCCTATTACTTTCTGTTTTGTTATATCAAAGCCCATATCTTTCAAATTTTTTCTTAACTCATAGCTAGTGTATCTTTTCTCTGCCGCATTCGTCTTACGGCTCATGTAATACACAGGATGCAAACTGCCATCTTCTGGGCACATCTGTAACAACACAGCTGCATAACCGAAAACTGAGGCATCGGTGTGCAACTCTGTTTTCAAATCCGGATTGTAAATGTTCAGCACAGGACTACTAACTAGCTTTAACTTTAAGTCATTAAACCCACACGCAAAATATGCGCTTTGTCGTCGAGTTGCGGATACCAGCCCGTTGCACCAAGTACCAAGTAAGTCATTAAAAATTGCTCTATGACAGTCATCAAAAACAAAACTTTTAAGTAAGTCTGTTAATGGTCTAGCAATTAAGGCACAGTTCGGAATAAATTTTAAAATAAGAATAAATTTTCGGAACACCTCATTCATCATGTCCATACCACAAAATATCCCTGTCCCCGTCACATTTACAGTGTTTATCATATCGCCATCCTCGGAGAACAAAATGATAATCGCAACAAAGTTTCAGGAAAAATAAAAAACATGTTTTCATTGACAAGTTTTTAAATACTAGTAAATAATAATAGGTAGATTAATAGTTAGCTTTAAGGAAAGAATATTTTTTGTGCATTCTATATTATAAATGAAACAGCCGTAAGTTAAGCCAAAATGGAGATATTTCAATAATAAATAAGTAGTCAAAATCAATCATCGTGTTGGATTTATATTGTGTATTATCATTTTATTCTCGTTGTGTCTGAGCTGTAAACAAGTATTGCACCGTTGACTTATCATTTTATTCTACGGGTTGCAATAGTACAAGTGGCGAAGATAATAATTACATAACATCTTATTCTCTTAAACATAGTAAGATATTTTTTTGCAAAGGCCTTTTATTCTGCTGTTACAATGAAACCATTATATGATAATCAACTTTTGCTTTATTATACGAACAGCCCGAACAGTTTGAAACGGGAATAAAATATGGTAACTGCGTGTATGTTATTTCGCGTAATTATTTTTCTAGAACGTAATTCTATTGTCATTTGTCATATTAAGGGTCGTATTCTAGAACTGTACTCAATGCTCAAGTCAGGATTTGAGTATGGTTTAAAGCACTCGAAATCATACTCAAGTCCCTGCCATTAGGGTCGTATTTCCAATGCTTGTGTTTCCAGTGCAATCCTGACTTGAGCATTGTAGAGTTCTGGAATACGAACCTTAGAAACGTAACTCATTTAGTTTAATATTATCATATAACCTTATTCTTGTGCACTTGGGCATGGGTAGAAAATTGGAATAATATTGTATTATTTTGTTATTCCATAAGTAACTGCTTAAAGAAATTGAAGAGTATTGGTGAATTGGTACCTAAATATCTTAAATATGATGTAACACTAAAACTGTGATAATGGCAGTTATCTTTTTGTTCTCCGGGGATGGCGATATATAGGAGAGGGCTAGATGATCACGAGCAGAAATGCTCTATGGAATCTATGGATTATTACTACTAATTTATAGTGAATGATCATTCAACTCTTTCCAATACGAAAATTAGTAGGTTACTAATTTGACATTCGAATGCCAGGATTAGCGATTACTAACGAGTTGAATATCGAAATCATTCCCAATCGCGCATCTCTACAAACTGTCAAAGCTGTCACAGACCGCCATGAAGTTCCTGTCGTTCACGTTCCTCTCGTTCGTCGTATTTACTTTTTAACCGACTTCAAAAAAGGAGGAGGTTCTCAATTCCACTGTTTTTTTTTGTATGTATGTTACGCGATAACTCCGGTGTTTGTGAACCGATTTTCATGATTCTTTTTTGTTGGAAAGAGGGTACTTCGTGGGTTTTAACATTTAATATTGAAGAAAATCATCCACCTCAAAGGGTGGCTTCTCACACATGAAGATTTATTTTTATAAAAAGCGCCTAAATTTTATTATAAACAGCAATTATTTTAATGGTTGATTTTGCTATTCTCCAATTCACGGCGTTTTTCTCTCAATATACTTTGAGTAGTGAGAACCGATTTTTATCATGTCCTGCGTCAAGTCCCGTATAGTGGCGAACTAGGGGATGAATCCTGGTTTGCGCACTTTCCGGTAACCGATTTCAATAAAACTTGGTAATTATATGTAATTCCACGTAATTTTGAGGGAGGTTTTTTAGTACTCTGTACTGAGATTAACTATTTACTACCTGATTTCTACCTAAACTTACATTTTTTCACTATTTTAGGAAGCTTCTATAAAAAGTTATTAAAAAAAAAAGAACACTCCTTTGCAAAAATTATAATCTAAAAATGACAGTTGCTAATAACAGTTTTGCAGGCGCGTAGACTATGCCAACTATGGTTTCTGGATTATCTTTGCAAGCTATATTTTATTACAATTATTATATTATTTGCTAGTTGAATTCCCTATTACAAATGTAAATTCTATTTGTAGGTGTTAAGGAATACGAACGAATTATAATCAGTTTTTAGTAACGATAATAATCGTTTAGTTGTCATTTACAATTTACTTTAGTTGACAGTAAATATTCGAAATTACCCACAATATTCACAATGTGAAAATAATTGTGCACATCCATCTGTCGTCTTTCCAATTTCACTATTTTCCTTCTGATCCCGGAGGAAGTTCCCAAAATGCGTGATCCTACGAAGGAAATTAGACAGTTGGACTGATTAATTAGTTTATTTTAAATGAAATTTTGAAAAGACAGACACGGAACCGAAAAAGACGAAAAAGAAACACCATACCAGTCTAACGCCATTGATCTGAATGTGAATCTCATTCGCTCCAACCATTCACTCCTCAAAGTCATTCTATCCGCTCATTCACACAATCATTCATTCACAATGTTACCATGCATTCCCACATATAATAAATTTTATTGAAAACTTTATTCTGGGCGAATGGGATAGGACTGAATAGCTCTACCTGCTCCAAGTATCAATCATTATTTAATTAATTCAAGAACGCTAATTTCATTATTTTTCTTAGGCAAGAGATTCGCGCAGTTTCTGCCTATGGTGATGGAGCCAGTGATGCGCACAGCCGCTATGAAGCCTGAGGTGGCTCTTTTGGACAATGACGATCTCGAAACCATCGAGGGAGATCTGGACTGGCATTTCGTCACTCTTGGAGAACAGCAAAATTTTGGCATTAAAACTGCCGGTAAATTTTAGCAACAAAAAAATACAAGCTTGAAGTTTTAACTCTTGATGTACTAATGGTGTATTTTATTAATCAGTCTCTTTGTTGTACTTCAGGATTGGAAGACAAAGCTTCGGCATGTGACATGCTGGTATGCTACGCTCGTGAGTTGAAGGAGGATTTCGCCGAATATGTAGAGGAAGTGGTGAAGCTAATGGTGCCAATGCTGAAGTTCTACTTTCACGACGGGGTGCGCACTTCAGCTGCCGAGTCTTTGCCGTATCTCCTAGAATGCGGCCGTGCTCGTGGCGCTCCATTTATTCAAGGAATGTGGGCCTTCATTCTCCCAGAACTGCTTAAGGCTATTGACTCTGAGCCCGAGCAGGAAGTGCAAGTTGAACTGCTCAACAGTCTCGCGAAGGTAAGGTATATGACTTTAAAATTTATGTTATGTTAGTCATAGTTTTTCTAATGACGGTTTTAATTGTTCTGTCATTGTTTTTTGTTCTCATTTTAAAATATCCTGATTTCTTAAATCTTCATTTATTATTTTCAGTGTATTGAACTTCTGGGTGCGGGCTGCTTGCCCGACGAGATGATGGTGGATGTTCTTCGCATCCTCAACAAGCTTTTAACGGAACACTTCGAACGCGCTACTGAGCGCCACCAGAAACGCAACGACGAGGATTACGATGAGGTAAATGAGAAATATGTATCATACGATTATAGTGCTACCTAGAAAAGAAAGAGTTACTCCAAACAAATCATAACTTCATAGGTGGTAGAAGAACAACTGGTAGATGAAGATAACGAGGATGTGTATGGACTTTCGCGCGTGGCAGATGTGTTACACGCGCTTATGTCCACGTACCGCGAGAACTTCTTCCCGCAGCTGGACACCCTATTGCCACACCTGGTGGCGCTCTTGGGACCCGGCCGCCCTTATGCTGATCGCCAATGGGCTATATGCATTTTCGACGACGTTATAGAATTTGGAGGTAAATAATGAACATTATAAATATTATCTTGTCTGCGTCGCAAGTAACGACATTTTGTACTGTTTTTGTTAAGTTCAATACCACTAAAGGCAATTAATTATGTTTCAGGACCTGCATGCGTGAAGTATCAAGACATTTTCCTGGAGCCGATGCTGAGTGGCCTGAGTTCGGCCGAGGCGGAGGTGCGGCAAGCGTGCGCGTACGGGTGCGGTGTGCTAGCGCAGTTCGGCGGCGCGCAGTTCGCGAGCGCGTGCGCGCGCGCCGTGCCGCTGCTCGCCGCGCTCATCTCCGCGCCCGACGCTCGCGCCGATCACAACATTAACGCCACCGAAAACGCTATATCCGCCGTCGCCAAGATCCTCAAATATAACCACTCGCAGATCAATCGAGATGAGATTATCAGGCATTGGTATGTGTTTTGTAATGAAACAAAATTATTTGTCCATTGTCCCCTTTTATTATTACTAACTTACAAATTTATATGATTACGTTAGATCTAGGCAAAGGATTGTCGTGATACATTGGAATTTATTTGCCATATAGGGCTAATATGGGACTCCATCTGTTTTACCGTAAATTACTAATGCTCTGCAATGCTGTAAAGATTTAACCAGCCAAGGAGGGGAGACACAAATAAGTGGCAGCAGCATCTCGCGTCATGATTGTTAAATGTAACTTTGATATAGGTTGACATGGCTGCCTGTGGTGGAGGACACTGAGGAAGCGCCACATGTGTATTCCTTGCTTTGTGAGCTGGCGGCTACTGGGCACCCGGCGCTGCAGACTCCGGATGCTCCGCAAAGGGTCATCGCCACACTCGCTGAAGCTTTCTTGCGTGACGCTGTACCAACTGAAAACCCCGTGTATGCGCAAATGGTGGCTCTTCTTCGTCAGATACAGGTAATTTATATGCCTACATTGTTAATTTATTTAACAGAAAATCTTTATGTAGTTTTTTGAACTTGGGACTTTAAATTTTTTTTGACAGAGCAACACGGACTTGTTCAACTCATGCCTTATGCAGCTGAGTAACGAGCACAAGGAAGCGCTGCAAACAGCACTGTCGACGTAGTGGCGCCCGGCTCGCCCGCTATTCCCTGTATTTATTGCCCGCACCTGCACCTCGTGCCGCAAGCCCCGCCCCCGCAACATTTACCCGCGACGCGTCGACTGACGTTTACCCTTCGATTACTGTGTGTAACGATCGATTTCATTGTAATGAACTTTTAATGTAATAAAAATTGTTTCACTACACAACTTGTGTCATCCTATATGTGAAGTACGTTACGTAAATAAATGACTGAATAGGAAAAACTGAAATTATATACTCAATGCTTCTTTCCTTTTACAGGATTCTTTTCATCGATCTCATTCCGAAATCTAGTATCAGTTGGGCTAATTAAAATTGCTGTGATATATTTTTATACTAATTTTTGATGTTAATTTCATGCTTTATTCATAAAAGCACATCTGACCACGTCACATGTCGATTTCGAAACTTTTTAATGTTTATTTTCTTATGTCGACGTTGTATAAAGATTGCAAATGTAAACATGGATGGTTCACTTTTTCGGTGTGATTTTATGAATAGTTGCTTACGCATGTATCTAGCAACTGGATCCAAGAGATCCAATTTATATGTATTTTAATAAACGTTACTGCGTATCCGCTTTGTTGTAATATAATTTTTATAAATGTTAGGTATATTCTACACAATTAATTTGGCTGTACATAATGTAGGTGACCCGCGCAAATAAATATAAAATGAAAACAAAAAAATGTAATGCTCTTAAAAATCTGGCAGCTGTAAATTTTTATAATGAAACGGGCTTTACTATGAAATATATGAAGCTAAGAAAAAATGAACCATGCCATATTTCGGCTAGACGGGATCTTGGTGGCTCTCTCGTATTGAACGAGATATCATGTCTGTTTATAAGAAATAATTTTATTCCTAAAACATATATATATAATATTATTATTATATATACATTTCTTTGTTTAACTAAAATAAAAGTTATTGACATTTATGTTGTAATTTTATTACAATTGGTCACTTGATGTAATAAATGCATCGTGTTATGAATGAATCGAGTGATTGTTCACTGCCATCCGAGGAAACTAATTTTGGTAGGCATGGCGCTGAAAATCTGTCTAGTAAGACGGTGTTTCGAACGTATGCTTGTAGTAACATCTCTTCGGAATGCGTATTGTTTTTCAGACGTTCCTTATTCCAGCGTGACCATGGTCGACTTTTGGAAAAATGTCTAGCCAGAAAAACGCGCTATTTAGTCTGTTCTAGTCGCAAAAAACTAGATTTATTGTTTATTCTCATTTATTTGCATACCATAACATAATGTACATTTAATCGGTCCGCCGTTCAAAAGTTATAAGGATGTTTTACTGACCACGCTGAAATAAGCTTATTCCAGCGGCACCATTTTTGAATCTTGAGAACCACGGCTCCAGCTTATATCGAATTGGACCCAGAAAAAGTCGTGAATTAAGTCTGTTATAGCTGTGTGTCTCGGCGCTCATGTATACAAATTTTGCATAATATACAGAATTGGTTATTAATTTCTTTTTAAATACATATGTACATGGTATTTGAAGGTTTTAATAATGTTTAGTTCTTATACAAGCAAATGAGCAAACAATATGCAGTTGTTTTTCCTTAATGGCATAAGGATTTATCGATTGTCATGATATTTATTAGAATATGTATGTATATGAATGTCGTTTATTGCCCGTGGTCCTACTAGTTGGACAACGGGCAATATTGTATGGGCATTGGACCTACTGATCGGTTAGTACAGTCATCGTCAATATTAATAATGTGTGTGTGGTGGTGTGTAGTGGTTCTGAGGGAACTACAATTGTTCTCTAGGATGATCCCTATGACAGTTCATAAAAAATCGCAAGAAATTAAATTAAATCTTGTAACAACGTGCACTGTTTAATATATTTTATGAATTATTTTTGTAAGTATCACTTTTAAGTGAAATATTATATGGTGCGTGCAGTCACTGAAGAGCGCCGCAGCTGGCTTTAAAACCCAACATCATATCTACTTTGGAATGGCGACTGATCAGGCCAGCAAACTCGGTCTAGGGTGAAATAAGACTAATTGTAAGTATTCTAGTTACCAGGGCCACATACCAACCTCGCCTGCACGCGGTGCACACTGCACATAGCGAAAGAGGCTCTGGCCACACTTTTTTTATTCCCAAGGAGGGTTGACGTCAGGCAGGCGGCCGGTCATAAATACCATGCCAAATCCGGGTTTTTCACATTCTGCCTGACCGAGTTTTAAAAACGTTTTTATCCAAAGCGCCATTTTTTTATCCGTTTCGGCCTAAAATTGTGGGCGGAAACCATTATACGCGGTAAATAATAATTAATTAATTTGTGTACTGTTATGGTAATAAAATAACACTGTCTAAATTACATCACAATTAATTGTTTAATCGAAAGCTTGTACATTTTGTAAAAATACACATTAAAAATAAAATTAAAATTAAAAAACCCCGATACAAAACAGTTTACTCCAAAATTCAATAAAGTCACTATCTGTAAACTAACAACCACCCGTTGAGAGCAATTAAATGAGCCTAAACACGGTACTTCTGCTGTAAGTAGTTGAGGAATTGGGTGGGTATGTGCAGACAGAAATGTAGGTAGAATATAATATAAGTGGATTTTACCTACAAAATCTTCCTAGTATAGAACTTTTGATGATTGATTCAAATTAAAGAACAAAATATATACCTACTCCATTATTCATTTCCATACAAGACACAACAACAAGTTTGAAATATATAAATAAATAAAAAAGTAAACATAAAATTTTACTGTATCAGTATATACATAATGTAAATAAATAATATAAATATACACAAATCGAAATTTAATTTACATACATGTTTGTATAAACTTCTAATACAACGTTATTTTCTTATATATGTGACAAACAATTAAAATTATACTATTTAACATTGTATGACAATGTATAATTTTGGATATTGTACGACTATCGGATGGATGACACAAATTCATATTCACATTCCACACAATTACACACCTAGAGATACACATGCACATACTTGCACTCGCACATACTAACAATTAGGTTAATCTATTTTTAGTCTGAAAAGTTAAAAATTACTGTAATTAGTGAAATTTGTATTAGTTGTAACACCAGTTATAGTAGATATTAAGTTAGTCTGTTTCATCATCTTAAAACCCGTACCTGAGAAGCATAGCACTGTAACGCCATTTTTTACGAATTTGAGTTTTTAACGATATCCTACATAATTTTTCCAACTCTATCGACCCATAAAACTGTGTCTACGAAATTCGCCATAGGTACAGAGTTCTTTAAAAGTATTTTGATGTAAGACCACTACGCACTACGAAGCATTTTATTGTAGGTTCGGAGTTAGTCAGTTGTTACGCTCAATTTTAGTATATATAGAGTACAATGTTGTAAGATAACGAAAACAAGTAATAGTACATAGACCACGATTCGCCGCCGGTGCCTGATCAAGCAATACACCGTGAAATCCCCGAATTGAGGTTCGATAGTCTCGCTACCCCTAATATAAATTCAAGAAAAATTTCTGTTTAAATATGAAAAAGTTCCTGTGCCAATCCAATCAGTGGGTTGTTAACAATATATCGAACTGCTTGTTACAAATTGGCCATGAATCAACTCGGCAAACATCTCCATGTCAAATCTACAAATTAGGTTGTCATTCGAGTGATGTTAGTCTATTTGCACAGCGAGTGCTGTTTCTATCTACTGACCCAAGAGATAGAGAATTCCGGAGAGAGTACGGGCTCCTCGGTAAAACCAGGGTACGGTGCGCATCCGGGCCTAGCCCTCCGCCACTGATGCGCCTTCACGGGCGTCACTGGTGGACCCGGACATGGACTTGCCGGGGTTTGTGGTTAACTGCAGGGATGAACACGTTCGTCCGCCCCGGTAACATGCGGCCGGGGCGTTTGTCCCGCACGCAGCTATCGCGTTTTAGTAGCGGTCTAGACGAGGGCCTAAGGCGAAGAGATACGCGGGTCACGTGAGTTACACTTTAAGTCGGAAGCTATGTCCGGACATTGTCGCAAGACACTACGACCAGCATCTTCGGCACTAGCCCGGAGAGCCAGTAAAGGATAAGCTAGACATCCTCCGATCCCTCCAGATGCATAGGTTTATGGGAATTACAGAGACGCTTCGGCGTTGAGAAATGAGCGTGCCTACAGCTCCGCCACCAAAGAAGAGTTTTGATAGTTGACTTAGGGTCGTATTCTAGAACTCTACTCAATGCTCAAGTCAGGATTGCACTGGAAATACAACCCTAATGGCAGGGACTTGAGTATGATTTCGAGTGCTTTAAACCATACTCAAACCCTGGCTTGAGCATTGAGTAGAGTTTTAGAATACGACCCTTAGAGTCGGCGGCTTAACGGTGGCAGCCGTTAGTGAGCGTGCCTACAGCTTCGGTACCTATCTGGGACTATTTTCCAGAGGGTGCTGTACGTGTACCCGGGACAGCTCACTCAAGGCTAGCCTTTTGAGTTCCGGATGAAGTCCGTGCAAACGGGCTGAACTGGGGCCTGACTGAGAACAGTCTCTGCGGGCTTTCTCGCACAGGTTAGTACCCTTAGTGCCCTTCCCGTATTACCAAGAAGTTGATATGGAGGGTCACTATAAACAAAAGTTATGTATTTAGAAAGATATGGGGGCTCGACGAGAACAATGAATTGGTAAAGAATTCTCAGAGATGTGGATAAAATAGCCCTCAATTATTTGATAATGAAAATTTATTTGACACTGCCGCTGATCCTTGTGCTGCAGACAATAACGATTCTGATTTTGACTGGACGCCTCCTGAACCAAAATTTCACAAGGGATAGATCACTTTACATAGCACACGTACGTGACTCCGAAATATCAGGAATTATAAAATTATAATAATAAAATAAGTAAATTTGAACATAAATAGAAACTTCTTCTTCTTCATAAATTTTGTAGCAACAAAAACAAAAAAAAACCTCATTTTTCAACTAATGTAACCTTAGTCGGTATCAGTCATTCCATCACACGGTCGGTACGTCGATACCTACAATGGTTGTGTATTTTTAATTCTCATTGTAGGTACCGACTGCGTGATGGGATAACCGACAAAGGTTACATTAGTTAAAATAATAACAATAACAATTTTCATGTTGTATTTTTTTTTCATTTCTAAGAGTTGTGTGTGAGTCACATTACATTACGGTAACTTTTTTGTATTTGGTTTTTGTTTAAAAGCAGAACACGGTATGTGAACTAATTTTTTTGTTTTATTGTTATAAATATCGCTAAAAGTAAGAATAATCTCAGTATGTAAACAGCCTTGACCTCTAAATACCAAACTTTGAATATTATAACATATTGTTATTAAAAATTGATCAGTTTTATTTTTATGGCATCCTAAGTGTTATTGTATGTATGTACCTAAGCCAACTATTCGTCGAAACCAACTCAATAAACCCAAACACGATAATTCTGCTTTATTTAGTTGAGGGGTTGGGTAAACTGTAGACTGTCCTAGTTGCAGCGTCAAATCCAGGTTACCATACTATTGTAATGTCATTGGATTTTCTTAGTTCAGTTCACCAATATTCAAATAAATATTAGAGGTCAGTCCATCCATTTCGGAGCTACGATTCCACAAACAGATACACAACAAAGGCTTCAAACTAAATCGCCTCTTTTTGAGCTGGGAGTTAATAGGCATCGATTTTTTAGTAAAAGTTTGTATGTCACCGGACTTCGCAACTGTAAAGTGGCATTTCTCTGAGGAACCCTTTGGAATTTGAGTGGTCGAGTAAGCAAGTTAGGTGCTTGTCAATAGACATGTTCCGCGACGATGAAGGTTCACTCGTGTTGCACCCTACCCGACGTGGTAAGTTAGCAAATCTCTTAAACGCTAATCAAGATATTTTCAATGCAGGGGGAGCACCGACCTCTTTTGTAGAACATCATATTGACACAGGTACCGTGTACCATCCACTGGTCTTTTCACCACCATACTGCCTTGTACCTGCAAAAAAAGAAAATATGAAAGTTGAAATCGAGAAAATGCTGCAGGATGGTGTTATAGATTCTCCAACCGTATTCATCCCGAAAAAAGATAATGGAGGTCCGTTTTTGCGTAGATTACCGCAAGCTTAACGGTTTAACGAAAATTGACACTTACCCAATTCCTGTCATCCACGAGTTGCTGCAATTAAGTAAGCAAAATTGTTTTATGTGTAATAACGATCAGGAATCAGGTAAGCGTTGCGCCACAGGGTCATGATAAAATTGCATTCCTCACGCCCTTCGGAACATATAGGCTCACGCCCACCTCACGCCACAGACATATACCTAAGTAGATAGGCGCCGCAAGTGTACGTACTTCGCATGCCCAAAGTAAGTGAAATTCACTTACTTGAGAAACACTATTATTTGAGCCGACCATAGAAGATCAACCTCATCATCCATTTTATTCAGAAACTAAATATCAAACTTACGTACTGGGTATGGAGGTCTTATTTAATTGGTCGTCACGAGGCACATGGCGTTTGACAAGCATTTGACACAAACATGACACAAACAACACAGATTAAAAATGAAATATGTCTAACAATTTAATAAAGAATCGGCAACTCTTGAAATGAAATTATGTAAATTATTTAAAATGCATAACAAATTGGCGTGTAAAATTTATTGTTATAATAAGTTTTTATAGTAGTTAAAACTTTAATAAATTTTACATTAAAAAATCTAATTTGAGACCATAATCACGATGCAGGAAGGATGATTGTCCGATTCGACATAAAAAAAATAATTAAACCGTTAATTTTCTTTTCGCGATTCGCTCTGGACCTTTTGGAGGGAAAAGTGTCGTTTTTATTTTGACTTTCAATTATTTTGTGAAATCCAGTTTAAAGTGGAATAGGATAGTGCTATTGAGCCTTAATCGAAGATTAAAACGCGAAATTATACGAATCTCGAACTAAAATACACTTATCGGCCCGTTTTAAGAAACCCCGAGTCAATCCAAGCACGCCGCCTCAATTTGCCTATCCTCTTTGTCTTTGTGGCGGCCATATTTACAGAAACATAATTAAACTTCATGTTTAGGCTATGGCTTTGCCAAAGCCTTAATAAATTAAAAAAAAAAAAAAGCTTTGCGAGGGAAAGATTTACTGACTATTTCTGATAAAACTTATTAGTTGTCGCAGAAACAATCAGCGACCAGCATGTTGGCGTGAGACTTCTACAATTTCAACTTATTGGTTTGTACTTTGTTTGTTTTGTTTCTTTTTGTGTTTTCAGAGATAATCTCGTGTTCACAGGTGCCTCGTCTAAGGCTGTTCATCCACATCGAAGACAGCAAACCTGTGCCAGTGGCCTCACAGCGTAGATCTGGAATGAGTATGGATAGACCTCCAAAGGTCTCACAGCTGAAGATTAACATCGTCGCTTAGGCACCGGAACCGCATTCATAGGCATGCCTATGTGAGTTATTTTACACAGCAAATTTCTTTCTAATTTGTGCACAGCAAAAGCTACCTCAGTGGCTGAACGATTACCTGCATGCCCAAATATTATTATAATCAGCGAATGCATTAATACAGCATTCCTCAATGGGGATCGCAATGAATGCATTTGCATGGAGCAACCTACTAAATTTGAGATTGAGGGGCAAAGTTTGTCTACTCAAGAAGAGTTTATATGGACTCAAACAAGCCAGTAGAATCTGGAATGAAAAGTGCATAAAGTTTTAATTACCAATGGCTATACTCAATTAAAGACTGAAAAATGTATCTACACAAGGCCATCATAGCACTTTATGATGATGACTTCTTCATATTTAGTTCAAATGAACACCAAAAATAATATGCTATATAAGTTGCTCAGTTCCAACTAGCTACGGACTCAATTTTAGTAGAGGTATAGTAGTAAAGTTGAAATCTCAGTTATGGGGATACGACTGATCGAAAGTCATATTCAAGGTTTCAGAGTAGGTTCGGCTTTTGCATTGTAAATTGGTACAGTCACAAACAACAACAATGTGGCTTGTTCTAGCACTGAAGCTATACTATATCTTTCTAATTTGTTGAACACGCTCGACCGTTATCGTAGATAAAAACGCCAGTCGAACACGCGAAAAATGCATAATTGTGCCATTATAAACTGCAAAACCACCATAACTGTGGGTACATTGGTAAACAGGAACGTTTCCTTCCACGGACAAGTGATTTAGTAATCAGAAGATGCATAATTTATTTTCAAAACAATTATTTTGGTTTCGTATGAATTTCGAGAAAATAAATACGCAACCGAGTGTATGCCTCATTATTTGTAATACAGTGCGGCTTTTACTTGGTGCGATATATTTGTGATCCTTTGTTAATACGCCATGAATATCGTGGTACGGCCGCTTGTACATTTTTTGGCCAAATTTAACCTTTAGTGATGTATACGTTAGGCAACATTGTTCTCGATTCGGATCGATTTTGAAAACAAAGGGACGAAAATTATTATGCCCTTAGCAATATTATAAAAATATTCTATAACTCTGTTGTTCTAACGTTTGGTAAAGTTTCGTTTTTTTTTTCAGTTTTGTAGTATCTATTATCAGTAGAATTTTTGCAACACGTTGCCTGGAATATCCGAATATAGTGAGCAAATAATTACATACATCGCCGGATATGTAGTACGAGTAATACAAAAAATATACCTACAATCATTGACTTACAATTATATGGACGTCGGGTCCGCGCTAAAAAGTGTCCGAACTTATAGGGCGTTAAAATCGTATACAGAGCGTCATTCACGCTTTAGTCTTCGTTTGTTCGACTGACAGCGAAGCAAGCAAAATTAGACAGTACTGCGATGACATTACAATTTAAATTCAACGTTTTAGCTTTTTCATATTCCTTTACATATCACTACGTTTAAATAGGTTGACTTGGGACATTTTTTTCGTGGTTTTTGTATTAGACCCGTCGTCCATTTATTTGTAAGTCAATGCCTACAATGCAAAGAACTAACAGTGCGCTGTCTTTACAAAAATCTGAAGTTGGTCATGTGTATGAGTTCGTTGCTTTGGAGGACGAAGATGGTCTAGTTTATCCCACCTAAGATGCTATCCAAATATGCAGAGTAGCAGAGTTAGAAATCCGAGAAATAATAAACAAATCACAAAAATTTAACAGGAGGCCGTCATTAAGTAAACCTCTTCTGATTAATAAGATTTTACCATATTTTGTCAGCAACATAATAACATTTTCATTTGTCTTGCCATTCATCAATTTGATCAATTACCAACAGAAAACCAGTGTTGGGAAAAATTCGATTATTCGGGCAATAAAAGATTGACAATTAATTAATTGTCAATTGCGAAACAGCAATTAACAATTGATTAATTGTAGGCATACGAGATTACTGATTGATTAATTGTTAGTTGCGAGAACCGGAATCAACAATTAATTAATTGTTAATCGCGATAAATTTCAATTGAATTGATTTTTAGTCTGATTGAAATTTAATTGATTAACGCCCAACACTGCAGAAAACCATCTAGTAAAATTAATTAAGGCAGTCGCAGTTCATATATTGACGTGCGTTTTCATTATTTAAGTTAATCGATAAGATCTGTTACAAAAAGATGTTGTCTAATAAACTCATTGTATTGGAAGGACAATAATTGTAATATCTGAAGTCGATTAAAAATTAAGGTCTTAACTTTTTTAAGTAATCAACATTTTTTAGAAATAAGAAAAATAAAGGATTTAACTAACGTATTCTAGTATTTTTCTACTATATAAGAATATTATGACTAGGTACTTGTAATCAACAAATACTTGAACAAAAATTCTATTTAGAATCGATATACGCGTATTCCGTTCAATCAATCGATTTAGAGCGAGCGGAAGGTTTCCATCACTAAATAATTTTTGTGACGTCATAGTGGCTCCAAAAAATGTGGCACGCTTGGTTTTCATACAAATTGCTGTACTTGCGGCGTCTATCTATATGTCTGTGGTTCACTCGCATGTCTGTCGGACTTGAAAATGCGCCGTCGACGTTTCAGAGGTTGATGGACCGTTTTCGCTTCGGAAGTCCGCTTACAAAACGTATATCTTCTTCTCCTGCCCCTCAATTGACCACGATACTTCATACCCAAACTTCTGGCAATCAGTGTCCCATTCCCCACGTCCTTATCAAGTTTATTGTATTTATGTAACAAAGATGTTTATATAATGTCAATATCAAGCTTTAATATGTATGCCATTATATAATAGCTACCCATCAACCCAACCTACATTATCCTTTTTCATTCAAATTTGTACCTCTTCCATAATCTGTATAGTCGTCACCAAATAAGAGGCCAAATTTGAAACTTGTCATCGTGACGCGAATAGGGATGTGGACGAATCATATCGCTAATCACATTATACGATTTTCACAAGAAATCGATTCAAAATTTTAAGCGCTTCTGATTGTTTAGATTATTTTTCGGTTCACTGTTGTTCAGGGGGCCTAAAAGGCCAAATCGTGCAATTCTGTTAAAAGCAATTCATTTACAGAATTTCTTGCAATTCTGTAGCAATTCCTCTTATTTTCGTAAAATTGTCCCACATTCCGATGAATTGTATCCAATTCTTTTGATTTTGTAATATTCATAAATGGTTTATTACGAGAATTTACTGTAAACATTGACTTACAGTAATTAATTAATGTTCATCGATAAAACAACTACATAAAAAGATTAAAATACCAAGAAACCAAGGATTTAATAAATTTTCAATTATTCGTCTGACAATAAGTTATAAGATGTCAATGTCAACAACAAACAATCTCAAATAAAGTTAATTTTTTTTTGTAACTATTTTAAAATATTTTTTCCGACACATCGAAGTGACTCGGTGAAATTCGGCGACTAATAAAAAAACACTATTTAAAAATAAATAATAGCTTAAGGACGGGACGTTTCGGGGTAACTCAAAATTGCATTTTATTTTGGAATTCGTGCGAAAACAGTACTTCAAATATGTTTTGTCATATTACATAATGTTACAATAAAATTTACGTATTTAAAAAAATTGAATTATGCAAATAATTGTTTGATTATTGTTTCGTTGATCGCATTCAAAGTTACGTACTATCGCCTTCTTTAGCTGTCTTTGGCCTCTTGTTTGGTGACATCTAGTATAATATAATTCTGCTTTCCCCAGCTTTCCCCAACCCTTTTATTGGCTAAATGCTACGAAGGCAAAGCCATTAACATGAGAAAAAATTAACGAAAACGTCAAGGACGTCAACTCGCGTAATAACCAAATTGACTCATCACGCCGAATTGAGGAGCGTTTTCACAAAGCGATACAACAAACAAAAATTCTATTTTACTTTTTTTGGCGTTTCGTGTATTGTATTCATAGCCGAACATGACGGTATTAACGAATTTTCTGAAAACGACTTATAAACCTTTTAAAAAATACAGCAAAGTTCACGAGATTTTTCAAAGTGATACATCTACATGGAGCGTATTTTTTCAAAACGATACATCATTCGAACCGACAGACGATATACAGTTTTATGTTTGGTTAGAAAACCAGAGTGGCCGAGGAGCTAATGAGATAGCATCGGCACTTAAACATTATTTGAAAAAGATAGAAGAAGTATGTTTTAGGGATAAGAAAAAGAATTTGAAGCTTGAACTGTATTCCGATTCTTGTAGCAGTCAAAATAAAAATTTCATTATGTTAACCATGTTGGCAAATTTCATGGCTACTAGTAAAGTTTTTAATAAGCTAAGCTACATTTTTCCTATTCGAGGCCACAGCTTTATGCCTCCAGACAGAGTATTTGGTAGGGTTGAGAAGGACTACAGAAGACGTGAAGTCATTGTGTCACCAAAAGAATATTATGCAATTTTAAATAATCATGGCCAAGTCAACGAATGGGGTAAAGATTGGTTTACTTATGACATGAAAGCGAAGGCCAAAGAAATCATAAAGGCAAAACTGCCATTTAAAATATCTCAAACACGAATAATACACATTACTACAGTTGCATCCCGTACTTTAAAAAATATTGAAGTTAGTGTTCAAAACACATATTGTGCTGCGCCAGGAACTGTAGAAATAAAGAAGAAAGGCGTAAAATCATTTCTGCGATTTGATTGTGTTCAGTTACCTAAAACCAACATGGTGTCAACAAAAAAGAGAGCAGACGTTGAAAATCTACTTAAATTTTGCGATATTTCTGATGACCTTGATGCTCAGGCCTTTTATGCAGATGTGCTCCAGGGTTCTGGTCCCGATGACGATAACATTCGACGAAACTACGATGATGAAGAACCAGTAATTTAATATTCAAATTCAATTAATATTATCGGAGTTTTATTAAAGCGAGACATCAATGATTGATGTATCAAAGTTGAAAAAACTCGTAGTTTTGTGATCTCATTATTTCAGTTGATTTTTTATTACTATTGTTTTTTTTATAAAATAATAATGTGTTAGTAAAATACCTACCAAATTAATTTGCATTTTCATTTAATTCACCCAACCGAAGCTAAATAAATAAATAAATTCATTTATTGAAAAAAATACTATTTTAAGATGTATCATTTTGTGAAAACGCTCCTCAATTCATCTGTTTTGTGAATATTTCTGGTTGAAGTTGAAAACCCTGTTGCCAGTATTATTCAGGCGCTTTGGATCCTTACATACATTTTCTTCCAAAATACAAGTTATTGTAATCAAACTTTCATATAGTTTATATAATTGTTCATTCAACTTGAACTTTTCTGCCTTCCTTAGAGAGGGTTACCAAAACTGAACGTCGAGTCTAGTAGAATATGTCATAATAATTTCCACATTTTATCGACTGAAACAACTGAACCATAACAAGAATGTTCCTGGACTGAAACCACACTTTAATATCTACTCATCGCATTGGTGACTATCGGATTTCCGCGAGACAATTTCTAGAAGACCGCGAAGCCAGCGGGACATGTGATAATGTCTCGCAAGCGGTGCAGACAAGGAAGCGAAGAAGAAATGAGTGTTATTGCCGAGATCTCGGCGGGCGACGGGCAGAACGGAGCCGTCGACGACTGCGCCTCTAGCAGTAAAACAGTGCTCACCCTCCAACCTGAAGGATCTGTAAGTCCTAATCTTATAAAAATAGTACATACACCACATGGATTCAAATTTAGAAAATAATATTCTTGAGGTTGTTTGTGTCCAATTTTCATGGAATAGTAGGGATATTATATTGGTAAATGAAGGTCAGGTAATATTTTACCACATGTGAAAATCTACCTGAGATTGTATTGATATGTAAAATTTTACAAACGTACATAATAAGAATTGTTAGAGACTGTTTTACTTAATTCTTACTATAAGACCACAATGAGAAAGACCAAATGCTTTGATACCAAATTTACAACATTAAATAATCCTGCATGAAAAAAATATTTAATTTAAAATAATGTTTCTTAAAATTTTGGTACAATCACAAACTGTAACATAAAGTTTTATTTCATGGATATATTTACACAATGTATACTTTTTTGTTGTGTGAAGTTCTATTTTTCCATGGTGGAATTTTGATGTTGGCATGAAATCTTAGATCACTTTTCCTTATGTTGACCCTGTGGAGATTTTAGTAATTCAAATGTGATAAATTGGGAAAACAAAACTCCCAAATCAAATATGATTTTCTGTTTTGAGATATGTCACATGGCTATGTTAAAAAGAAAGACTTATACAACATCAATGTTTTCCAAATATTTTTCATTGAGTTTGATGAAAACTTTGATTTTGATTACTATGTAATTTTCAAATAAAAAATTAATGTAATTTTTTACTAAGTTATTTAATTTGTACTCATAATTTTAGCGAGACAAAACTAAAAATCTTCATGGATAATTTATCCAAAAAAAATTATTATGTTGATAGTTTTAAACACTGCTTTGAAACATAATTTGAAGAAAGGGTTAGAAAAATTAATAGTACTTGGAATATTTTTCTATTGTTGCAATTATTCTTGAAATGTGAAAAGTTAGCATCTAAGGTATAGCCATAAAGAAATTCTTGAACAGAATGTGCAACAGCAAGCAAATTGCGAAATTTGCTTGTTCTTAAATATCTTATCTTAGATATTATGATAATGTATCTGTTTGAGTACCGTTCGCAATGTGGCTTTCATGGAAGATTTTGTGACTTGAACCATGAACCACTTCACTATTTATGTGTTTGTACAAGCCTGGCAACTTATTAAATAAATGATAAAGATTTTGTAGGTATGGGTTCTCTTTAAGAGTAATTAAATTAATTTAATTAATAAATGATTTCTGTACCCAATTTTTAAATAGTCAATTCATTTATTAAAAACAGCCACTAGAAAAAGAAACGGAACGGTTAAATTTCTATAAAGCCAATAAATTAAATTATTCAAATCTTCATTATTTCATACCTATAAAAAAAAACAAAATAAAATGTTTACTTATACAAATTAAACTTTTTTAAACACAATGATTAATTAAAAAAAAACTTTTAAACACATAATAAGCAAATTCGTCTGAGAGGATGCTATGGAGCTATAGATAAATTCAATAAAACATTTCTTAATGCAAAATCTGTTTGGGAGAAGTACAAGCTGTACCTATTTAAAGTTCATTGCTCCATTCTTATACAATGCTACATAGTTTCATGGAATGGTGTACTGTAATCATGTTAACTAAACACAACTTTGTCCCACTTACCTACATATATTGCTACTAATGCAATATGGCACAGGGTCAGGTCATTAGCAATCCAAACTGAATGAGTTTTTAATTGACAGGGTAAACAATAACAGGTACACATATTTATAATTTGTTGACCACTACATTCTTTGTTATGTGCAAGTAAAGCCGAATTAATCAATACTCTGGGCTATCTGCCAAGCAATGTGTGGCGTGATCGCTGACCACGACACATACGCTAAGCGTATGACGTGTATGTCAATTTATGTTATGTTATTTTACAAGTTCTAAACATAAAAATTACATATAACACGAGCCCTGTACCCCACCTGCGCCGTGTGATCGGGTTTAGATTACGGGGTGTGATTATGCTCTTCGGTGGCACAGCGGTTACTGTTATGGGCGTTAGATGAGGTTCCGGGTTCGATCCGCGATTTGGGCCAATTTAGGAAACGAACATTTTCTAAGTTGGTTCTGGTCTGGGTATTTTGGGTTGACCTCGGAGTTATAGTTATTCTGGTATTCATAGTACAGAAAATTGCCTAATGTGAGACCATAATTTTGGTGTGTAGCATTTTTTCCCCCTAAAATACTTGTCTATGAAATACCTTCTAAAAAAAAGGAATCTAGCAGAGAGACGGTTGAGATATAAGTATCTCATTTCCACTCCATCGGGAAGTACCGCCTTACATTTTTAACGATTGTGAGATCTGGTACTCGTAATAGAGCCTCCGAATACTGTCTACGGACTGTGGCGTGCGGAGGCTTCGGTCTTCGACCTCCGCTGGTCCTCGGCCTACGGCCTCGGGAGGTATGACTTTATTAAAAAAAAATGAAAGTAGCTCTTTAATGGCGTCCATGTTTAAAAATTGCAAAAATATATTTTGACCACGAATTATTATCAGACAATTCTAGAAATCGTTTCGTGCCAATTTTCAGCCCGAGCGAAGCAAGTTTTTCAAACGCTAATTAATTCGAAAAAAGACATGCCTATTTTAAGCCGAATTAGAGCAAATTATATCTGCCGCCAAAAAGTTTATATGGTAGCTTATTAAAAAATTGCGAAAAAAAATATTATAGTTTTTGTACACGGTTGGTCATTCATTTATATTTTCTACATTCAGGTGATCTCGTATTTTTCCCTTTGCTTTGGAACCTATCTGCGTACAACGGTATAATTTTTTTGCCACCATATCGGGAAGTACGTGTTCTATTTCTATCAGTGAGTCGAAGCTTTATATACAGTGTTTCATATAAAATCATTATAAAATGAATAAAATTGGCTAATTTTTTTAATGCTGATATACTCAGCTTCTTATGAAGATGATTTCATTGTATAAGACGAAAAAAATCGGCACAGCAGAATTCGGTCAAATTTATAAAATGTTATTGTATATAATATGTCATTTGTTATGATAATTTTTTAAATTAAATTTGACCAACTTCTACTGTCCCATTTTTTCTTCCAATGCAATGAAATCATCCTTATAAGAAACTGAGTATATTAGCATTCAAAAAGTGTGCAAATTTTATTCATTTTGTATTTAAAATCATTTTATTCAATTTGACGAACTTCTGCTGTCCCGATTTTCGAACCATACAATGCAATGATCCCTTCATGAAACTGAGTCAATCAGCACAATAAAAAATTATTATATTTTGGATTTAACATTTTTATGGACAACCCACACTGCACCAAAAAAATTGACTATGCCAAAATTGCATTCACAAAAAAAGACTTAATGGTTAAGACAGTTTCCTTGTATCTTCGAAGGTTTCGGATTTCGCCATGCTAAACCTACCCATTAAAATAGACACTTTTACATAATAATAGGGTATAAGCGCCAATACCTACTATAACATTTCTTTAAATTATGAAATATTGTAAGTGCAAGTTAGCAAGAAATTCGTTGTCACGCCACTCTACTATATGTATTGATTGTGTTTCTAATTAAACACGCCAATTAATTATAAAAATTAGTCCAGCGAAATTGAACTTTGAACACGCTTTGAATTTAAACTGTGGTTAGTTCTTTAGACAATGACGTCAATGGGCTTTACATATCGTTTACTCATCATATTACTTTTCTCATCATAGATAAATGTTGATGTGTTATATTATCTGGTTCACGTTCTTGCTCCTCATCATGTGATGTGCTCTACTCTAATAACGAACCTAGATGATATTTGTAAATTAATTACGAAAACAAGCTGGCACCTATTTGTGTGGAAAAGCCCTAACAGAACAAAATGTGCTAGTCGGATTTATGAAATTCATTAATAAACCTATTTTTATAGTGGTTTTAAACGTTTAAATTGTCGCCTAATAGACACAGTCAGAATAGAAAACGTTTCGTCCGATGTTGACTTTGAATTGTGAAACAAATATATTTACGTTTAAAACCGAAATTGAGTTATTATAACGTCTAATCTGCAAACCGTGCTTGAACTGTGTCCTTGCCATCCCTTTTTGAATATCTTTGTCTTGTACTTACCTAACACGTCCTAATACTAGTTAGTCTTATTAGTAATAATAATAAGCAAGGCAAACTGCCATAAAATTAGTTCGAGCTGGTTGGTGTTGGCAGTAACTCTACTAGAGACTACGCACTATAAGATGATCAACTTTGGCGCCCACATGTCGGTCAGTGTGCCGGTCGTTGCCTCTTCTTTGTCGCATTGCTTCAGTAACTCTTAACTATAATGCTGCCTTCGTAACGAAAGAAGACATAACTATGCGTACTTTACACGACAGTTGTGCCTTTTTTCGTTCCGAGGGCAGTATGCATTTGTAGTAAAATGCTATAACCTTAGAATAATAACGCATAGAAACCTAGCCCGCACACGCTAAGTGAGGCAAATTGTAGGACGGGCTTATACGAGCGAGCGGGCTGTCAGTGCTCAAGGTCAAGTTGCACCGCGAGCAGCTCAAAAATTGTTGCTAAAAATGATGAAATGTGCGGTAATTGGGTTTAAAAATAGATCAGACAAATATAAAATACACACTAACATCACATTCCACAAGGAAGTAACGCGTTTCAACTTGTATTTTTATGTAAATATTCACTAAAACAGAAAATTAATTTCGTTGCAACAAGATACGAAAATGTTGCAAAGCGGGTTTTTTCTCCCCATTTTGCTATTCTGTTTCAAAATAATTATATTACGTAATTTTTTGAGAATAGGCAATATCGCGACGGTGGCAAAATTTCTACAAATGTACACCGCCGCAACAACATTGTTGTGGGGAATTTACGTTAGCTATTTTTACGAAATATATTTAGTATTTGCCTTCATTAGTTTCATGTGAAAAATCATTATTCTTGTTCATCATACACTCACTTAAAAAAATTGTCTTGCCCAGACTCAAAAAAGTTCTTAACTAAAATTATTTCAGGAAACTAACACTGACTAAAAAGTCATCGTCAGTTCTCCAAAATCGTGTATAAACAACTTTCAGGTTCAGGTTCTTAATTGTTATCGTGTACTTTTCATATAAACATACCCACAGATACACAGATAATATCAGGCTTTTTATACTATATTCAAAGTCGATAGTCGCACTTAAACTCGCTTCTAGGTTTTTGTTCATAAATGAGTTAAATAAGAATTGTGTATTATTTAATAAGGTGCCTACAGATTTGCTCGACATTGTCGATCGACAGTAACGATTGAGAATTATAGACGTTTTCGAGGAGTTTTAGAGTGCTTATTAAGAATGTAGCATTAATTTCTAAATCCAAGATGGTTGACAACAATTTTCAAAAATGTATTTTTGGTAAACCATAAGGAAATGGCATGTATATCTGAATACAAGATGGGGGACAAGACTTCTAATTCTTCTTCTTCTAATTCTTTGCCATCTTGGATTTAGAAATATGTGCTATATTCGGAATGAGCAGCCCCTAATACCTTGAAAACGACACCCAACTTGCCATTATTCGAAAAAACGTGCCCGCCATCTTGGATTTAGAAATTAGTGCCATGTTCTTAATGAGCACCCCCAAATACCTCGAAAACGACACCCAACTTGCTATTATTTGAAGTCATGTCCGCCATCTTGGATTTAGAAATAAGTGCTATATTCCTAATGAGCACCCCCAAATACCTCGAAAACAATCCCTAACTTGCCATTATATGAAAAATCGTGTCCGCCATCTTGGATTTAGAAATAAATGCCATATTCGTGATGAGCACCTCGAATACCTCGAAAACGATTCCCATATTGCATTTATTCGAAAAGATGTGTCCGCCATCTTGGATTTAGAAATGAGAAATGTCGTGTCCGCCTTCGTGTATTCAGATATAAATGCCATTTCCATAAGGATTACCAAAAATAAATTTTTGAAAATTCCTGTCACTTGACGTTGTCGATCAACAAAATCGAGCATATCTGTAGGCACCTGATCGACAGTAGCGATCGACAAAATCGAGCAAATCTGTAGGCACCTCTAACTTAACGATGAGTTAAGCAAGATACAATTTCCCCACTTTTGAGGGAAATGTTGTCCCATGGGATCATTATTTGTATATTTTTGTGCGTGCCGACGAGCGTAAATACAAGTTGGTTACGCCCACATGAATTTGATTTTTGCCTCACTTGTAACAGTTCGTTTTTTATGAAACTATCATTCTATGCGTTATTATTCTAAGGCTATAACTATAATACCAATAAAATCATCACTAGTTACTCTAAGAATAATTGAGGGTTAGTCTTTTGATTTCTAAAACACGTGTATCATTTACCTACAGGTCACTGACCACATTCCTAATATTATGCATAATGCACAAAGTGAAAGAGCGATAAGTATAAATTAATCGGGGATAGCCTGAGAGAGATCTTATGATTTTGCACAGGAATGTTACACCAACTATAATAAATAAAATTAAACAGGCTAGAAACTGAAGGTCCTTAGAATTATTTTTCCATTGAAGCATATCGTATACATTCACTCTTGGCAATTTGCCGTTCTGCTTTAATTTCAACATTGCATTTCATCTAAGTGCCTGTTGTGTGCAATTTTCATACATTCTTTTATTATTGTTATTAGAAGAACTGACATACTTAAATCTTTTAAGATATATCGCATAATGTGTAATTAATGAATGAGTGTACTCATTATACATGGGTGACGTTATCATTGCGACAGGCACAAAGTAAAGATACCGTTTGATTGTAACACTCATTGTAGGTACATGTAAATAGACAAAATGTGTAGTTGTACGGAGATATAAATAGAAAGCTACAAAACTTTTTCCAGTGTATTGCAATAGCAATTCCTTAATGAAATTAGGTACCACATAATGTTACCGATGTATTATTATGAATAATGTGTGCGGGTCTATTAGCTAATCTTTTATTTGGTTATCATCATTTTGCCAACATCGTACGATAGATAAAATCTAAATCATAACATAAATAAAAATATTAACGTTCAACGAAGGAAACTACTACAAAATGTTATTGGATTGGTTCTTGTACCTAAATTCCATAAAAAGTCAATGATTACTATAATTTTAGTTATACTATTAAGAATTTCAGAAAAGATTCCCAACTTATGCGTATAAAAGTACTAAAGGGTGTCACTATGCAGTTATGATTGTAAAAGGCATAACTTTACGGAAATGATGATTAAACAGGAAACCATTCTACCGGCATGGCACCATGACTTTCGGAGGTGCGCGATGCGCGTTGCCGTTGTTGCCGCCGCTGCTGACCGGTCGGAGTCCCCTCGGGGCTGTTCGTATCACGTCGCGTGTCAGTCGAGCCTCCACGTCGGCGTCGCGCCACTGTTGTCTCCCCGCACCTCCCCGCTCATCTCCCTTCTGACGCCTGATTACTCAGACATATAAGTATACACATTCCATACGCCAACTCCCTCCGGTACTGTTGAAATCGGTTGGTTCAGTTGTGTAGTTGAGTTGCGGCATTCAGTTGGTGTGGAATACACGCGCGTTAGTGAAAAACAACGATTTTTGGTTATTCGGTTTACAACATAAGACTGAAGGCCAGTAATATTGTAATAGTTAGAAAAAAATTGACATTCTATGTCATAAGTCACAAACTTTCGTTTTGGGAAATTTTAATTTTGCTAGATAGTTTAATTTATAAAATTATAGGTAGTGTAATATGCAAAAACTTAAATACCAGTAAGTGGTGGTGATATTTCGAAGTGTTAATATTAAATGGGATAATTGATCAGACAATAAGGTAAAAAATGATGTCACCGGTGAAAATAACTACGACGTTGACTAACGAACACGAACTCCTGAATGGCCTGGAGGTAACGGTGAACGGCAAGCTGGAGTTGGCGATGAACGGCAAGCTGGATCCGACGATGCTGAACGGCAAAGTAGAGCCGGTGAACGGTTTTAGGAAGAATGGATTCGTGAAGCCAGATTCTACAGATTATCCTGTAAGTGATACGTTATTTAATTTAAGATCGAAATTGTATTCGAAAATACCATAATAAAATGTTGACATCAATTGTTCCTTTATGAAAAGCTGTATGAGATGCACCGCAACAAATGGTAATAACAAGTGTGAATTTAATACAAGGATAACAAAATTTGCGGACAATATTTCGGCTTTTTTAGACCTCTGAGTCCGCCTAGGAATGGTTGCACAGTATTTATGCAGTTGGTAAAAAGAAAGCACATTTCTACTTCAATTAGAAAATATATGTTGAATGGGTGCGTACTTGTGACAACGAACTTAACAGTGTGAGTGAAAGTGGGCAGTATGCTCACTACCTACCCATATAAACTGGAATTGTTAAAATATGAAAGCGAGCTCATCAACATTTGTAAATAAACAACACAATACTGTAGACATACCAAAAGGGCCATATAGGAATTTTAGTATAAAAAGTACCTACTCGCATGATATTACCCTAACAAATTATAAATATAATTAACTACAATTGTTTCTGGCTAAATTTTGACGCATTTCAGTCGATGAAAATTGTAATCGATGACGTTACAAGTCGTACGATGTTGTCTGTAGTTAATTATCCGCGGTGACGTAACAAATGAATAAATACAAGCACGTTGCTAACGTACATACAAAGTCTTAAATGTGTAGAATGGACACAGGGGCATTGATTGTGCTACATACATAATCCGGATAGTTTTACTCAATTTTCGATTTAACGCATACTACCGTCGTAGTGCTACAAATTTCACTCATCGTAATTAGAATATTTAAATTAGGTATAATATTCAAATTGTAAGCAACTACTATTAATCTAATGAAAAATGGCAGTGCAGTCTTCCTGGGTTAAGGACGGAAAAACGCAGACTATTGAGGAACAAAAAACGACAAACTATTGAGAAACAAAAAACGACAAAATTTTTTACTATTGCATACCAAGAATGTATGCAAGCGCGAGTGAGAAATACGGTTCGAGTGTTTAGATAACACATAAGATTAAAACATGATTAGCACACTTTTATTCTTAACTTTTTACAGTATAGCAGTGGCTATGGGTGGATTAATGAATTTGAAGGCAAGTCGACGTAACAAACGTAAAATACTCTGACCGATGCATTACAAGACAAATTTCATCCAAAACATGCCGCAAAATGGAGAATACATTTCTCAGGCAAATCGACTGGATTCGTGTCTATCAACTCGTTGCCACTGTGCTACGTCTTGCAGAAGCACATTGCATTTAAGAGTGTATACTATCTCAAATGACTTGGTTGATTCCGCGTAACACTGAAAGTGTTGAATCATTCACTTTGGAAAAAATATATAGTAAAATTGAGGATATACACTGGTTACTACGGAGTGACAACACGATTCCTAAAAATTTTCACGATAGAAAAAAGCAGAAAACCTTGAATTACAAGAAAACCGCTGTATTCAATACCACATAAACCAATGATACATACGTCTGAACACATATATTATACGATACACATTTTTCAAATGGCTTTAATTTGATTGTTAAAAATAAATTCTGAAATAAAGCCAGTGTCCCTGCCGCTGCCGCTTGACCTAAGCAAAATGAACGCTGCCGTGTCAGACGTATCTCGAGTATCTCACGAAACCTAGTTTGAAGAAAAAGCTGTTTAAAGTTTTTTTCGTAATTTGCCTTTATTTTACGAAGATTTTATGCAATTGTTGAAGAAAAACGTAAAAAGATTGGCTAAAGCCTAAGGAATACGGGGAATGTTTCAAATCTCTGAAAAAATATCAATGTTTTAATTTATTACCGATAACAGAGCTTGGCGTAACAAGCTCCCCATACAAATTAAGCCAAGCGACGTTCTGTGTCTTAAGATACAGGACTTACGCTCAACACGTTTAACGCAAAATGGTTTGTTTAGTACAGGTAACTTCAAGATACCAGAAACAGGCATGATAGCTAATGTTTAATGTAAATTAAAATAAAATTGTATGTAGTTATTTACTAATTATTGGTGAACGAAAAAAATTAACTGACACATGAACTTCGAAATAAAAAAATAATAGGGGTTAAAGTATGAAATTGCCGATTTGTACTGAAA
>NW_020653945.1:12394250-12420112 GCF_003589595.1 Hyposmocoma kahamanoa
CCTATTGCAATAAAACGGCAATTTCATACTTTAACCCCTAATACATCCATTCATTGCAATACAGTTATGGAGTGTGTTTTATACTGTCGCATAAGTGCTGTAAATTAAAACTACGACAGAAATTAGAAAAAAAACTGTATTTATATATTTGGGTATGGTGTATTACATATTATACTCTGATGTCCCAATGTACCCCAAGTTAGTTGTCCAGGAGTGAACTAGTTTCTTTAAACAAGTTCGGTTGTTGATGTCAAAGGTTCCATCACCAAACTGTGAGATATGTGCGACAACAGAAGACGTCTATCATGTGATAATGAAGTGTGTTAGGAGTGAGGTGTTAAGGCAACAGCTTCCGGACTTACGCAGTGTTCAGTAGGCATAATATGCAACAGCATCTTGGCTAGTCCCTTGTCTAAGGGGGCCAGGATGTTGTATAACGTTGTGAAATTAGTAATACCTAGATTGTAATACATCAGTATCGCCCCTATGAGGGTAGCATATCTATAAACATAAAACCCTCTTTAAAAAATAAAGAAAAAAATCGCGGGTCAGGCGGAATTCCTACAATAGCACTGCGTAACTGTGCCTCAGTGTTGCCTCCTGTTCTCACTTGTTCTTGTATCGCCTCTCACTTCAAACTGGTTTAGTTCCCAGGTCGTGAAAGCATGCAAACGTGCAACATGAGCCTAAAAGTGGAAGCAGATCTGACCCTGTCAACTATTGACCTATCTCAGTCACGTCCATACTTTGAAACGTGTAGTTAACAATGGTCGCCCGTCGTGACCCCTGTCCAGTGACGCCTGTGAAGGCGTATCACTGGCGGAGGGCTTGGCCCGGACGCCCGCCGTACACTGGTCTTACCGAAGAGCCCGTAGCCTCCCCGGAACCCCTTATCTCTCGGGTCAGTAGATAGGGACAACACTCACCGGGAGAGCACCACATCTTTCTACGTTACTTTTAATTATAGTGATCCTCTTTACCGATCCTTAAGGTATACGAGAAGGGCACTATAACACGGGAACCTTCTAAGTTCAGGTTCTGACCCCAGATTAGCCAGTGTACAGGTTGTCATAGATTGTCACTGATTTCAAGAGGCTAGTGCCTCGGGTGAGCACACACACCGCGATAGTTACTTCAGCTGTACCAAGCACAAGTTCGGTCGTGTATTAAATACAACTGCCACCTGAGATGGTTCTGCTAAATACCAACTGGCCACCTTGACTTTAGTTGCAAAGCGTATCAAGAGGCTTGCCTTTGTGTCACTGTGAAGAGACTTGTGGGTGACTCGGTTTAGTAGACGAGAAGCTGCAGAACCTTGACTACCGCCGTAAAGTTGCCTGCTTGTCGGTGTTCTACAAGATATATCACAAAGAGTATCTGATGGAATTGCAAAATTTAATTTGTCTCCCCCTTTCCATCATCAGGGGACTAGACTTAGGCTGGGGTTCCACCCCTATGTAGTTAGCGAAGCGTCACGCTTCTTCATTTTTATGGCAAACGGCTATGAAGTAGAATTCTCTGCTTGCCGACTTATTCCATGAACGCTATAACTAGAGCCATATCAATATCTTCATGCTTCATCCGCGACGTCATCGTTGTTTTTCATCAAGTGAGATGTTTTTCCAAATCTTCATACAAACTCAGTCACGGCTAACTCGTGTAACATTAGTTAACTGAGACACATTTTGCTCGTCGTGTGCAAAACTTGTCGCGTTCATATATTGTAACTTAAGATGCAGTATTTAGCCATAATTCACTATGGCAAAATCAAAGTTACATGAGTTGTGTGACAGCCAATTTCAAAGGAACTGGTGGACAATATTTGAATAAATGTTTGATGGGTGGATGCAGTAGGTAGAAAAAATACGATTCAGAGTTGTTTCCCGTAACTCATAATAATAATAATAATAATATAATAATAATAACGCACACACTCAACAGAGCCCCGCACTAGGGAAGCTCTGTGTCGCGGGTGCCATGGACACACACACAGACAACCACAAATTACACCCAAACTCTCGAGAGAAATAAATGTAGGCCATACAAATATGTCTCCCGGCCCGGGAATCGAACCTAGGACCTCTGCGTGGCAGTCCTGCATCGTAACCGTTCGGCCACGGAGGCAGTATGTATGTATGTATCTTAAGTTAACAGATATACGCCTGATGCTGCAGAACAGGAAAAATTTTAATTCGATCTGAGGTAGTATCGACTCTTGATTGTACAATATTATATCTGTCATCCTTTATCGGACAACATTAACAGTGACATCGAAACTAAAGGAACGAGTCGGTTTGACTAAATGAATCATCGATGTGGACAGTCATAAAAATACAAAGTTCAAGAGCGATGGTTGACATCAGGAAAAGAATAGTGAAAGGAACTATAAGAATGTTGTACCACTTAAACAGTTGATTGAAAAGTATGATCTTTTCATTCTTAAATTTTACAAATATTCATGTAAAAGTGAGTTCAAGATTGCAATTATTAATGCAAACTAGTAAATATGGTGCTTTATTCCCAGTAGTTACATGTACTCTGTTCCACATAGAAAAATTGTAACCCAAAAGTTACATGCCAGGAACTAGTGGAAATAAATTTAATGTTTTTATCTCTATTCTCATTAGTTCCATACGTAGAGAGATTCCTAAAGCTGCACATCATGGTTGTTTTCCCATATTAGAGGTGCGTGATCAGCATTTGTTTCAAACGAGGATGGTTCACAACTGACGAAATAAATGTGACAATGGTGAAATATCGACGTTAACGGTTTGCCTACCTCAAACTTAAAGAGAGCAATAAAATTATTGGGTATTGAAAAACATAACTTCAAAATAAACACAATTTTCACTAAACAATATTGAAATACTCCCGTTACACTCGAAACCCCAAACATGCTATAACAAAAGAGCAGTAGCCGTAGAGCTCCTTGTGAAAGAGTTCGTCCAGGGAAGTACTACATTACCTATTTCTGCCGCCAAGCAGTAATGTTAACATTACTGCGTTCCGATTTTGAAGGGTAAGGGCACTGGTAAAATTACAGGCACATGGGACTTTTCAACTTATGTCTCAGGGTGACGGGCGCAGTGGCAGTGCCCATCAGTCCTTTGTGATTTAAAGCTCTTAAGTGGCACTGCAACTGTTATGGACAGGCGTGTAGCTTACCATTAGGCGCACGACTTGTTCGTCCCGTCACTTGATATTATGTATAAAAAAAACATATCTGTTCACATGGAAGTAAAAAACCCTTTACTCATTGAGTAATTAACTAAATCACTTCGTATTTTTCCAAAAATCAAGGCCAATATTGCTAATACAAACACTTGGTAAATAACTTTAATAAACTGATTACTTCGAATTGAAATGCAAACAAGATTATTTTATTTTACGAGTATGAGCATCTGTATTAAATGTGGTGGGTCATTTTTCAAATTTATTTGATCTGTCTATGTATTTTGTAAAACAAGGGGTCTTCCAATGCACTGACCGATTCATTATGTACACTGACGTAAATAACACTACGGTAGCCACTAGAATAGACGAGATGCGTAATACAATAACCATTATTTCCATTTCGTGGAAGGGTTAAGATATATCGAATAAACAAATTTAATAGGGTGGAAAACATGTTACAATTTTTATTTCGTTAAAGGTCGTTAATTTAATATAACTTCACGTATGATTAACGGTGATGCTGATGATAAATAGGTAATTTTATATTTTTGATGACTGTTGTGTGAGTGTTTTGACCGTAACCTCGAGTTATCAGCTAACATTTATTTATAGTGTCCCGTGCTATAATATGTTTACTTATCTCTCCCTTATGTAGGTGTTTAACGGAACCTGGTTTATCTCACATGAAGAGGTTCTTAAATAGGCTAAAGTTTTTAGTAATAGTAGAGCTCCTTGTGAAAGAGTTTGTCCAGAGAAGTACTGCCACCTTACCTATATATCTGCGGCCAAATAGTGATGTGAGCATTGCTGCGTTCCGGGTTAGAGGGACAAAGGGTGCTGGTGAAATTACAGGCACATGGGACTTAATCAACTTAGTGTTAGATCTTTACGTTTTAAAGCTCTGAGTGGCACTGCAACTGTCATGGATAGGCGTGTCGCTTGATAACATAAATAAAAAGTTCTTTTTATTTTGTAATAACCATGCTATAGAAACCAACTTGTAGAAAAATTCAAAATCCATGTTTAAATTTTGCAACTCCACCAAATATCTGCGATGTACGCGCGTGCTTATCGAGCAATATAAATGTGTGTGGAAATAAAGTGTTGGCGTGGCGAATTGGTTCCGCAAATCTCAGTGGAATTTTCCACGTGTACAAAATGCATAATAGATTAATTGAAAAAAAAAAAAAAAGTCTTGTAAAGGGGCACGTGTCGTGTCCGTTGTCCAGGTATAACACACAATTCCTAACGGTTTTACATTTCGTAACATTTCAAAAGGTGCAATTTTCACATAATATACCAAATATTTTTTCGCTTTTTGTAAAATTTGCTTAATTTGATTGTTGACATATACTACGAGAAATTAAGAAAACGAATAATTAATTAACCAAATAAATAAACACTGTCACAATAATATGATTTTTAAATAAATGTAACCGGTTCGACGACGTCAGAGTATTGTGAAGTTTATAATTCAAATTCAATTTAAAATAGAGTTGATGACGTTGTAGCCTTATTAATTATTAAGATCCATAGGTACTGTCGTGATCATCAACTTCGACCTTACGTAGTAAAATTTTAATTGGCTGTTTAAGTACATATCCCTGTACGAGGAATACGTTATTCAATTGTTTTCCTTCAGTTACATGCATTCTCATGGCTTGAACATTTTCTTATCGTTGTACCTAGCTATAAAAAAACAAGTTCGTCATAATTTGAGAAATGCTCAACGTACTTATTTTTTAGTCACGAGTAAATATTTCTGTCCATAAAAGCGACGTGAGTCAAAATGATAGGAATGTACCGACACAATAGCTAACCATTGTAAAAGGTTAGTACGTAGGTGATAGTCGGACAAGTACCTTATTTTATAATAAGTAAGGAAGGGAAATGAAAACAATACCTTTTTCCGCGTGGAATATTCAACAATTTTCTATAGCAATTTATAAAATAAAAATTATTCGGTCAATCGCAACGATAGACGCTTAACCCACAGAAGAGGTACATGTACGTGATACGTTACGCGTATTCTCCCCTCTTTTATCTGTGCTCGCTGTGTGATATATTTGTGCAGTCCAAATATTGTCCCAGTGATAACGTACAAATTATGCATGCCACCAAGTAGGAAGGCTGGTTATGTCTGCATTAATTGATAATCCCCTTTTTTCTGGGATTTGGGACCCGTGATAATATTATGATTATTTCTCATTCTGTGACTGTGGAAATCCCTGAAACTATATGTCACAAAAGTATATAGTACGTTTGTAAGTCAATGATAGTACGGGATGCTTAAATCTAAAATAATGTAATGATGGAGTTGTTATGGGTAATAAAGCTAATAAAGTATGAAAAAGGTTCCGATATTTAATTCAGTGTTCTACTGTTTATATTATTCACTTGCCTATGCCATGCCATTTCCTTTCCTATCGTATTATTTTTATAGCCAACACATGAAAACAAATGATGGCATTTAACGATTGTTAAAAATATAAATTATATATCTGGTCATTTTACTACGACAATTGGACGTTAAAGTTAAACAAAAAGGATCCAATCCACAAAATTATAAAAAATGTACCAAACAGTTCCTAAAGTCTGACCTCTTAGATTAGTAAAAACGTTTTGATAATATACATGTGTTTGTAGCGGCAGATCCTACATGTAGATAGCAGAAACAAATCGTGAATTAGCTGAAAGTAATTTCTTTATGGGATAAACACGTCTTTTGTACATTATTATTAAGTATTTTACAGTAAAGTGCTCATGTACGTACCTACGTTGGTGTGTGAATAATTTCACCTACTAAACTCTCCGAAATATGCCAGTAATATAAGCCTAACAAAGTAATTAGTTCATGGTATCGGATAAAGTATTATGCTGTGGAGCAAGCGAAGTAACAGGGTTGGAATATCAAGCACGCGAGTTCTGGTGTCGGTGGGGCGGATGTTCCCTGGCTTACAATTGCACTATTGCAATAGGGGTCAGCAAGCTGATTTTGATTCAAATCGGAATCGAACCGATCGGGTAGTCTCGAAATCAGATGGGTTTCCGAACGAGAAGATGAACCTGATTCCTACTATATCTTTCTAATTTGTGAGTTACGATTTGAAATGTCAAAAGTTTCCGATCGGCTAGTTGTGAATCGCAATTATGCGCCTCGACTCGGAAGAGACGCAGTTTCCGATCGGGAGAGGCAATCAAAATCAAGCTGCGGGAAAGAAAAACGTGCGCGACCCCGGACCTGCGGGTGATATCGGTTCGCTTGAACCCAGTAAGAGGCAGTGGCCTGTCGCACGCTGCCGCTGGTGACAATGACGTAGCATCACGCCACCTCATTATCACAGCTTGAACCTTGACATCGTCGCTATAATACACATATTACGTACGTACTAATCATGCTTTGAGCAATGAACAAGTTTTATAATACAATATAGGTATATGTAGGTTCGTATTTTGTTCTTTTGGTTTCTGAACAATACAAGAAACCAGTAACAATTGGCATTATTAACAGGCTTAGAAATTAAGATGGTTATAATTGTTTTACATGTAAAACTTTACATTTAGTATAGAAATAACAACTCCATGCGTTTCCATAGAAAAATGAGTAACAGTAGAGTTAGAGCTGAATATTACGTTATTTAATACAAAACAGTCGAGTTGATTTGCAACAGGGTCATGAAACAATAGCAGGCAACCTCCACGCCTGCCCCCCGCACGTCATCACGTGACGTGACTGATTTTGACGCTGAATCAACTGCAACTCCCAATATCGAATATGCAAATAAAATAGATTTCTAACATTCCTAGATTGCTAATTGCTAAGAAAAATAAATAAAGAGATTGCCGACAAGTCACGTTTGATTTAGGTACCTACATGTCGCCTTCTACACAACTACTTGATCTGTAAATTGTAATTAACTTTATCTCTGCTTTAAAACTAATTTGTAATGCTTAGGTACTCAATAATAAGATTTGATTAATTGTCAAAATAATGTATTTTCTGATAATATTGACATGGATTAATTCGTGAGATATGGTATGGTGTAACGGGTTAGTTTCCGCAATTCGTTGTCGCAGCGCCTATTTTACGTGCGGTAAGTTCAGGGTCCTATTCGTGCCACCCGAGCTCCTCCAGGATCTTAACATCCTCTTGGGTTTCGCTCAAGATTGCGAAGAATACTCCATGGTATTTCGAAAACAAAAGCGTGAACATATATTTGTGACCATGTTTGCTTGCTTCTTGTTTGCAGTCTTTACGGTCCGCCGCGCCGTTCAGCACGGAGGCCGCAGCAATAGCGGAACGCGAGCGCTGCCACTACGGGCGAATCCCGCGCGCCACTGCGTTGGCGGGCACGGCGCCGCGCAAGGTGCGCGTCTACTCCGATGGCATCTATGATATGTTCCATCAAGGCCACGCGCGGCAGCTGCAACAGGCCAAGACCGTCTTCCCTAATGTTTACCTTATCGTTGGAGGTGAGATTACGCACTGTAAAGGGCTGATGGACACTTGGTTGATACCGATTGTGACTTCGAGGATGTGTTCAAATTGACTCGATCGTGTTGCATAAAATTATTAACAGAGTATCAAATTACTGTCTAAATTGAAGCAAATATCAATCATACTGGATAGCCTAAAACGATGCTTGTGGTCATGTTAATTTGAACAGTCGTAAATATTTTATTTTACTCATACCACATGAGTAATTCATACTCCTGCTAAACAAGAAACTAACTGACCAGCACTGTAACATTATCTACTTTCGTTCCGTCACATTCACGACACTGTTTTAATCTCGCAAGGTATTGCGCGTGACTATCCTATAAAACTACTTTGTCGATGAATAGGCACTCGAAAGCAAGTCAATAAATTTGTTGCCAATATTTGAATTCGTAAATTATTATACAAAGATTTATATATTATTACAAAGATGAACGTAGTATAGAAATCGTATGGGGACATCGCTTTACATAAATATACGGAACAAGTACTTTTGGTCCCTGTAATTTTCCAGGAACGGGTAGTAACATAGCAGCTTATTTAGATGTCACTCCCATTTTAAAGTCCGCAGACTTTATACCCTCTGGTTGATCGCTCCATTTGAACTGACCCTCTGTGGTTCGATTTTGATTTATTATGACACTGCGTTTCTTTCAAGACTTGCGAACGATAATATCCATGGACTTGTCAATAATACAATGTAGGTACCACTTACCACACCGTGAAATGCTTGCTGTCGTCACAACGAATTAATATTCCGTTTTTAAAAGCGTTAACTTATCTATGGTAACAGATGCAGATTCTGTATATTTGCTGTTACATGTAGACTATTAACAATCGGCAGTGATATTGTCAAACGCTTAGAATAATAATGCATAGAATAACGCATAGAAACCTAGCCCGCACACGTTAAGTGAGGCAAATTGTAGGACACCCTATGGGCTTACACGAGCGAGCGGGCTGTCAGTGCTCAAGGTCAAGTTGCACCGCGAGGAGCTCAAAATTTTTTGCTAAAAATGACGAATTGTGCGGTAATTGGGTTTAAAAATAGATCAGACAAATATAAAATAGACACTAACATGCGTTTCAACTTGTATTTTTATATAAATATTCACTAAAACAGAAAATTAATTTCGTTGCAACAAGATACGAAAATGTTGCAAAGTAACGGGTTTTTTCTCCCCATTTTGCTATTCTGTTTCAAAATAATTATATTACGTAATTTTTTGAGAATAGGCAATATCGCAACGGTTGCAAAATTTCTACAAATGTACACCGCCGCAACAACATTGTAGGGAATTTACGTTAGCTATTTCTACGAAATATATTTAGTATTTGCCTTCATTAGTTTCATGTGAAAAATCATTATTCTTGTTCATCATACACTCATTTAAAAAAAATTGTCTTGCCCAGGTTTAAAATTCTTAATTAAATTTATTTCAGGAAACTAACTCTGACTAAAAAGTCATCGTCAGTTCTCCAAAATCGTTTTTAGTTCTCCAAAACTTTCAAGTTCAGGTTCTTAATTGTTATCGTGTACTTTTCATGTAAACATACCCACAGATAATATCAGGCTATTTATATATTCAAATTCGATAGTCTCACTTAAACTCGCTTGTAGGTTTTTGTTCATATATGAGTTAAATAAAAATTGAGTAGTATTTAATAAGGTGCCTACAGATTTGCTCGACATTGTCGATCGACAGTAACGATTGAGAATTATAGACGTTTTCGAGGAGTTTTAGAGTGCTTATTACGAATGTAGCATTAATTTCTAAATCCAAGATGGTTGACAATAATTTTCAAAAATGTATTTTTGGTAAACCATAAGGAAATGGCATGTATATCTGAATACAAGATGGGGGACAAGACTTCTAATTCTTCTTCTTCTAATTCTTTGCCATCTTGGATTTAGAAATATGTGCTATATTCGGAATGAGCAGCCCCTAATACCTTGAAAGCGACACCCAACTTGCCATTATTCGAAAAATCGTGCCCACCATCTTGGATTTAGTAATTAGTGCCATGTTCTTAATGAGCACCCCCAAATACCTCGAAAACGACACCCAACTTGCTATTATTTGAAAAGTCATGTCCGCCATCTTGGATTTAGAAATAAGTGCTATATTCCTAATGAGCACCCCCAAATACCTCGAAAACGATCCCCAACTTGCCATTATATGAAAATCATGCCCGCCATCTTGGATTTAGAAATGAGTGCCATATTCGTAATGAGCACCCCCGAATACCTCGAAAATGATACCCATATTGCATTTATTTCAAAAGTCGTGTCCGCCATCTTGGATTTAGAAATAAATGCCATATTCGTGATGAGCACCTCGAATACCTCGAAAACGATTCCCATATTGCATTTATTTGAAAAGACGTGTCCGCCATCTTGGATTTAGAAATGAGAAAAGTCGTGTCCGCCTTCGTGTATTCAGATATAAATGCCATTTCCATAATGATTACCAAAAATAAATTTTTGAAAATTCCTGTCACTTGACGTTGTCGATCAACAATAACGATCGACAAAATCGAGCATATCTGTAGGCACCTGATCGACAAAATCGAGCAAATCTGTAGGCACCTCTAACTTAACGATAAATAAATAAATAAATAACGCACACACTCAACATAGCCCCGCACTAGGGAAACCCTGTGTCGCGGGTGCCATGGACACACACATGGACAACCACAAATTACACCCAAACTCACGAGAGAAATAATTGTAGGCCATACAACTATTTCTCCCGGCCCGGGAATCGAACCTGGGACCTCTGCGTGGCAGTCCGGCATGGTAACCGTTCGGCCACGGAGGCAGTTAAAGAGATGAGTTAAGCAAGATACAATTTCCCCACTTTTGAGGGAAATGTTATTTCATGGCATCATTATTTGTATATTTGGTGCGTGCCGACGAGCGTAAATACAAGTTGCTTACGCCTACATGAATTTGATTTTTGCCTCACTTGTGACAGTTCGTTTTTTATGAAACTATCATTCTATGCGTTATTATTCTAAGGTCAAACGTATATTATTTAATTTACAGCCATAAATTTACTTTTATTCTTAGTAATCAAGTTATTTAAGCTGTAAATTACCAGGTGCGATTGGTTTGGTGGTGTCGTACGATGGTACGATGCTTTATCACAAGATAACGAACACGTGGTTTTACATGGTAGTGTTATGACTAATATGTGCTATATATATATTTGTAAGGAATTACCTGATCACACCAATATTGAGATATTAGAGGCCTTGATTCATTTTGATAATTATCGTAGTTTAGTGTCTTTAAGGTCAGCAAACTTCAGTCACAAACACTCTACGGGATGCGTGACTAAAGAGGATATATTGCTAATGTCTACATAATAATGACAATTATCTTAACACAAAAATTGAGCACTTAGAAAGAAATCCTTCGATCCGGCTGGATTCGAACAAGCGTCTCCTAGCAAATCGTGCTAGACGCTAAGCCAACTAAGCAATGGAACGAACCAGCGGATCTTACCAAATTTTTGTACGTGTTTATTGCAAATCTGTATTTTTAGTTATCGAGTTCTTAGGTTTTCGCGATTCTTACACATAGGAAATGAAACTGTTTTTCCGGATTTAAATCTCGTATATTTGTTTTTTCAAACAAACCAACGTTTCGGGCCCTTTACAGGTCCCATGGTCACGGTTGACTGAGGTGGTACAGTCTTCAACCAGTTATGTCTAATATTGATGCAAATATAGGGTGGTTTCCGAATAAAAACAGTTTCATTTCCTATTTATTTTTAGTTTTTAACGACTTTATGCCGTAGCGCCATCTGTGAGAAATCTATTCATTACTCAGCCAGCTACCTTTACAATTACCAGCATCTGACTAGAGAAATGTCTTTAATAATTGTAATTAAGTTTATTGAACGTCTAAATGTTTCACCACCATGATATTCCATTAGAATTACGTAGATTAAATTGTCTTTACTCTTCTTTGTCTTAAATGTTTTAGGGAATAATATGGACAGTTTGTACCTCGTGGAAATGATCCTTAAATGCAAAGTACCAAATGACTACTGTACCCGGCGGCGTGATGTGCTCTTGTTAGCAACTGTGCCTTCAAGCGCTGAACAGTACCTACACTCGTCCCTTCCCTATGCGACTACACTACTCAATTCCGTACTCGCAGCATCACCCCATTCCCATGTGATCTGTTTGTGACTGGGATAGCAAGATTGATGACTGAATGGAAGAGAGTGCTAGAGAGAAAACAGGATGGATTTTAGCGATATTAATAATTTAAGTTTAGATTAGTAACGCAATGTTTTGTTTTAATTTTTATTTTTAATTTTGGTTGATTTTGTTTTTATTTTGTTGTTGTTTCTAAATTATTGTAACGCTATAGTAAATACCGTTATGTTACACTTTTTTGTTTGTAAGTAAATAAATAAATATTTTTTTGTGGATTTACTCTACTAGTTTGTTAAAATTTATTAATACAAAGATCGAACACTTAGAAAGAATACCTTTGATCCAGTTGGGTTCGAACCAGCGTCTCATGAGTGAAGAAGTTGATTCCTCATTTATGACGCCATGGTAAAAAGTCGTTCTGCAACAAGCATATAGAAAACTTCGTATAGTCCGCTGGTTCGCTCCGTGGCTTAGTTGGCATAGCGTCTAGCACGGTTTGCTATGAAACGCTGTTTTGCTATGAAATTCGAATCCAGGCGGATCGAAGGATTTTTTTCTTAGTGTTCGTATTAATAATTATATCAAACTAGTAGAGTAATTTCACAAAAAGTAATTGAATGTCATGGTAGTGAAAATCATGACATGCTTATGACAATTTAATTACATAATAATGAGTTAAGTATTAATGTTTGTTCCAGTATGCAACGACAAACTGACACACAGCCGCAAAGGGCGCACAGTAATGACAGAAGATGAGAGATATGAGGCCGTCCGACATTGCAGATATGTAGATGAGGTAAGTACCGACTCAATAGGAACGAATCCCGTAAACATTGTGAATTTTTTAGGTCACCTGGCGGACGCACACTTCACCTCAGCATTTTGTAAATTTTTTGTCACGACCACGAACAAGCACTGTGTAACACATTGAACGCAATGAATTGACTTCTGGACTTGTGTACCTAAAAATGACTAGTATTTCAAAGGTGATCAAATATAATAATGAGAATATACTTTAAGGCTGACGTAAATCATTTGAAATCCTCGCCTCATGTTTTGGACCGTTAAGGAAAAAATGTGGTAATTACACGTGAGAAGATCGTAGATAATGCAGTTAACGTCAGCCCCTGGTAAAAATAAACCAATTAAAATATCACCGATCTTCCGCCGCAGCGTCGATTAAAGTCTAAAAATAAAACATTCCTATGTTTTTTTAAATTCCAATGTTTGAGTGAACTTGAACGATAATAGAGAAGAAGTGTTACGTGATCTCTTTGTCAATTCTAAAAGGAAGCAAAGAGTTTTTAAACATAACTGCAGGGGGAACTTTCACAATGAATGTACATGTATATATAAGATTCACAATGCAACTACTCATTTTGTTATTTTGATATAATTATAACACGATAGAAGTATATCGAGTTCTTAGGTTTTCGCGATTGCAGGGGGATCTTTCACAATGAATGTTCATGTTTATGTAAGATTCACAATACGACTACTCATTTTGTTATTTTGATACAATTTATAACATGATAGAAGAATATCGCGTTCTTAGGTTTTCGCTGTTCTAACATAGAAAATGAGTCAATCGTAACTATGGGTTCTGTAAAGGATCCGGAACCTTGGTTTGTTTGAAAAACAAGTATACGCGATTAAAATCTGAAAAATATCTTTCGTTTCCTACGTAAGAAGAACTTGCTTACTCTTTATTGGTTGTTATGTTATTGCATTTTTGAGGAATCTAAGGATTTCAACATCGCTTTAGGGACTTTCCGAGTTAGAGAGTCACCACATTAATCAACGCGGAATCGGCTTGAGCCGTCAGATCAGAACAAGCTTTAAAACTATGCAATACAATCATTGACTTACAAATAAATGGACGACGGGTCTAATGCAAAAACCACGAAAAAAATGTCCCAAGTCAACCTATTTAAACGTAGTGACATGTAAAGGAATATGAAAAAGCTAAAACGTTGAATTTAAATTGTAATGTCATCGCAGTACTGTCTAATTTTGCTTGCTTCGCTGTCAGTCGAACAAACGAAGACTAAAGCGTGAATGACGGTCTGTATACGATTTTAACGCCCTATAAGTTCGGACACTTTTTAGCGCGGACCCGACGTCCATATAATTGTAAGTCAATGAATGCAATAGATAATGTATTGCATAGTTCTACTTGATATACCTTTAGACAACGCGACTCAACACAGATGAAACATACAATGTCTTTTTCTTTCTTATTGCAAGGATATAAAGCCTTTTTTGAGGGGCTGAAGCCAATTTCGTGTCGACGAGTTGTTTAGTGTCATTGTCAGCCGCGTGCCGGTTGTGCTCTCACACGATATGTAAAAACGAAATACTCCGCTATCTTTATGTTACAGCGTACCTACGTAAATGCGTGAATTCTTTAATCGAACACCTATTTCTACGTAATTTTTTTGGTACATATGTGCCTTTACAAACGTACGAACGCCAGTTGGAATAGGGTCGTATCTTTTATTTATTATATTATTAATTGAACATGTCGTGTGTACACCCACATAAATAAACGATTGTTTTATACGTTGTGTCATTTACAGGTAGTACGTGACGCGCCTTGGGAATATACTGAGGAGTTTTTAGAGAAGCACAAAATAGATTTCGTCGCACACGACGACATCCCTTATACAACTTATGACTGTGAAGATACATACGCTTGGATAAAGGCGCTTGATATGTTCGTCGCCACTGAAAGAACAGAAGGTATAATCATTATTCAGTTTGTAACAGCGCATATTATACACCTACACCATCAATTCCTCTCGTAGATGTCCTAGAAATTTTGAAATGGCCAATAGTGCCCCTTAGTTTTAAAGAGAGGCCACACCGCTCTCTTTTACTTTACAACTTTTGTACGTTCATCTGTGATTTTAAGCGAATTTTAAAGAGGATTGTATGGAAATGGTTACATTTTTAATACCAGGTATTTTGCACGCATTATTCTATACGGTGCTGACTAGTAAATCACGAGTTGGTCCACGGAAATCTATTTAAAAACTAGTTTACACACGGTTACGTTGGCTATTTGACATTTTGTTTATTCATAAATATTATTAAAAATTGTTATTAACAGAACTACACCTACAATCTAAATCTAAAGTAAATCATCGCTACTTAGGCAAACATTTTGTGCCATTAAAAAGTTAATCTAGTAAATGCAATAACTTTAACATTTAATTCCGGGGGCATTAGCGTTGGCCCCAGAGACGTTTGGTTTTTCATAGTTTAGCCTGTTTAAATCGGTAAATTAATCCAATAGTCAAGTTAGGCACAACGAATCAAAGGCAGCTTTAATAATATTCAGGCTGTCAAGGCTTGCAACATTCGAATGTCTTGGTATGTTCTCGTAAAGGGACAAATTCATGTCTATATCAATTTAAAGTCCAAAGCATAGGTTCCCAAACTTTTTGGTTCACCGCCCATTTAGGCAAGATAAAGAAATTTCAACGCCCACCACAACAAAAAATAATTGAAAATACGTTTTTATTATATTATCTTAACACAAACAATCAGAAGGCAAAAGAAATATATACCTATATGTAGTGTAGTTTATGATAGATAATACAGGTTTTTTTTTTCGAATTCAGTAGCACCCCCTGGATAGCATCAACGCACCTCGGAAGCAATTAGGGGTAATTGCTTCCGAGGTGCCACTGGGACCACTTTGGGAAACTATTCTCTAAAGATTAATTCTTAATTAAGCTTGCTAAGCCTTAATTAATATTTATTACTTAGTTATACTCACGTCCTTGGATTCCTATTGGGGTAGGCAGAGACTATCGATCGCCACGACTAACGATCGCCACTTAGTAGGTAACATTTAAATCACGTAACAAATCCATGGATATGTACCGCCCATTTCTCAAACTTTGGATAGATATAATTGTATTCAATGTTCTGTTGGTTGGCGTTGACATTTAAGTATATTTTAAAAGTTTTGAGTCAATTTATGATTTTGAGGGACAGAGCCCATGGAGAATAGAGTGACCAAGATTTATGAGAGTCTATTTTTATGATTCCTTAGGTATGTTAGGAACACATAGATTCTTCACGGCTGTCTGCCTATATCTCACAAGTTCGTTTAAGTACATACTGTTAAGAAATTATGTCTAAAGAAATATATACCCTACAATATATACCCAAAAGCTAAAATGACAAAATGAAAAAGTCTACATTTATTCCATTAAATGCAATGCCGTTGTTTAAGTCTTTCGAAATGCAATAAAAAATATCAAGGGGATTCAAGAACGTTAAATGCTCCATTCTCGATCGACATATTCGCGCTCAAAGTAAGTCGTCGCAAATACGTTGGTAGGTATCGTTGGAAAAATATTATTTGCACCGCTTCGACTTATCGCTTCATCTTTAGAATACAATAGGACAAAAGAGTGAGTCGTCCATTGACTTACAAATAAAGTCGTCTCGGTAACCTACGTGTCATCATCGTGTCATGTCGATAGTAAGAAATTTAGGAGTGCTACTGGATTCCGAACTAAAATTTGAGAAGTACGTTCAAGAGATAGTAAGTAACTGCTTCTATAGCTTGAAAGTGCTTTACATGGTACACAGATTTGTAAGCATTGAACTCCGCGTTAACCTTGTGGACTATCTGGTACTTTCCAAATTCAATTATGCAGACACCCCAGGTATATCTGCCGTCCACTAACTAGAACGCGGCTAAGTGAGAAATGGTCAAATATCCGTTTTATATTTAAAAGATAAAGCACACAATTCTCTTATCGGAATTTACCCTAACGATGCATAGAATAATATCATTAAACAATTTCAATATTCAAAAACTGGGTTATGGTATTTATGATATCTCAAAAAAAATTTTTGTCACTTAGCGGACAGCAGATATGGTCCACGACTCGCTAAAACCAAAAGCCTAGTGCAACGCGTACAGAATGCCTGTACCAGATTTCGTTTTGATGTTCCTAGTAGAGGTCATGTTACACGATTATCAGTCATGCGAAATTGCTGAATATGTCATCTAGAAGACCGGTTCATTTTGCATCTCTACTCTTCAGTATAGTGAAAACATGCAAGCCTTTTTATCTGTACAATAAACTTATTGGTCCTCTCGAACACAAAAGTTGTTTCCCCTTTCGCGTGATGTTGTTCTCCAAGTTGTGCGGAGGTACCGCACAAAACAACTGCCTTTAAGGGCAGTTTCAAATATATGGCCACTAAAATATGGAATATATAATAATCTCTGACATGTGTAGTATTTTACATACATTCAAGTCATGTAATAATTCCTATTGTTAGTAATTTTTCTACATATTTTTAGTTAATATTAAAGTTAATATTTTATAATTTTAGTGTTTACTACACTAGTACTTACGTGCCATCTCATAAAAGTGCTTCCAACTGAAAACCAACATTACAGCAGGCAAGCTGTGACATATGTTGAGTTGGATCCGTTTCAGCTTATAAATATATGTAATCAATAATTTGTTTTGTCTGTTTTGTATGAATTTTCTTAAGCTGAATAAACGTTTCTTTGTTTCTTTCTTTCGTCTATCCGTATAGTGCAAACAACTAAATTTAACACTTTTGCGCATTGGTACTTATTCTAAACTTGATCATCTTTATGCGGAACTAACTTTGTTGGATTAGTAAGAAAAGAGTCCGCAGTCGGTATTTTATGAAGTACATACAGTTTTAAAAAAAGCAATTTGATGAGTAAAGAAATAATTCAAAAGTAGAATTCAGAAAAACCATTTAACGCACCCATGGCCCGTACAATGGACTAATGTCGTTAAGGCCATACACGCTTTGAGTAAAAGAAGTGTTATAATGGTTTTATTACTCTATTGTAAGAGGATAAGCCGAGAGATAACATTCATCGGTCCAAATAACATTTCTTCAACTATAACAATAAACTTTTGAATATGATTAAGCTGAATTGCTTACAGGCTAAGGAACCCTACTGTGGGCGTGCCCTATCACTTTCTCGTTTTTATAGATGTCTTGTTTTCAACAGGCGTATCAACGTCCGACATCGTGGCACGAATAGTACGTGATTACGATATTTACGTGCGACGGAATCTCGCGCGAGGCTACTCCGCCAAAGAACTTAACGTAGGATTCCTCAATGAGAAAAAGTTCCGTCTGCAAAATAAAATGGACGAACTCAAGGATAAGGGCAAAAAGGTAACATTACATTTCGATCAGCATTTACGTAAAGTTGAGATTGCTAGAATGAATCAAAATAATAACTTCCGAATGTGGCCTTTACTGTTATGTGTATTTACGTAATTATGTACTTCTAACAAACAGGTGATGACAAACATAGGCGAGAAGCGAGTGGATATTCTTACAAAATGGGAGGAGAAATCTCGCGAGTTGATTGATGCATTCCTGTTACTTTTCGGTCCGGACGGACGGTTATCTAACATTTGGAACGAGTCCAAGGGTAGGCTCATGCAGGCGCTCAGCCAGCCGCCTTCGCCGCGCTCGTCACCTCCGCCTTCGGAAAATGGGGACTCCAATCACTCGCCTGCCCATAGGTATTTGAAACATTGTCATCCAATTATCAACACTCTATTCAATTCCTTGCATACCGCAGTTCTACAAAACTTCATTGATGCCTATTGAATAAATTAAATGTTTTTATTGCACATAAAAATACAGTTACAACAGCTAACGTACAACAGGAGGCCTTATTGCTAATTAACAATTTCTTCCATGCAACCTCAGGATAGAAATGTAAGAGTTTGCAAAGGGGTGTAGCCAAAGACAACTAATAATAATAACATAATCCGGCCCCAGGAATCGAACCTCTATGTGGCAGACCAGCATGGTAACCGTTCGGTGTAGGAGGCAATTAGTTAAATCCTTAATAGACGTATTTCAAATAAATACATTACATATTTAATACTAATAATGTAATATATTAATAATAGTTACTTATTATGGTTTTGTAGAAAACAAACTATAAATAAATATACACAAGGAAATAATAAACACTATGTATGGGATTTTTAGAGAAAAGACAAAAGTTATTGATATGGTATATGCGTTATGGTCGATATGGCTTATTGATATGGTTGCCATGGTAAAGGGAACTGTTTTTTTAGAGAACTTATAATGCGCTTTTCTTCCACAGAGGGTCGGCTTCGCCACCGCCCCCTAAATCGCGACGTTATGAGACCTTATGGGAGCCCCAAGCAGGTAACTGGGTAATTATGCACTGCTTGTATAATTTGCTAGAATAGTCTCCCACATGCACATGAGCGCGACGCTTACTTACACTGTATTTCACCTCACCCCTTTATTTTTGTTGTATGCTGCACAGTTTGATTAACAGTATTCACTATTGTTACAAGAATTAAAAACTTTTATTTATTAGCTTTGGTATTTTTTAAGTTTTGAACTGTAGTAAAGTAGCTTTGTTTTTGTTCTATGAGTGTGTATTGATTTTTAATCTGACTGCTCGTCCTCCTAAGACCCTGCAAGCAAACTAATGGAAAAAGCGCTAAACGACTAATTACATTAAAAATGTACTAAATATAATTACATGCTTCATGTCTTCAGTTTTATATGAAAAACGTATTTTTCCAGATTCCCTATGGTCATATAGAATATATGTATGGTGCTAAATTTGAATGCGATATTTTCATTACAATGAAACTAAGCGTTTAACGTGTTGTTTCGAATCATTTCATGTATTATATACATGTTTATATTCACGAGGTCTTAAGAGACTGTCATATATGTATGTGTTCATTCTTTGTAATATATGGTTGTATTTGAAACAAGATAATAAAACAGTCCTGTAAAAGCACGAACAAATCCCATTGTTTAGCATATCTTAGTGAATTTAATAGTCCAAACCCAACTCGATCGTACATAATAATAATAATAAACCCGTCATAGATAGTGTGCCTACAGTAATGTATGTTTTGTGCAGATGCATCGAGCTCAGAATGTATTGGCGATAAGGAAGAGGCCACACAGCGTCAATTGACAGACGACGGCTCCGAGGACAGCGACGACGACTACCAAGATACCAGCCCTTACCTCTAGGTAGTGCCTTCTGCCCTTGTTGGCGCCCTGTGATACCGCACACTGCTCTATCTCACGACGTCCATACTATCGAAGCGCTAAAATATTCTCGTTTTAATGTTGCACTAAATTTTACTGCTGTTCGTTCTTTCGCTTTATTGACAAAAAAACATCGGGCGCGAAATGTGTGAACATCTTTTAACAATTTTGCTCATTAAGTCGAGAATAGTTGAGCATTGTATCCGCTGTGTTCGCGGGTGATCTGTTTTTTCGAGAAAATGTTTGTGTTAAATTATTGTAGATGGGTCTACATCTTAAATTTTTGTGTTTGCTGTCTGGGTACAAATGCGTGAATGTATTTAATCCTATTAGTTGTAATTATGTATTATTTAATATTTTAAGTAAATTCCTTTCATGTGTTTCGATGGACATTTTGCAGAACATTTGCAGTTTGTTAGCACCTTAAATACTGTAATATAAGATATAGGAGCATACATTGTTGCTTAAGCAGATAAAATTTATATAATAACTTTTTGACAGTCGATTAAAAAGGTGCTTATTTAAAAACGGTAATTGTTTTATTTTGCCTACTTTAATTTTCATGTTAAAGGAATTAAAATAACGTTGGTTAGCGCAAATCTTATTACAGCATGACTTTAGTTTGTGTGTCAGAATCACGGGACCAATAGATTGGTACGTCGATGACTGTGACATATCTATTGTGTTTACCACTTTAGTTTAGGATAAGCATCTTTAGTTCAACACTCGAGTCCGATTTAAAAGTTAATTTCTGGTTTAAAATGGGCTGAAATTCCAAAATCAGGTTTGTGGAATCACAAGTATTTTACATTGTATTTTGAGCAATAATGGCAGTTTGTAGAATGCAAAGTTGATTTGAATTTAATTTGAACTATACTGTAAACATGCTTGTTTACGGGTAGATATTTCAAACTCTTGTGGTAGTGAAGCTGCTTAACATAGGCATGGTCTTGCCAACCTTAAAAACTTTAGAAAAATATTACGCGGAATCTCACCGGGTATTTGTATGAAGTTCCACGGCTAAAACGAACCCGAAATATGACGTTATACCGCCCTGCCCTCTTAATTAAAGTGCAATAACTAAGTCAAACCTGTTTTCGAGAAAAACGGGGTTAAAGAAAATAATTTAAAATTTACTCTAGCTTCAAAACTTACAGCGACATGGCATATATCAATAAAAAGGTAAAAGAATGAAAACTTATAAGGTGACATATTTATATATGGATGTTAAGGTTATGTATGATAGTATTTCAAAAGTATACTTATGTTTAGTAATTGCTCTAGTAACACAACTGGTCCTCCTAACCATAGCGGCAGTAAGTACCTTAGATACTGCACTAATTATTAGATAAATATCGTAATGCTATTTATTTAATCTAGAAACTACATATTCAAAAACAAATTAATAATAATATATATATAATAAGTAACTTACAAATACTGCAGTTTTCGCTAAAAATACACTTCATATTGATGCTATTTTCTAATGTTTTATACAGTCGAAACTCACAATTTGTTAGTATTTTCCTGCTAAACATCGACGTAAAGTGGCAGAATGCGGCATTGCTTTAAGGTTTTTGAGAGTATCGGTGGCCTAATTCCCTCCCTTCACTTTTTTCTTTCCTCTTTTCTCGCTTCCTTCCCTTCTATAGTGTTAGCAACGACTGAGTAATACCACTGGTATTACAAGCGTACATGATAGGCTACGGTAAGAGTTCGAGTCCCACTGTTTATTGTATATACAACTTCTTATTCAAGGAATAAATTATTTCTATTTCTCGGACAAAATGTTAATTGGATTGGGAATATAAAGAGATGAAAAATGTATAGATATGTTTATTAATTTCGTACATTTATAAAATTAGAATAATACAAAGAAAATTCCTGTATTATTTGTTTGTTCAAATCCCGGATATATGAACCCTTAATCACATTTCGATTGACAATAAAAATTATTGAAAAAATCAAACATTGCCTTATATTGAAGTTAGTTAAAGTTCAGTCTCCTTATTACGATTATTAAGTTGAGGAACTATAATTTCAGAAAACGTTTCTTTATTAAAGAACTATATTATTATTATTATTAAAGCTATGACAACTGCTATAACATTAATTATTTTACTTGAGATCAACTTCAAATGTCAAAAACACATTTTTTCGCAAGTATTTATAAATATTACGCACTACGCACAGGAAGCGTACGACGCACAGAGGACTATTTCACCTCAAATCAAAAGATCTTGTTTTGGTGTTAACGACTACGTATTTAACTCAATTCAATTTCGTCAAAAATGCTAGTTACTGCACTTTCCATTAGGACCGTGGCGCCCTCAACGGTACCTTTTGCTTGCATCCCACACAAGTGACGATTAGTTCACGTGATAGGACCCTGATAGGACTTAATTACGGTTACAACTTTATTGAGATCACACTTATTCCTATACTCTTTGGATCACACTTACGTATTGCACGGTTATTATGCGGTCTTATTCACTGACGTACCTTATTGTCTCGATGGGCTAAATTCAAGGAATTTTCGCTATCCATAACGATAGCCATCTTAGGTTTGAATAGGTAGTAGGAATACCGCATATCCATTTCGATTTCACTACCCACTAAGCTGATCGAAATGTTACATAATTAATATTATATGGTTGGCTATAAGCACAGGTAGGCCACCCTAATTAATAATAACATATTCATGAGTTCACCTTAGCATACATTTTAATGAAATGCGCTTGTTACATATTGGTTGAAAGGAAGTGGGAGTAGTCATGTAAAAAAAACACAATACTTAAATTTATATAATTATACATAAAATTGTTTCTAAATTCAGATAAAATTCTTACAAAACTCAAATGAGTTCACCCTTCTTTTATACTTATAAATGCAATGGAATAACAATATGTAATATGATATTTAAATTAAAACTCAAATTTTTATTGGTTGCGGACAATTGTAGGTCAAATTTACAAAGATTACACAGGAAAATTAAATGCTAAAAAGTCACAGTTTGTGATAAAATTATTTTTGTTCAGATTTATTATTACCTAACTATCCCTGAGTGAATATTATACATTGAAATATGTAACTCGTAATTAAAATACAATACAAAACTTTGAATTCCTGATATTATGATAGTCAAGACTATTCCACTTTTGTGATGACTATGTCACTTACTTTCTACGTAATCTTTTTTATTGTTCATGACTTACAATCAAGTTATACTAAAAGAATCTATATCACATGGTACCAAAATTATTGGAATAACTAGCGTTTGTACTATAAGGAGAACTGTAAGCCTCAAAGTTCTGTTTTCCCTCGCTCTCCCTTTTCTTCACTTTTGGGTTCTTCATACAAGCAGGAATTATCAGCGCCATGAAGAGCATTTTTGGTACAGAGATGACCTATCAAGTCCACACTGCCCTGATGATTCCAATACCATTCCTCTACAGCACTTTCATTCTCCTCAAGCAAACTCTCACACTGTGTTTTCATGTGCGTGATTTCAGCTGACGGTTTATCCCACAGCTCCAGTGGAATCCCAAGTTCTACTTTTACACCTTTGTCTACTAAGCCATGAAGAGTTTTGAATGTTTGGCTCATACCTTTAGCGAATCTGGTACTGTCTGTACGTTCTTTATGTACATTGTATTCTAGTACTCGTTCACATACACCCTCTAAAGATTCTATAAGCCTGAGTTCAGATTTTTGATATTTGGTTTTCTTTTTAGGCTGTACGTCGTCGACGGAGTAGCCAATTTCTATAACTTCACGTACTTTTCCGGTCTCTTCTAGGCGGCTCTGGAGTTCTGTGGCGAGGATTTTGCACACCTCGCAACGACTCGCATATTTCACTCCCACATCTTCTTCAGACTTCACTTCCACATCCTGAGCACATGAGATATAATTTAAACAAAATATAAACACACAAAATGTTTTAAAATACATTTTGGCGAGTATTTCACAAGATTAACACGTATATACCGGCGACTCGTCTAACCAGCACAAAATATAAATTGATCACTATGTCTTTCTAAACTGTGATCCTTCTTTTGTAGGTTTTTTTGGTTCCAGTCCCACTGAAAACGATTCTGCTCTGTTAATGTCCAGGGAGCAGTGTTGCCAGGTCAAATCTGCAAAAATCGGGAGATATTGCACCGAAAAAACAGTAGTGAGAAAAAGCAGTAAGTAAATGCTGAACTTACATTGAAACACTTAATCGATTTTCTCAAAACTTAGTCACATAATGTTTTGGATGTTATGTGACGATGCTAAAAAATTGTATTTTTAAACAACTTCAAAAAAAAAAGGAAGAGGTGCCCAATTTATTTTTTTATATGTAGGTATGTTACGGGATGACTCCGATCATTTGTGAACCGATTTAGATGATTTTTTATTGGAAACAGGGTACCTCAGCAGTGATCCCATTTAAATTTGAAGAAAATATTCCACCTCTAAAGGCAGCAAACTACGGAATGAATCCGATTTCACGCACTTTTTGGTAACAGATTTCAATAAAACTTGGCAAAAAGATGTAATTCCACGAACTTTAGCGATCGGTTTTTTTAGTACTCTGACCGAGATTATTTATGGCTTTACTCAACGGATAATCTAATAAGGGTCGTATTCCAGAACTCTACTCAATGCTCAAGTCAGGACTTGAGTATGATTTCAAGCACTGGAAATACGACCCTATTGGCAAGGACTTGAGTATGATTTCTAGTGCTTAATCATAATTAAGTTGTGGAGGTGCTGCTGGTGCTGGTGGCGTTCTGGTGGATTGTAATAGTGTAGTCCAAGTCCAGAGTTCTGAAATACGACTCTTAGGCTGAAATTCAGAGACGATATTTGAGTTTGAGAACGTGCTCCCAAGTGTCAAAATAGCGTCTTAGCGTGAACTCAATTTTTTTTGGATTCATAGTCGCGCTTTTCTTGCTAAGACCGAACTCTGACTTAGCTCACGCTAAGCCAAGCTTGAGTACGGTGTGTTGACTACTTGAGACACTTTTAAGAGGTTAGATTTATGGTGTGAACAGTGTGAAAAAATACAATTCTGAAGTGTTTCTACTTAAACCCAGTTCAATAGCTATTATAAGTGCTTTCGTAATGGAAAACGACCATGATGAATTGTTCGATTTTATCGAAAATGTCGAGACTTGGAGAATATGATGTTTTTGAAGATCCAATTCCGCCGACGCCTCATCAACCAAATATGTACCTAAGAAACATCAAAGACCCGTTCGAGTACTATGATGACAGGGAGTTAAAAAATAGGTACCGATTTCGCAAAGAAACTGCGAAATATTATAATACCGCTCTTGGAAAATGGGGCAACAGCTTCTTTAACGCAGAGGGGCCTGCCTATTGGTTTGGAGGTGCAAGTCCTAATAGCTTTGCGATTCTTTGCGACGGGGAGCATCCAGGTCTGTAGAAATGAATTACTTAAGTGAAATAAAAACGACCCACTGTCCAATTTCAGACACAACACTTGATTAATTTTACTATGTATTATGATTACAGGTTGTTGTGGGAGACTTGCACTACATTTCTCAACCGTTTGTAGAATTATTAAATTGATTGCTACAAACCTTGCCAATTTAGTTGACAGATTTATCAAATTTCCTGATAATTTGCAAGCTGTATCAGAGAGATTCCAAAATACAAGCCACCGCTATCCTGGCTTAAGACATATAATTGAGGCAATTGATTGTTCCCATGTTAAAATCAATAGACCACGACTCATAGAACATTCAGAGTCATACAGAAATAGAAAAGGCTATTTCTCAATAAATGTACAGGTTAGTAATTGCTTATAACGAAGGATATTCATATTTTGTGCATATAATACAAAGTTCAACCCACATTTTAGTGTAGTAAACTCATTAATTTCAAATATTTAATTTACAGGCAATTGTTGGTCCGG
>NW_020653945.1:12435112-12462279 GCF_003589595.1 Hyposmocoma kahamanoa
ACTGTTTTCTTCAGTGATAACAATACTTTTGTATTCAGCCTTTTAACGATAAAAATGCAAGGTGGCTCGATTTACGTGTCCGGGAGTATATAATTGTGTGACGCAACAAAATGTTGACTGTGAACTGGCAACCAGTATTATTTCAATTTCGACAACTTTACAGGAAGAAGAACAAACTTGTTTGTGTCATTTATATAGCATCTGGTTTATTAAAATAAAATACATAGTTTTTAGTTTATTATACATGTTAAAAACAATGGAATTTCTTGCATATTATAAAATAGTGAAATCTTTACAAAATTGAGATAGTACCGGTTGCCAGTTCAGTCGCTATATGTATTTAATGTGACCAGGTACAAAATTTAAGTTTAATGTAATTTAATTATTTAAAGGTCCTCTATTCAATGAAATGAAGAAATCCTTTGAAGATACTATAAATCAGGTAAACATGGATGGCCGAATTATGTACATTTATGCTGGGCATGATGTGAATGTAGTAGCACTGTGGCGCACCCTTGGATTCCAGGATCTGCTTGAGCCAGAGTATGGAGCCAGCTTAGTGTTTGAGTTACATGAAGAAATTGAACAGGACAGCTTCTTTGTGAAGGTTAGTATAAGTAACAGTTAAAAAGATTTAATATAATGTAAATGAATTATGTAATGATATCTGTTTTGATAATTGTTAATTATTAATTACATATCAAAAGACTTTAATACTTTAAGGTATGTGTGTAGGTGTTGCATGCCATCAGTATAATAATATTATACTTCAGTTTATTTACATAATGTAATCCATAAAAATTATTATAAAGTCCATTGTAGACACTATAGTAATCAAGAAACAAATATAAAATGTTTCAGGTATTTTATCGTAACAACACCAAGATCGAAGTTCCGATGGAGTTAAGGTTACCATTTTGTGAAGATCCATGTACATATACACAGTTTCTACAATATATAGATAAATTTATCCCAAAGGACTGGGAGGCAGAATGTCAGAATGTGGCTCAAGTTTAATTTTAGGAAGGCTACTATACTGAAATGATTAGTAAAGTTGATCTAATGATCATTTTAAAATATATTACAATTGCCGAAAATGTTGAAAGAATATTTACTGCTTCAGGGTCTACATACCTACTAATTTTATAGTGCCATTATTTTGTTTGGATGATGTTGAACATTCCAAATAAACTATTACTCTAATAAAGTAGCTTACAGCAATGTTAATTTGATAAATATGTAATATACTGGAACAAATTTTTTGATAATACATACACATTCTTATTGAAAAGTAACAAGCCATAAAAATTATACCGTAACATTTTATTACTTAAATTGTTAACTAAACTGAGGATTACATTATACTAAGATTATGATATGTTTTAAAAAGTACTCATGCGTGTTTTCAAGTAATGCATTTCACTGGACATTGTTCAGTGCTTTGTGATTTTATATATACGGTAGTTTTTTTATATTATATAATATGCACCAAGTTAAGCTGGCGATTGATGGTGCGCGGTGTTCTGTAGAAATAAAAAGTTTAGATAAAAAGGAATGGAGTTACGCAATAGCACTAGCGTGCAACAATTAATGTTTCAATCACGTTATTTCACAGAACTGCACCCTCTTGTGGAGGACGTTGCGCATAGTAATGAATACCCGGCTTTAGTAAAATATTGCCTTATATTTACTAAGTTTTACAAGAGTATTTAGGGATAAAAAAACAGACTGATTATGTTGTTAACAAAGGATTAAGAAAGTGTACCCCCGAAAATGTTACCATTTGCTAAATTACCTCCCAAGTGTTTTTCAAATAGTTCATATGTTCACAATAAAAATGTTCTGTTTTATATATTGTTACTCTTGTATTTCACAGAGTGTCCGCGTTAAATGTTTCTACTGCTCGTTGAAACTCTAATATCTTAATCACACGTAGGTGTGATGATTTACTTCGATCGAGTAGGATCGACATTTCTTCATCTCTAATTGGATTAAGAAAAAAAGGGCCTAAAATCAAATTGTATATACGTGTACTACATGTTGCCAAAATAATATTTCATGTAAAATAGATTTGTCTGTTATTGTGAAGTGTATTTCTCTATTTCATGAAGTTTTTCTATTAGCACCAAATTTGCAGCTTGTTGGTGTTTGTACGTATCTTACATAGTCTTGTAAGATAAGTGGATATTCCTCTAATTCATGCGATTATAATTACTTCTTTCTAAACAAAAATATGGGATTTCCAAATATTGTGCGCACTACCAAAATTTAAATTTCTATGGTAGCTTTGATATATAATAAGAATTGCTAACGGAAATATGTTAGTGTTCGAATTTGGTTTGTCTTATTAAAGTGTTAACCTATATTTTTACAAATAAATAACACTTTGCCCAATGTTGTTAAATAGGTGTATCAAATGTTAGAAGATAATATTGTTGTTTTTGTATTGTGGTTATTATTTACAAATATATTTTACGTGGTACAATCTGGTTTCATTTTCTGAATCAGGCTAAAATATTAATTTATGGATTATGCGCCCAATAAAACATAACTAATACGTAATTATACTTTATTAGTTAAAAAAAATAATAAATAATGGTTGTCTTAATTATTACATTTGATTACATAAAAGAGTTAAAAATAATAAAATGGACGGCACAAAGACTTAACATAATACTTACTTAAATTCTAATTAGGCACACTGACACTGGTGACAAGTTTATATTGAATTTTTGAAGTGCAATACTTTTGTGTATAAGTTAGTCGGTGGAATGTGAACTTGTGTAATATGTACAAGGTAAAGAGCACATTAAGCTTGATCCTAGAGATTTAAATTCAACTCTGTATCAGTGACGATAAGAATAGTTCAAAGTTTAATGTGCTTTATCTGTACATACATTCACGCATTGAGAATACAATTTTCAATAATAATGTTACTCAAATTATAAAAAACATTTCAGTCTTCATTGTAAAATTGGCTTATTGTATAACTTTGTGCATAAAAAAGTTTTCAACATAATATTTTTAATTGACATACATGGTAAAATTTCATTGTCATGTAATATGAACACAATTCTATTCAATGTGATACACTTTGTATAAAATAATAGTAGAACTTACAGTGCATTTAATTTATATAAAAATGTAAGTGGACCTTAAGTCCTATTTTAAATCTTAAATGAACAATCATTCTTATAGCTAATTAAAAGAGTTGTAAATAGCCAGATAATAATTATCAAGATGGGATTTTGGATTTTCCAACACTCCTGCAAAAACACTTTCTGAGTGTCTCTAGTATTCTATTCTATGCATTTGAGAGAAGTGAAAGTGAAAGATCTTAATACCGATACTACGTAAAAGCGAGTGCTCAAATGCGCACTTCTTCAGGCCCTTAAAATTTAGCCTATAGGGCGACAACGAGCTGCACGAGGAGTCCCAACTGCGGCCCTTGGACTGATGCTAAATCTAACACTACTCCCACTGTTTAAGACATGGGAGGAGGCGACAACGGCGGCATGTCTATAATTGACCTGGCCTATGGAGACTATCGCGTCTGACGCGAGCCTTTAGGTGAGTGACAACCAAGCTTTATAAGTTTTAGATGGCAACACTAAGTGGTAAAAAGTAATGTCTAGAGAGTCTATGGTTTTTCCTGGAGGGAAGCGGCAAACAGTAAAACGTTGCTGTTGTATAGAAGTTTTAATGTGGAAGTCGTCAAGCACAAGCTGCGGGAGCAGCATCAGCAGATGAGCATCTCCTTCCTCCCAACCCAAAGCTGAGTATACCCTGAGTACCTTATCTAAGATTCCGGAGTAACAGCAGTCTGATTATTCTAAGCATTGGTGTGCCCTAACCGAATATTTTGTATTGTATAATATGGTCTCTTCGGTGATCTATAGTATATTTTACCCTCTGCATCTGTGCTAAATTTGCATCTTTGTTTGGTCCAATTATCATAAGGTTACAGATCGAAAGTGTGCCCACACGCACGGTGTGGGATATATTCTGACTGATGTTAAGTACTCGACCAACCGCTCTTGTGTCGTCACAGATCGAATATCTCGTCTCTAACTATGTGAGTCAAGATCTGGGAACGATTTTAGAGTCTTGGCGTGATCACTTGACCACGCATGTGTGTTTTAGCGTGCGGGCATCGGAGACGTTGCGTTATCCCCTCGCCCCTAAAAGAGTTGGAAAGTGTAGGGTCTGGGTCTACGTCGTAACATTGTGACACGATGATTGAGTCTGGCGTTTCTGATATAAGCTATGTTTTGCAGTTGACCATGAAGTTTCACACCGAAGGCACCATGGGCGTGTTGTAGTGCTCCGGCCAGACGGGTAATCAGGGTTACTCATCTGGCTATAATCTTTGCAGGAGATGGAAGGAGGTAGCTGATCGAGACGACCTGAACATTAATAGCGAAGCAGTTATGTTGAAAGCCAGCAGCCAGCAAGACGGAGAATCCAGGTGTGCCGAATACATTATTATCCGGAAACCAGGGAATATGTTGTATAGCTTCTAAGAGCCTCCCAAGTATTTCGAACTGATAGTAGATGTTATACACCATTGTCCACATTTCACGACATTGTGAATATTTCCTGACACAATAGACATTTCCTACCATGATTCTTGTTTTCCGACATGGTGGACGTGCTGGACAAAATCAAAATATTTTATCAAATTCCATGCTGAGTATTGGGAAATAAGGCTGAGCTTTGTATTGCTACTATCTCAAAAGAGGTGAGACATCCAACGTTCGCAGGCCGAAAAGAGGAAAACCTGAGGCCGCGCGTTGTTTACTGCTGAATAGAACATTCTAGAAACTAAAGTGCAGCTAGTTAAATAAAGATCCTGATAGTTAACACATTCATTGCCACTTAGTGCTCCAATTGTAAAAAAAAAATCATTTAAGAAACTTATTATGATCGCTTCTTGTGTTAACGGACTTCAAAATAGAAGATTATTTTACTTATTTACTCACTATACAAACTACATTATTTGGTTTTTATTGGCAGTTGTTATGTAGCTATTTAAGATTATTCCCATTAGTACAGGACAAAATGGGGTCAGACGATGATGAGACCTCTATAGATTATGTAATTAAATCAAGACTATACCAAATAATAAGGAGAATAAGAGAGTACAGCGCAGAAGCTGAAGCTTATTGTAAAGAAGGTAGCGATGAAAAGGAAGCAGTGCAGAAAGCACAAATATGTGTATCTAAACTAAAGAATATGATTAAACGGTTCACGACGGAACTCAAAGAATATTTTAGAATTTCAAGCAACCGTCACCAGATGAGATCTCGGACATGAGCAATATTCAATTCAACGGTGAAGAGATTTTAGCTGAAATAAAGTGTAGATAGGGGATAAGGATAAAAGGGAGGTCCAGATGGATAAGGAACACAGCCGTGTTTTTCAGCCAAATTGCCAACTCTTTCATCACCTAAATTTCAAGGAGACATATTGATGTGGTGTGAATTTTGGAACGTGTACAAGTCCAATATTTATGATAGACCAATACCTGATATTGACAAGCTTCTCTATCTGAAGTCAACATAAAAGGGAGATCCTCGTAGGATTGTAGACGGACTAGAGACTATTAATAAAAATTATGCAATCGCTGTTAAGATACTAACTGACAGATATGGTAAACGATCACAGATTATAGATAATTGACGGTCTCCGTGGGCGAGTGGCTTGCACACAGGTTTTCATGGTGTCGCCATCTCAGAGGTCCTTCGATTCCCTGCCGGGTCTTAGTAGAAACTAACTTTTCTATATTGTCTCGGGTCTGGGTGTTTGTGGTATCATCGTTGTTTCCGATTTCCATAACACAAGTGCTTTAGCTACTTAGTTTGGGATCACAGCAACGTATGTGGTGTTGTCTAATAGACGCGCATTACAGCACCCTCAGCAAAATGAAAGCTGCAGATACATCAATAAGTGACTGTAGGTCCATATTTAATGAATTGGAACGCTATCTCAGGGTTCTACAATGACTTGGGAAGAATAATATTAAGGTATCTCATTACAGAGAAATTCCCAGGAGATTAAATCTGAGAATGAAAATGAAAGAAGACAGTTGGAGAAATGAGAAAGCAGCTGGAAGTGATAATATCTGCAAAAGAAGAAGCGAACAAGATACTACCAAGCAATAACACCACCGAAAAGGACAACTATACAGTAGAGACACTTCATGTGACATACTAGAACAGAGAATCAATGAAAAATAAACCTGCAAGAAAATTTAATGATTTCAAGAGGGGCAATTATATGGAAAATAAGAACATGAGAAAAGAAAATAAATACGAAAACAAGAGTGAACGTCCACAAAGAGTGGAACAGAGCTATCCTAGAGGCCACGCTAATGCATCAACGAAACGGACATATGAACAAATGAGAGAGAAAAACAAAGTACAAAAAGAAGGAATAAAAGATTTTGCCAAGCTTAAAAGAAGCAAACTATCTTGTATATTCTGCGGAAAGGATCATTACCCAGACCGGTGTCAAGAGTATTAAGACAGTTGAAGAAAGAAGAGCGAAGCTTGAGAAACGTTATTTAAGTTGTTTGTCAGAAAATATTTTTTCTCGGATTTGCTTGCTGCGGAAAAAAGAATGCGCTTACTGTCGAAAAATAGAACATCATCGAGCTCTATGTCTGGAAAAATTTAAAGCAAGGAAAGAGACCTCGCTAACTGCTGTGAATAGCAATGGATTCACTGTATTACAGACTGCAATAGTAACAGTGAAGAACGAAAGGGAGATCAGCAAATCGGTCACATGCAGATTATTATTAGACTCAGGGTCTCAAAGATCATATGTCACTACAAAGATTTCCAAGAAGTTGAACCTACCGGTGTTGGAGAAAAATAAATTGTCTATTTTCGGGTATGGAAGAAAAAATCCTCAGGAGTACAATAGTCCTCGAGTCAAAATAGAAATAACGACAAGAAAAAATAGAATTATGTATGCGAACAAAGTACCTAGGATAAAGACTACTATTTCAACTTTTCAACACTCTAATTTATTTATAAGTAATTCATATGTGAATAAATCAGGGGATAATGTATTGTAGGAGTTTTTAAATTATTTTAGTTAGTCTTACAACTTCACAAATCACTTTCCTTCTGGGCACTTTAGTCCTATACTGAGTGTAGAAAGACCTTTAACGAAAAGGGCACTTTAGTCCTATACTGAGTGTAGAAAGACCTTTAACGAAAACAAGAACTACGTAGTCTTACCATCGTTACTAGTATTTTCTTGTATGGGGCCATATCTGAGAACCTAATACTTAAGGAGATTGAAAATGTTTTATCGTATTTTTACGAAATCTGTTTTGAAGTGTTATTCTTATTAGTTACTAAACTTCTTCCAAACAAACATTGTAATTCCTTAAATTTACAAGTAAACAAGGTGTTTGAAATTACAAAACTTCAATGTATATCGAACGCACGCGTGATGCGACCGCCGCCGCCCTCTATCAATGCAATGTACGCACAGAAACGAAAGCATGTCAGCTGTACCACAGACGGACGGCCGGTATCAACGCGAAAGGTCATTTGTGGTACCCATTACGTTCTATATTAATTAAAAACTAAATAAAATTTTAAGCGAGTATTTTGTTTTTTGTTTGTTTACAAATTGTAATACAGAAAATTAGACAAAAAAATCCGAATGCAACGTATAGCATCGATCGATCCATCGCCGCTAGAGGGGCTCGTGGCGGCACGTGGTGAGGCGTTATTTAAAGCTTTCATAATATTTTTAGTTCGGATCACAGACATATATCTAGATAGACGCCGCAAGTGTACGTACTTCGCATGTCCAAAGTAAGTGAAATTCACTTAGTTGCCGCCAGTAGGGTTGCCAGATTACGCGATTTTTCACCATTTAGGCTACTTCGAGGGGTCAGGCGGCAACTAAAAAAGTGATCGGCGACTCGGCGATGTTTGAAATAGGAAAAGGCGATTTTATTTTTTTTAATAAAATGTCTGGGGAATTACAAATTTGATTGGGGATTTTGTGGTGAATGGAATTGTAAAATAACTCATTTGAGGGTTTGAGTATATCTACCTGTGGGGAATTGGAGAAATAAGAGAGTTCATATTCTCCAATGTCCTGCAGCAAGCAGAATTGTAGAATTGTTTTCCTTGATTTTTAGGGATTTTATGGCTTGGGCGAATATCGGCTACTTAACACACATAAATTGGCGAATTAACTTCGCAAAAGTCTGGCAAAACTGGTTGCCGCTCCTACACTTAAGAACGCGCTCAACCGTTATCGTAGATAAATCGTTGCTTTTGAGGACGAAGGTGGTCTAGTTTATCCCACCTAAGATGCAAATATGTAGCGTAGCGTTGAGTTAGAAATCCGAAAATAATAAACAAATCTCAAAAACTTCACACGAGGTCGTCATTAAGTAAACTTCTTCTGATTAATAAGATTTTACCATATTTTGTCAGCAGTAACATTTTCATTTGTCTTGCCATTCATCAATTTCATCAATTGCCAACAGAAAACCATCTATACTCTGAGATGAAATCAAAGTCAAAAAATGTAAATAAAGGTGATGCACTTACAAAAAATATTCCACGAATAGTGGAACAGTGAAAAGGGCTAAAAATTTATACTAGATGTTTTATATTGTTTTTAAATTGTGTGCATGTACAAACAAAATATTATCAAATTATACTTACTTTTTATTTAAAACACCATATTTAATAAGATAATCTCAAAAAACTGTTTCTCGTGGAAAGATTTTTTATACTATTGGCAATGTTTCGGGGATGAACAACCTTTGGCTGTCCTGAGTGTTTATTCGATTTTTTATTTTATTTGTTATTTAGAAACACAAATACTTCGCACTCTCCAGCGAATATGGTAACCGATCATTCTAAATTTTATATGAAAATTAGAAAACTATTTTTTATGTATATCTCCGCTCGGGTACATCGTAGGATAGTTATTTCTATGTCAAAACAAAGCTAATTTTTTTACAGTTTCTTTTCTTTTATGATATTTTGTATTAGTTTTACTAAATAAAGTTTGTGATGAAAATAATATTACTGAAATTGCAGGCCAAAAGTATAGTATGCGACGCATCATTACCATATTATTCGCGTGTAAACCCAACGATTTCGTAGTCAGTATTAATGCATTACCATATTATTCGTTGAAATATGGTGTCAAAAAGGGTAACGGTAATACGGTAATACGATATTACGACTTTATTCGGATGAAATCCAAGCGATAGTGTATACAGTAATAGTACATTACAGTAATATTAGTTGATGTATGGTATCAATAAATGAACAGTAATATAATTATGCAAATACATTCTACATAAAAATAAAAATAACACACGAATATAATTGTTTTAAGCGTTACATGAAACACAATCATCAAGGTAATAATCATCACTTACGGAAAAAATTAACGATTGCATAATGTGTATTAACTTGTTACGGTATTACTCGTGTAAAAAGGGTGTTTAGATATTAAAGGAATAATATTAATATATTCATTACGGGGCCAGTGAAATTAATGTACTTTTATAAATATCCATCGAATTATTACAAAAAAAAAATTACAAGATCTAATTAATACTCTAAACACCAGATATGCAATAAAATGAAAACTACCGCAGCAGCATATTACCACATTATTTGGTGGGAAGGGCGACTTATAAGTAGAAGTGTGAATAATTAATTGCCATAATACTATTACTTTAATCATTTATTAAATGAAATGTTTTTTATTCATAATAATAAAATTAAAATAATAAATTTGATAATTGTTAAATGATGATAATTATAATGAACTGAAAAATGAAAAGTCAGTTTTTGATCGATAGGGATGGATAACGGGTTAAGTCGTCGGGTTGTACCCCCACCAGTGCATCACCGCGATTTTCTCATTCGGTTTATGACGGCTGTCGTTACCGAATGTGTTCCTTGAATGTGTTCCGCTGTGTATGCGTCGTGTTGTTGAGTTTTTGTTTTTTCTAAATTCTTTCTTTGTATGTGTACATGGTCAAATAGCGAGAACAATAGTATAGTAATTATAGATAACATACTAATATCTGTTCTGTCTTTATACTCCCTTATAATAAATTATTGAACAACAGAGAACAAAAACTGATAAGCTTTTGTTTATACATGAACATACGTTATGTGTCCCTATTTTGCGTGAGTAAAAAGAAAAGTCAATATTTGACATGTTAGCCACGGATATAGAAATCAAAACATAGTTTATGTTTAAATATAAAAAATATTCTAAAAAGTTTCTTTTGCGTAATTTTCTATGGGCCGTGACCCGTATCATTTTCTAGTAATTTTTTAATTGAAAATATTTTATGACACAAAATGTTTCTAAACAGTTTTGTAAATTGTTTAACCCAAAAGGGTATTATTCAATTATAATTTATTAGTCAGAATACAGTGGAACCTGTTAATAAACGAACGTGGAAAAAAGGTTTATGGTCTATGAGATGTCACTTTGACAGTGGCAGTTTTGTTTACATTTTTTGACTTCGACTACATCTCAGACTTTAATAAAATTAACTAAGGCAGTCGCAATCGATAAGATCTTCTATTACAAAAAGATGTTATATAATAAGTTCATTTTATTGGAAGGACAATAATTTTAATATTTGAAGTCGATAAAAAATTAAAGTCTAAATTTTTTTAATCAACATTCTTTTGAAACAAGTAAAATAAAGGACATAACTATCTAATCTTAGCACTTTTCTACTATATTAATATTACGACTACTTGTAATCAACAAATACTTGAACAAAAATTATTTTATTTCGATTCGATTAATTGAATGGAATACGCGATTTAGAGCGAGCGGAAGGAGGTTTCTATCACTAAATAGTTCTTGTGACGTCATAGTAGGTACAAAAAATGTAGCATGCTTAGAGATGGGTCATAGATAAATATCATTGCAATTAATACTCAGTAGAAAGGATAAATATGGATAAATATCCATATTTATCCATTTTTACTCGCGGGCACTCGCTGGCGCTCAATGGCACTCAAAAGCTCTCGCGGCACTCAAAGGCATCTGCGGGCACTTATAGGCACTCACAAGCAGTCAAATGCACTTAAAGGGACTCAAAGGCACTTGCGGGCACTCAAAGGCACTCGCTGGCACTCAAAGACACTCGCGGGCACTCAAAGGCACTCGTGGGCACTCGTGCAGGTGCAATAATTTTACTGGCCAGAAGAAGATAGGAGAAGGACTCGCCAGAACAAGGATAGGGTCAGGTCCCATAGGGCTCTTCCATTTGTCAAGGTTAACTAAACTACTATATTTGAACAACCCCTTATACAGGGTGACTGGTTGAACGAAATAAATATTTAAAGAGATGAATGAGTAGCTGATACCCATCCCGAATATGTAAAAATAACACGACTATGTAAAAAAAAAAATTAAACATTTTTATTTAAAGAAAATACTGGCTCTAACATTTTGTATTACTCTGCGCGTGACACCGCGTTCGTCAAAACAAAATCTTCTGCGCATGTGCATTAGACACCCCCGCCACTACTCGTTGAAGGCCGCTTGCGCCGGCTACCCCAATCCCGCCCGCGCGTCCCGCCGTCCGTCCGCCGGGTTAGTTCGCTTACGCCCTTCTGTAAGTCAGGACGTTGTGATTTTGCGATTAAACGCACGCGCCGCCCGCCGCCGCGCCGATCTTTGTTTTCCGTGATACATCGGTCTATTCAACTGTGTAATTCCGTGGAGTGCAGTGACACATAACGATGCCTTATCACTACACAAATGAGGAGTATTGGGACATGATACGGTGTTATGTTATGGCAAATGATGTAGTTAGTGGTGCTAGGGACCTGTACCGTGAAATGTTCCCTAAACGGCGAGTTCCATCCTACACTTCAATGTTAGGACTCAATTTTCGTTTGAGGACTTTTGGGCAGTTCACTGTGCCCTCGCATGCTCAAGGGCGAGGAAGGGATCCGTATCCAGTGGACCTACAAGAAGCGATTTTTGAATACTTTGAGCATGACCCACGCCGGAGTACTCGAAATGCAGCAAGACGATTCGGAGTGTCACAATGGACAGTGTGGAAACTCTTACACAGAGACGGTCTTCACCCGTACATTGTTAAGATTGCCGTAAATTTGTAAATTTAATCAAAATTAATTATTGTAAATAGGTATGATTCCATTTTTTAAATACGCCAAAAATACCAAACCATGCTCATACCTACTAGCTTAGTTTGTCTTTTACAACTGCCTAAAATATTGTGTACTTTAAAAAATAATTTATCGTAGTTTAATTGGTATTTTTGCCTGTCCTAAGCCAAAATCAAAGTATGAAGGGAAAATGGAATTATTTTTAAAACATTTTAAGCGAGAGAGGCTTGACACGCGCTCGTAGCGCGGGGCGCGGCGCGGGGCGGCGGGCGGTTCATTTTCCTAACAATCAGCTGTTCGTAGAGTAGCTCAAACGAACAGAGTATTAGTATTTGTAAAATGGTACGATATATTTTTTTTATAATGTTTTGGGGCGATATTTTTACATATTCGGGGTGGGTATCAGCTACTCATTCGCCACTTTAAATATTTATTTCGTTCAACCAGTCACCCTGTATATAGTACTAAATATCTGTGCAGAAAATTAAGAACCAGTTACGCGGTCAATGGTTTTCATCACCTGAAGAGGCTGTTGAAGAGTATGAAAAATATGTTTCAGAGATTGTCACGGAGGAGTGGCATAAATATTTTAAAAATTGGTTCATTCATATGAAAAAGTGCAATAACGTTAACAGAGAATAGTTTGAGAAACAATAAATTCATTTCTGACCATTTATAGTATTTTTTTCTTATTCATTCTGGAAAGTTATAGTGCGCCCCACATACATCATTATACAGCATTTACTCTTTTGCTTTATAAAGGTAAGATCTCAGTTAATTAATTTTAATACTTTCTGCTTAGAGTCGATTCATTGGTCTTTAACATTAATATAATAAGTTACTTGGTACTGGGTAAATACATGCTAATAATGTAACCAAGTGTTAAAAAAATTACGAAAACAGACTAGTTTCCACAGCAGGTTAAAACAGTGCGTTCTCTATAAGCTCGTCTAGCGGTATACACAGTGACTGCAGCCCAGAGAACAACAGAGACCCACGATGCAATAATAGCCAGCTGTAATGACACACCTGTATTGATGATGGTCCCAAGGCGACTGTTAAGTGTATCCTTCTGCATGTAGTCCATAAAATCATATATTGCCTGGCACATCAGACGGAAGTGTATGACGGTTACATGATCCCCTGCAGCATGGATTTCCTGCAATTGTTGATATGAAGCATTATGTTCTATTCATTACTGTGCAAGTAATATAGACAATTTATTTTTATTTATTTTATTTATTTATTTATATATAATACAAATACAATCACATATACATCAAATAAATGTTATAAATGCTAATTTTTGATGTGCTTCTCATTTTTGTTATGTGTAAAGTCTTTACAACCACTGGATAAAGTTTTCACCAATCGGCAATATTATAGTATTTTAATTACAATAAAGTCCATTTTATTCCTTAAAAATTTCAGATATGCACTTTATGTTGAGACTCTGCCTATGGTTTTAAATTTAACAATACAAAAATTTGTAAGCTTACCCTGGCTAGGAACCCTCTATACTGAGTGCAGGTCCTGACAAAGCCATTGGTGATAATTGCTGCATGGACGATGTTGTAAATACAGAAGATAGCAGCAAAGCAGGACGTTGGGATCCAGCAGTAGATAACTGCGTCATTATGGCGGGTAACTTGGTGACGGGTTGAAACCACTATGGACTCTCCTTCACTGTAATTGAAGAATATACAATTACAAAACTTTTAAAAGTACAAAGGCAAATACTGTACCAAATATTTAAGTCATTAAAACTTTTTGGCGAAAAAGAGACAAAGCTTTAAAGTGGGTAAGACATGATCCAGAAATGATACTCTAGTTTTATAGTGGCAATGCACGTTTCTATTAACATAACATTGTTATGAACTACATTACACATAGGATTCTGCATAGAAAATAAAATATACCTACATTTCCTCCATAGCTGTAGACTTTTCATCCTCATATTTTCCAACGTCGCTGATACATACTCTGTACATGTGGAACAGGAACAGCAATATTGCGTAGACCAAGATTGGTATAGGTGCGATTACGGCATACCAACAGTACGAATTGTGGCCCCCATTGAAGTACTGTGTTGTACTTACGCCAAAAAATATGCAACCGCAGTTAGTATTTTCAAAATAACCTCCAGGGCATACATCGAGCGTTGTTTTCCAGTGATTAAAAGGTATCGCTATGCAAATTGTACTCAACGCGAGAAGTAACGCCAACCCCGCATAACACCAAGTTAATCTCCTTTCTGTCTGGTATTGATTCATTGTTATGTTCGAGGCACTGTTCCCTGTAATGATAAAGTGCTTTCAATAAAATGTGGAACATTGGTAAACACCGTACTCAATATTAGTAAGCTATTTAAACAAAAAACCTAAGCTATATACCTGACTTGAAACAGTTATGATGGTCCAGTCATTTATTACACAGTTATCACAGAATAGTGATTAACATTTTTTCTGTTAGAAATAGTCACATTTCGTGATAAATATGTTATCTTATCAAAAGTAAATTATCATCTATCACATGCAAAACCAAACAAAAACGAGCGAATCGAATACCTACTTATTACGGTGTATGATCTTAGAGGTGGGTGACAAATAACGTCACGATGAAAAAATCACCATGATCCGATGTCAAATAGTATCACCGTGACTCGTACCGAAGGAACGACATTCCAAAGTCACATAGGTGTTCCTCCGTTCCAATAGCTATCCCCGTCACTCACATCACGTCATACGTATTTGATACAATGCGCGATCTCCGTTCCGTGGTGACTGAGCGCGCCACTCGTAGTTCTCTTCAAATCGGGCCATTTCGGCAATGAGAGCGAATGAAATAGGATGACTTTCTTTGCTCACTCACAAGAGTCGTAGGTGCTTATTACTACTAGAAAGGGAATGGGAATGAAACTAAAAAGGGAAGGGGATGAAAAAAATCTGCAGCAGTTATTATAAACCTATTTATGAACAAAGTAAAATATTTTTGTATACATATATGTATTGTTTTATTATAGGAAGAGTTGGTATTTCATAAATTACGTATTATTATTACTTTGTGTATTCTACTAGAAATATAATTACATTACACTATTGCTATTTTAAAAAATCCAAAGATTCGCATTAAATAAGTAACAAACAAAATTACATTAAATCCAAAATCAACTTTTTGAATGGAATTGAAACTTATTACAAAGGGAGTAAAAACTTAAATCATTGTACAAAAAACGGCTATAAGTATTAGAAAGAAGCCGCTGGCTAAAATCGTATATCGTGATGTAAGTTATAGGCGTGACAAGGTCACGGAAGTAATAGACGATGATTTATCACTGTGATTTCTTTGGAACCGGAACGACCGTCACGGCGATAGAAATGTAACGCTATTCCCCATATTCTATGCTTCTATTCTATTCTAGTATTAGAGGTTTGTGGCTTTTATTCAGCGTTGCCAATGTCAAATGTTCAAAATCCCCAAGAATCTCAGTTAAAATCCCCAAATTTGGGGAGAGTAAAGTTCATATTCCCCACATCTCGAGTTTTCATTACAATTTATTAGAAATACATCGCTTAAAAATATAATAAAGAATTAAGATACTCAAAATGTAACAATCTATTACATTTGCTGTGAATGTAAACAGAATGTTACATGTAAATCTAATTATAAAATTAGATGACCTTAAATCGTTTATTTATTTTAATTAGATTCAACATTAAACGCTCTTTAAGAAATCAAAATCTTTCGTTTTGCTTCATACCGGGGACCGGCCTAAGCGGGAGAAAAAACCGCGAACTTAACACGCACCTACTGGTAATTTTACAATTCAGAATCAAGTGCTCTGATCATTGACTTACAAATAAATGGACGACGGGTCTAATACAAAAACCACGAAAAAAAATGTCCCAAGTCAACCTATTCGAAATTTAAATTGTAATGTCATCGCAGTATCGCGCTGTCAGTAGAACAAATGAAGACTAAAGCGGAGTGTCGCGCTCTGTATACGATTTTAGCGCCTTACAAGTGCGGACACTTTTTAGCGCGGACCCGACGTCCATATAATTGTAAGTCAATGGCTCTGATAATAATTCTATTTAAGCTGCTTGTTAATAATACGAGTGATGTGCGATGTTGAAAAACACGTCAATATAGTTCAAAATAGTGTTTCTAACAGTAACGATCAAACTAGCGACGCATCAGCAATTGATAGATTTAAAAAAAAATTATAAAATGTTAGAATCCCTAAATAGCGCCAATCTCACAAAATCTCCAATCTAGTTAAAATTCCCCGCAATTTGGGTAATTCCTCATAATTTATTACCTACGCATACTCGATGTATGTATGTAGTCATCGAGTATATAACCAGAAACATAGACGAAATAAGGGCCATATATTCCTGGCATTGACTTACAATTATATGGACGTCGGGTCCGCGCTAAAAAGTGTCCGCACTTGTAAGGCGCTAAAATCGTATGCAGAGCGCCAAACTCCGCTTTAGTCTTCATTTGTTCTACTGACAGCGCGATGCTGCGATGACATTACAATTTAAATTTCGAATAGGTTGACTCGGGACATTTTTTTCGTGGTTTTTGTATTAGACACGTCGTCCATTTATTTGTAAGTCAATGATTCCTGGTAACACATTAGCGATACAGCTCTTATAAATATCAACTCTCGCTTGCACTGAAATATACTGACCTGTGTGTACGTCTCCGTATATTCCAAAAAATATTCTGTATTTATGGTAATAAAGATAATATCTGTAACAATGCCGTGCTGTTCTATTCGGTGGTGCGGGAAAAACAGCAAAACATCTAATTACAAAACAAAAGGAAGCACATTTCATCGGTAATCAAATATTAATTATGTAATTTTGCAATTTCTGTCCATTATAGCAAAGCTCTAGTTAACTGGTCGATTTGAAGTGAAACTATTGACGACACCCGTCAATTGTTTCGAACTCAGGCTAGCCAATCGGAGCGCAGTTGTGACAGTAATGATATGGCAGAATAATTTTCAAACAAGTTGTATGACATTTTGTCTCTATTTCTGGTTATATACTCGATGATGTAGTACAACCTACGCCAAGAGAAGTATCGATAATTTTTAGTATCGAGTACTTTTACTTTCGATCACAAATTTTGATTAGAAAGGTATTGCTTTCGACACCGATACTTTTGTACTCGATACTTCCTACTTTATCTTTCTAATTTGTACATTCACCTACAAAATAAATGAAAACCAAGTCAACAGATCTTAGATTTCTTTTCTTCCTAGGTGCAGATGACCGTTGCGTTGCCAGCCGTTTTTACTTTATTCTTCTCAGCTTGTATATTATGCCGCGTTCTCACATTCGTGCGATAGGCGATGCGAATAGCGATGCGATGCACGACATGCATGTGTAAACGGTCAGTTCGCTTTTCGCGTCGTGCCGCGATCTCACATTCGTGCGATAGGCGATGCGATGCACGACACGCATGTATAAACGGTCAGTTCGCTTTTCGCGTCGTGCCGCGTTCTCACATTCGTGCGATAGGCGATGCGAATAAAGATGCGATGCACGACACGCATGTGTGACACCGCGTTTACACTAGCGTCGATTCAATCGACGAAACAATCGTGTCGAGAAATTGAAACGCGTTCACACATTCATACGATAGGCGATGCGATGCACGACACGCATGTGTAAACGGTCACTTCGCTATTCGCGTCGTGCATCGCATCGCCACTCGTGCGATCGCGTCGTGAGCGGTATCACAGCAGCGGTATTTCGAGCACGAGTCGAAGGACACGAGTTTTTGTAAAGGTGAAAAAGGGGTTTTTTTAGAGAGAAGTATAAAAACTAAAATCAATGGTAAATGTAAACATTTGGTATTTCATGGCATGTATCCATATTATTTTCGTAAATATTTATACAATGCATTTTCATTAAAACGTATACAACAAAAGGTTATTGTAAATTCTCGGACAACACCCAAACGGGGTAATTATCACGGCCTTGTATATTAAACTGGATCGCGCACTAAGTTAATAAAACGAGCCGAGTGAGAGGCTTCAAAATAGTAATGCGTCTCTTTCATTCTGTTTCAGCCAGCCATATTGTTTTTAACTTTTTAATTTTTACAGAAAATGTGGCCGCTTATGGATGACCAAAACTACTAATATTATTTCATAATTCAAATTAGTATACACTTGTTTGATATGCTACTTCATGATAGAAGGTTTCATTGTTGATATATATTTTTTGTATTATTACAGTAAAAGCATATTACCTTTAAGCTAATTTTATTTAACCAAAAGTTGGTAGGTCAATGACCAAAATTAAAAAAGTTAATACACTAGACACTACCTAGGATGATTTTATTTAGCCTGGGCAACTTGTTAGACAAAGACAGACCACTACTTCGAGCTATCTCACGTACCTCGGTTTGTTACTTTTATTTAAAATAAACCTTAACATAACCAAATAAGGTGTAAGTTTGTAATATTGGTATATCGAAGTGCGCGATCCAGTTTATGAAGTATATAAATCCGTAGTAATTATATTTGGTGTCAATTTCAATAGTAAAATCTAATGACTAAAATCTAATAAATTCCGTAGTTTTAAAAGTGGTTACATAATAACATTAAAAAGTGTCCGCACTTTTAAGGCGCTAAAATCGTATACAGAGCGCGACACTCCGCTTTAGTCTTCATTTGTTCTACTGACAGCGCGATATTGCGATGACATTACAATTTAAATTTCGAATAGGTTGACTTGGGACATTTTTTTCGTGGTTTTTGTATTAGACCCGTCGTCCATTTATTTGTAAGTCAATGCATAATAATGATAAAATCACAAACGTTATTTAAAAAAAGCAAATGCTTTGTAATAATTATTACGAAAATGATATGGATAACTATTATAAAACACCGAGTGTACATATATCAATGGTTGTTTACTTTTTTCTGAAATAAAAGTAAACTTTAAAAAAAAAAGTCCATGACATGCTTATTTACTACATATTTTTGAACATAACACAAAGTAGGTACTTGGTTTTGGAATATCTAATTATGTATGTATATTATATATATCTAATATTATTATATATATTAACAAATGTTTACATTTCATTACACGCGACACCTACCTATATACAATGGTATAAAAATACTTACATTATCTTCAGTGTCTATTGTGCGTTCGCAGCCATACACTGACCACAAGAAATTTTCCAAGTAAAGAACCATATAGGTCATATACATCTTCCACCCCCATACCCGAAATTATAGATTGTTTTTTTCTTACGAAGATACGCACGAAAATTTGTCATTAACTTCTTCGCTTTCAACTCATTGACTGGTAATTTTATAATATTAATACGGTTCCATCCATCGTTAACTTTGTGTTTAATTTTGTGGTTTGGATGTTTTGGGTTTCAAATGAGTTCTTCGGTTTCATACATATAGTTCTAAAAATACAAGTCCCGCGCATTACTCCAATTCATTTTGTACCTACGTATTATCGCTAGCAGCTTATTTATATATAAAGTACTCTGTGGTTTATCTGAAGCTTGACGAATAAGAAAATGGCAGGCTTTTATAGTTACAACTACGGTCTTTACAAAGATTATTAATTTTATTTTAAGTATATTATGAAGAAAAAAACAAAAAAGAAATAGCAATGAAGAAAGTTAGAACTATATTCCTTAACTGAAACCAAATTACAAAATACTTTATCCTTTTAAAATAAATTTAAAATTAAAATTAAAATTCCACTTATTACGAATTCAAAGTTCTTGTCCAAAGTGATAGAAGATAATGTGATCTATGTGAGAGTGAAAACTTAAATATTGACTACTGCCGCTTAAAAGACTATGTAAAAAAACTGAATAAGTGAACTAAGTTATTTAAGATAAATAGAAAACAATCTATTAGAACTACAATGGAATATTACTGAGTATCCGATAATTAAACGAAGACATGACTCAAAGGACTTGTATCTAAGTCAAAACCATTAATAAAAAAGGGACTTTTTTTATTGGTTTTTACGGGTCTGGGTACTTGGCTCATATTAAGCCCATCGTCAAAATAATCACTTTCATAACGAAAATATAACACTTAGAAAGTAAAACAAAAACACTTTAAATTTCACAGTGTTAGATATAAAGTTACATATTGGTTTAAATAAGTTTTTTCTTGAGAGTAACGATTGAACGTTTTTTGGAATATCACTGTCATCTACACAAAGGTCCTTTATTTCTGCCACAAGCATTAGACGATGAAAACGGTATTGAACACAGGTGAAAATGATATGTTGTAAGTCGATTGTTTCTTCGGTACAATGAGGACATTTATCATTTTGAAGGATTCCCAATCTCTTTAGATGAGCAGGAATTCTGCAGTGGCCAAATCTCATTCTATTGATTGCAGTTAGTTATCTGCTTCCGTGAGTCTAGATGCGTTTTATTCCACCAAGGTTGAGCGGGCGAGCTCATTTGTATGCTGGTGTACCACTTTGCTTTTATTTCAGTCGCTTTCCTTCAATATTCCATCCATAAGGACTTCGGTGACAACATGAACTGGACGTGGAAGTCAATGTAAGGTACTTTCAAACAAGAGGAATGTTCTTCATCTGCTGTTCTTCATGCAGCTCCATCATGTTCTTCATTCCCAGTAATACCAGAATATGAAGGTACCCACATTGTATGTTATATTTTTACATCTACTATACATGTCATGTAGCAATTGTTTTATATTATATACTATACATAACACAAATTATATTTATATTGTTTGTTATTGAATGCAGCCAATACACTTTGAGAATCAGTAAAGGTAATTATATTAACAATTTCGAGAATATTTACATAAAGTAATGCTTAGTAAATAGCATAACACTCCGCTGTGAAGATACTACAATAGTTGTTAAGCTTGAAGCATTCAGATAATTTAACCCGTGGGTCATAAATCTTATGTATACCATCTGTATACATAGTGTATAGAGACTTGTTTTCAAGAAATTTTTGTAGCTCACGTTGGTTGTCAACTTTTTGAATAAGTAGTGTTGCCACGTTGCCCAAGGAGGAAGTAGTTAAACTTTAACTAAAAAAGTTGCTAGATTCCAAGAAATTAATTCTAAGTTAAATTGCCTAAAGTGGCTGAACAAAAATATAATTATGGGATTGCGGTTTTAAATGCATATTTTTCTTAATTTTACAAATTATAAATCGAAAAAATAATTATCATCAATATCAATCAAATCATTATCATCTTGTGATATTGAAGGTTAAGCTTTATTTTCGTTTTTTTCCAATTTTATACTTTTCTTACTAAAAGATTTCACTATCAAATATTTTGTTTTGTACCTAATAATTTCGTAAATCTAAATAAATCTATGTAGCTAAAAACTGGCTACAATGGCAACACTGCGAATAACTGTTTATAATGTATTGGCTCAGTTCATAAGGAACAATGTTATTAAACTTTGGATTATTATTTATCCACTTAACATTGTTTTCAGCTAATACCATCTCATTTCCATTTCATAATTTCCATCCTTCATTGTTTAGATTTACCTATAACATACTACCTACCCTATCTTGTTTATCACCGTACCAAAATTCCGTTAGCTTTTATTTTTATTCCGCGATTTCCTTTCCCCGTTTTTAAATTCCTATTAATATCCAAAACCACACATCAAAGTAAGTTCCACAACAACAACAACTGCGACGACAATGATATCCTGAAGTCTCAAGAAGGAAGAAAGTATTGGAAGAATTATCAAAAATTGGCAACTCAATCGAAATTGCTATGGCTAAAGGCTGGATGCCATAGTGCCAGGAAATAAGAAAAAAAAAGTAACTTCGCGTCGCCACTTGTATCTAACTTCGCGACGCTACTCGTTTTAACTTCGCGATAGCGAAGTGACCGTTTACATATGCGTATCGTGGATCGCATCGCTTATCGCACGAATGTGAGAACGCGGCAAATAAACGGTCACTTCGCTATCGCATATCGAAGTATCGTATCGACCCGTTGGAATCCTGAGTCAATCTAAGCACGCCGCCTCAAATTGCCTATCCTCTTTGTGGCGGCCATATTTACAGAAACATAATTAAACTTCATGTTTAGGCTGATTGCTTTGCCAAAGCCTTAATAAAAAAAAATGTGACGAGTAAATAGGATAGAGAGTATTTGAGAGCTATTCAGTTTAATGAAGAATAAGGAAATAACAAATTTTAATGTAAACAAAATTTTACAAACAGAACTTCCAGTTATCATGAAATTAAATACGAACACAAAAATGATTAGTCAGAAAATTATTCTTGTTCCTTATCAAGCACACCATGTACCAAAGTATGTGTACGTAAACGTTATTTAGAAGTTACGATGCTTACTTTATTAATATAATATTGTTCGGACAGATACCACCAATGGTTGAAGTCAGATGAACTGCAGAGGCTCACAGCTTCGGAACCATTGACATTAGAAGAGGAATATGAAATGCAGAAATCATGGATAGAGGATGAAAATAGTATGTCTTTTGATAAATTCTTCAAGTACTATACTATTAATACTATAAAGAGTGTTAATTACAGGTGATGAAATTTTGATAAACTTGCTTTTTTATTTGCTAAATATATAAATACAACTAAATGTTTACATCAGTTTAAAATAACTTATCATAAAATTAAATTTGACTTTTCTAATGAAAATTTATTTTATTCCAGAATGCACATTTATAATCCTGGAAAAAGAAGCATACCAAGAGAAACAAAATGAAATAGGTTATTGTCGATTATTAGTAAAAAACAATCAAGTACCTATGAATTTTTTGAAAACTGAAATGTTTTTCAGATGCTATGATAGGAGATACCAACATATTTATCACAGACAAAGAGGCCAACACGGGTGAAATAGAAATAATGATAGCAGAAGACTCAGCAAGAGGAAAGAAACTTGGATGGGAAGCTGTTATTCTCATGCTTCTGTATGGAATAACCCACATTAATTTAAAAACATATGAAGCAAAAATATCTCTTACAAATGAAATCAGTTTAGGAATGTTTAAGAAATTAGGATTTGAGGAAAAATCAAGAAGTGATGTGTTCCATGAAATAACCCTAGAGAAAAAAGTTTCAGATGAATGGAAAGAATGGCTAGCTAAGCATGTTCAGTATGTAATAGAAAGTTGTTAAATGAATGGGTCTTCATACATAATATAAGCATTTGTTTTATATAAATCCATTCTTTCTTAATATAATGTTTCAATTGTTAATAAAATTATATATGTAGTGTGTAGTTTATTTAGATAATTCAGGTTTTTTGTTTCAAAGTGGTAGCACCTAGACAGTATCAACGCCCCCAAATGCTTCCCCTATCTCCCTAGAATTCTTCAGTGCCCACTGGGGGGCACCAGGTAGTACACACCGGACACACCATACAACGGTCGAAAATTATTTACCTACTACTACTACTATTATACAGCAAGTCGCTATCTGTAGACGGGCAAACGTGTGCGTGAAATGGCAGGGTTACCCATCACTTTCTCGTACTATTACGTTACGTGGTCAGAGCGACAACAAAGCGAGAATTCTACCGCAAATCTATTATGTATCCTAATAATTTCACATGTTCATAACGTATTTATATCGATATAATATTATATTTTTCATTCATTCACTAACCAGAATGTTATTGAAGATTTACTTTAAAAATACATTAAAAGCGCTTAAAATGTATATCTATATTTTGGACAGATACTTAAGGTATATGAAATTGCGTGTCCAAGGTTACCTAATAATTATTAGGCATATTTATCGGCAACACAAATTAAAAATTCGCGCACCTTTGTCTACTAAGTCACGAACTTATGGCGCCTCATTAGATATAATGATATAATAAATCTATATTATATATATATTACTCTGCACTAATTAAATGAAGAAAACATTAACTCAATGAGTCTCAGGGTCGTATTCTAGAACTCTATTCAATGCTCAAGTCAGGATTGCACTGGCAACACAAGCACTGGAAATACGACCCTAATGGCAGGGACTTGAGTATGATTTCGAGTGCTTTAAGCCATACTCAAATCCTGACTTGAGCATCAGTCAGTCAGCAGAGCACTCAATGTTCTTGCCATTAGGGTCGTATTTCCAGTGCAATCCTGACTCGAGCATTGAGTAGAATTCTAGAATATGACCCTGGTGCAATCCTGACTTGAGCATTGAGTAGAGTTCTAGACAAGTTTTTTTTTTACTTACTTCGTTTCATTAGAAGTCTGGAAGAGGATCCCGATAATTAAATGAAGACTTGGCCCAAAGGACTTTCATCCAAGCAAAAAAAAGTCTAACGTCAACGTCACCCTGCTATTTATCTAGAATCTTGGCAAACTGTGTGGAAAGCAAGCAGTAAATCTCCTTGTAGATATTTTCATGATATACAGCCCGATATCTCTGTCAAACCCTGGTTTTCGCGTATACATTTTGAGAAACGTGTTACTTCCATCATTACAAGAATGAGATTAGGATATCTGAACATCTTGCTAGACTCATATAGTACCTGCAGCTTGATTTGGATTGTCTCTCCCGATCGAAAACTGCGTTTTTTATGGTCTTTTTTGAGTCGAGGCGCATAAATGCGATTCACAACTGGCCGATCGGAAAATTTTGACATTTCTAATCGGAACAATAGTTGATTTAACTCGCAAATTAGATAGATATAGTAGGAATCAGGTTCATGTTCTCGCTCAGAAACCCATCTGATTTCGAGACTACCCATCGGATCGATTCCGATTTGAATCAAAATCAAAACGCAGTAATTTTACATTCACATGGAACACCAAATATATAGTGTATGATCTATGGAACACAACATTGGCAATCTGAACCACTTTTTCCCTTTCATAATTTTCATCCTTCATTGTTTAGATTTACACATTGACTTATGGATTTACAGAATATTCTACCTACTATTCTGTACTACCCTACAACTATGTATACACCTACCCTATCCTGTTGATCCACCACCTTTCCAAAATTCCGTTTGCTTTTATTTTTATTCCGCGATTTCCTTTCCCCGTTTTTCATTTTCTATTAATAATATCCAAAAACCCACATCAAAGTTCCACAACAACAACTGCGACGACAATGATAAGAAAGAAGAAAAGATTCATTTCGAAGAATTATATTATGGTAGGTGTGAGACAACAAACAAGTCACTCCCATTAATAGTCAAATATTTATTAAAATTAATTAAAGTTTATTATACATTTTGTGTTATTTGATAGATATTACATATATGTATCACATACAGTGTTGGTGAATGCTTCCCATGTCATTTCAGTGAATATTAGTACATACCTGCCAGCAGACCTTTGGACTTTTGTAATATTTTGCACTGTCACTACATAACTGAACAATTAAAACTTAATTATTATTTTGTAAACATCAATTTCGTCATGGCAATTTATAATAACATCCTGGAGATGCAAAAGAACTTGGAGACTTCATTGATGCAGCGATTTGCTGAGTTTGATGCTGCACTGAAAGCTGCGTCACCTCAAGCGCACACCATTGGCAGCCTCACGACGGAGTTCCTATCATTTAAAGATCAGGTAGGCTGCATTCTGCAGCTGCTTAGGCAGCAGATTTCTAGTCTCAGCAACACTGTTGATTCCATAGAAATGCGGCACAGGAGGAAATATTTGCTGTTTGGTGGTGTGCCAGAAGCAACCGATGAGGATATCGCCTGCACAATTGAGAGCATCTGCCACAAAACTTTTCATTTGCCAAATGTTACTCGCAGGTCCATTGTTGCTTGTGACAGACTTGGGGGGGTTATTGAGGGCCGGGCTCGACATGTACTGGTGAGGTTTGCTGAGCTGGACATGCGTAACTCTGTGTGGTCAAAGAAAACTGCACTGAAGGGCTCCTCCATAGTGGTCACCGAGTTTCTGACAAGGCAGAGACAGGCGGTGTTCCTTGCAGCGCGTAGGCATTTCGGAATGCGCAATGTCTGGACTGCTGATGGGAACATTAATGTGAAGCTGCCCAGCGGTAAGAAACACCGCCTGACCACCACCGAGCAACTGGGTGTGTTAACTCCGTCGCATGCCCCTGTGACGACTCCGACATCCACCGTGCCTCGTGCGACTGCTGCGCCAGCGCCGGCTGGTCCGCCAAAGGTTGCCGCAAAGAATGTTGGGGAGCGTCTCGGCGAGAAATTTAATAACTTTCTTAATTATATATTGTTACTTTGTGTAGTTTGTATTGTGCCCGTCATTTTCTTTTTTTAACTTCGAATCGCAGCCGAACTGTACATAAATACAGATTCCCTTTAGTTTTCCACATATCTTTTAAACCTTCTGTTCAAACCTGTAATCTTATGTTCATTTCATCCTATTTAGTTGTAACAACTTAGGTACTTACACGATGAAAGTTTAATTTTAATTATTTACGTAAGGTAGGCTAGTTTTATTTTTTAATTTCAACAAAAGTAATTAAGGTAAGCTAGGCAATCTGTAAAATTTTGATTATTTTGTTTTTTATTTTGACAGCTGGTAGTTTTTTTTTTAATTTATTAAGGCTTTGGCAAAGCCAATAGCCTAAACATGAACTTTTTCAATCACATTATTTTTTTAAATTTATTAAGGCTTTGGCAAACCTATTAGCCTAAATTTAATTTAATTATGTTTCTGTAAATATGGCCGCCACAAAGAGGATAGGCAATTTGAGACGGCGTGTTTGGATTGACTCGGGATTCCTTAAAACGGGCCGATACCGGTATTTTAGTTCGAGATTCGTATAATTTCGCGTTTTAATCTTCGATTAAGGCACAATAGCACTATCCTATTCCACTTTAAACTAGATTTCACAAAATAATTGAAAGTCAAAATAAAAACGACACGTTTCCCTCCAAAAGGCCCAGAGCGAGTCACATTCGGTTGCGTTCAGAAATTGTTCAGAAACACACACACACACACACACACACACACACACACACACACACACACA
>NW_020653945.1:12462289-12467027 GCF_003589595.1 Hyposmocoma kahamanoa
ACACACACACACACACACACACACACACACACACACACACACACACACAAGTATTAATTTTTATACAATTCATATTTATTTATTATACCTCTATTTTTTACCTACGCAACACGTAATGTCAGATGATGACTCTTTTTACTCAGCTTGCAACTCGCCTTCGTCTTTTCTTTCTATTGATAGTGCAGAATCTGAGTTTCATAATACTGGTACCCTTGGCGATTCATTAACGCGCGAATTCCAAAACTTCACGAACTTTCTAAACGTCTGTCATATAAATGCCCAAAGCATCCCTAGCCTTTATAACGACCTACTTGATACTTTCTCTTCTTCTAATATTCATGCTATTCTGATTTCAGAAACCTGGCTTAAACCAAACCTTGCTTCTACATCTTTTAGTCTTCCTGGTTTCACATTACTCCGCAATGACTGCACGGGAAAGGGTGGCGGAGGCGTTGCCATTTACATCCGTAATGACGTTCCTTTCAAAATTCTTTCTTCTTCTCCCTCTCTATACTCCAGTTCTTTGGAACACTTGTTCATCGAGATCAAGGTAAAGGGTATAAAAGTGGGTCTAGGGATTGTTTACTGTCCTCCTTCTATAGATTACTTCTCTTCGTTCGAAACTTTACTCTCATCTCTTAGTGCTGAATACACTCATCAAATAATCATGGGCGATTTTAATACCGACCTCATGAGAGCTCGCTCTTTGAAAGCAGTGATTAAATCTGTAGCTTTAACCATTCTACCTCTTGAGCCTACTCATCACAACGTAGACGCGTCGGATACCTGGCTAGATCTTATACTTGCCTCCTCTATTGATTACGTGGGCAAGGCTGGACAATTTTTGGCACCAGGTTTTTCACGACATGACCTCATTTACTTGAGCTACAAAATTAAACCACTTAAGGCTCAGCCTGTTACAATACAACTACGTAGTGTCGCGAGACTTGACATGGAAGTGTTAAAAAAGGACGCGCAGGCTTTTGATTGGGGCCCTACGTTGTCTGCATCAACAATCGATGAGGCGGTGTTTTCACTAAACTCCGCAGTTCTGAAACTTTTTGACACTCACGCGCCAATTCGATCTGTCAAACTAAAGCGCCCTCCTGCGCCGTGGATAATTCGAGCAGTCCGTATTGCAATGACAAGACGAGATTGTGCGTTTAGGAAATACAAGCGCGACCGATGTGAGCAAAATTGGCTCTGTTTTAAAGCTGCAAGAAATAGGTGTAATCAAATGGTAAGAGCAGCCAAACGTAAACATATTTATGAAAATATTTTACATTCTTCCCCCGTTAATACCTGGAAATTCCTAAAATCCATTGGTGTAGGTAAACCGCAAAATTCGTACAATATAACTTCTTCCTTCTCCTTAAATGAGCTGAATACTCACTTTGCCAAAACTGCAACCTTAGACACCAACACCAAACAACAAAGTATTGCATTTATTAGAGCACTGCCCAAAATTTCAAATTCTGTTTTTATTTTCACCTCGGTAACTGAAGATGAGGTCAGGAAAGTGGTTTTGTCAATCAAATCTAATGCTGTTGGGCACGATGACGTAAGTAGAATTATGGTTATGTGTATTTTAGAATGTATACTCCCTATTATCAAGCACGTAGTTAATTTCTCGATGACGACTGGGGCTTTTCCTTCTCTGTGGCGAAATGCTCATGTAATCCCTCTTCCTAAAGTTACTAACCCCAGTCTCGTCAAGCATTACCGTCCCATCTCAATTCTTTCTTTTCTTTCTAAAGTCTTAGAGGCTATCGTTCACAAACAATTGTCTGTCTATGTTTACTCAAACAATATCCTTTCTCCATTTCAATCAGGTTTTCGACCAGGTCATAGTACTTCTACTGCATTGTTAAAGATTATTGAGGATGTAAGGAGGGGCATGGACTGTACTCTACTTACTGTGCTGGTCCTAATTGACTTCTCCAATGCATTCAACGTCGTGGATCATGGCCTTCTCCTTGCTACCTTGGACCACCTAAACATCTCTTCAACGGCAGGTCAATGGTTCTCTTCTTATCTCCGCGATCGCCAACAAGCGATTCGTATTGATCGCTCGTTCTCAGAATGGTGTAAACTCACTTCCGGGGTACCTCAGGGCGGAATTCTCTCTCCTCTCTTGTTTTCTATTTTCATAAATCTGATTACGTCCAGCATCAAATGTTCTTACCACCTGTATGCCGACGACTTGCAGCTTTATACCGAGGTTAATGTCAGTGGCATAAGTGATGTACTTCTATCAATTAATGATGACCTTCATCGCGTCTCGGTTTGGTCCCAAAGGTTTGGTATCAATGTCAACCCTTCCAAGCTCACGCCTTTTTTAGTCTTGTGATCTGTCGTGCGTGCCACCAATAATGTTTGAGAACGTAGTGATTCCTCTGTCAAATCAGGTAAATAACCTGGGGCTTATTATTGACACAGGCCTTACGTGGGATTCCCAGGTGTCTGACGTTTGTCGTAGGGTTACAGACACACTAAGAGCTCTATACAGGTTTCTTTGGTTTGAACAGGTTTGAACTTTCTTTCAATTAAAACCAAAACTCTCCTTGTTCAAGCTCTAGTGTTGCCCGTGATTGATTATGCTGACGTGTGTTACAGTAACATCTCTCAAGTCTTTTTGAATAGATTAGATCGCCTTCTTAACAACTGCATTAGGTTTATTTTTGGTCTGCGGAAGTTTGACCACATCTCTGCTTTTCGTCGTCAACTAAAGTAAACGCAGGTCCTTAAGAATTTTAACCACACTTTTCTCCATCTTGTTCGACCCGGCTGCACCTGATTATCTTAAATGTTCATTTCAATTTCAAAACGCTCGGCCGGGTTGCGAATTTCGATCTTCCCGTACCTTTAAGCTTTCTATTCCTTCTCATCCCACTGATTTTTTGTCTAATTCTTTTACCCTTCATGCAATTCGTCTTTGGAACGCGCTCCCGCTCCATGTAAGACAGGCTCAGACCAAATTATCTGTCAAGCGCATGATGCGCAAGCATCTGTTTTACAATTGTCAAAATTAAGACACTGTATAATGTTGCTTTGGGTACATATATCATATTATTTATTATTATAATATATATATGTAAGTTTATTACGTATGTATAATAAGTATGTTTATAGTATGTTATTTATTTATACCATACAAATTATCGATTAGTTTTCTAGTATATTGTTCTTCTTGTTTAAGTGTAGCACCAACCTATTGTATTTTTTTTTCTATTTGGCCCAATGGTTGACTGGTAGAGAATGCCTTATGGCATTAAGTTCGCCATTTGTACTTCAGTGTATTGTACAATAAAGTTTAAATAAATAAATTGTCAAAAACCCAATCGAAATTGAAGGCCAAAGGCTGGACGCCACAAATTAGAAAGATGCAAGACGCCATAGTACCAAGAAATAAGAAAAAAAAATTACTCATTACATTAACCCCATAGTTTTTTTGACGGTTTTTTTATATTTTATGAATAAGGTTTAATATTTATCTGAATTCAAAAGATTTTGTATTGTCATTTTGGTGTCTAATGTTGGGAAGTTTCAGTATATAAGAAGTTCCGAATATGAAACTGTCTGTCTGTGCCTTTATTGTAATATCATGAATTTTCTGTATTTTTATTGGGCAAGCATAACCAAATGGTTTCCACAGCGGTTAATGCATTTAGCATTAGCGTGATCTAAACTGTGACTCTCTGAACATAATTGAACATTGTTCGGAGTTTTTGCAAAACTTGGCAATGTGGCCAAAACGTAGAACATCGTCCTTTCGTTTTTTTATTATTTTTATTTGTGATGGCATATTTGCCATCACAGGTCTAGAAAATGCGGAGTAGTGACATCTATAGTGTTTTTTTGTTGTTTCTGGCTCTTCGCAACTTCGCACTTCGAACAGGGAAACTTATTCATGGAAAACAATGGAAAGGGAAAATAATTTGGAAGAAAGGATCAGGGAAGTGCGATTAAGGTTAGGAATACAAACATATAAAATATAAACATAACAATTTTGTGACAAACTTAATATAGCTACATCTTTGTAATTTGATACAATTGAAAGTTAGAAACGAAGCGAAACATTTATACATAATAGGACTATTAGATGCCAAAATAAGCTTTACAGTAGTAGGAAGAGGGAATCTAATGGAGATGAGGACATGAAACAAAATGGAATGATCGTATAAAGGACAGTTGAGTACAATATGATTTAGATCACCTATCTCTCCACACTCGCAAAGGTCACTGTCTATAATTTTAAACTTGGCTAAGTGGGCTAGAGAACACACATGCCCCAGTCTCATGCGAATCAGTACACTTTGGCCAACTTTCCAAATTTCATTTTGGAAAACCATGGCTTAGTAGGAATAGAGGGTTGTATACTCGCATAAAACGATCCCTTCGTACGGCTGCTAACACTCCAAAATTCCTGCCAGGAATTCCTGAGAGAAATCGCGGGCAGTGCATCTAAATCATGACAGTAATTAGTAAAAAATGCTAGATCACCGCAATCAATCGCCTCACCCGCCAGTTGATCTGCGCGTTCATTGCCTGGGATGCCGCAATGACTCGGAACCCAAGCAAACACTACAGAATAACCTTTTATTGTACACTGATAAAGTAAATTTCTAATATAATGGGGCAAATCAGTTTAGGACTAAACGGAAACTTGGACAATGATTGCAGTGCGCTCTTAGAGTCAGAAAATATTATACTCTTGTTTAACTTAGCTATTAGAATA
>NW_020653945.1:12542027-12598815 GCF_003589595.1 Hyposmocoma kahamanoa
TGGCTTGGGCGAATATTGGGTACTTAACATACATGACATAAATTGGCGAATTAACTTCACAAAAGCCTGGTAACACTGCCTACTACTCGTATTGTCAAATTTTACAAATTTATTGTTGTCATTATTCCTGTGTGCAGGTGGATCGTGTCTGTAATTATGGATTTTATCAAATTATTTAATGTATTTTTCAGTAAATTACTTGCAGTGCTTTATGTAACGGTTTATTTGTTTCATGTAACTGAAGGTAAGCAGTGAATAATATATACGTGTTTATAGTATTAAGTTACATTCGTCACATTGCCTGGATAACATTACGTGGCCTTACGTTACAGGAGAATTACTATGATAAATGTCTGTTATTATGAATTGAAGCTTGAATATACCCACTGAAAAATCTGTTTATATTGAGTGCAGGTTCGAGGGCGGAGTACGTAACATGTGGCACGATTCTGAAGCTTATGAACACAGACCTGAGGCTGCGACTGCATTCGCATGATGTAAAGTACGGCTCCGGCTCTGGACAACAATCGGTCACCGCGGTAGATGTATCCGACGATTACAACAGCCACTGGCAAGTGCGAGCACCAATGGCCGAGACTTGCAGGAGAGGGTAATATAATTAGCCAACCTTATGGTATTTCTTATGTCTTCAGATATTTTGTTGTATGAATTTTCTTAGTTACAATTGAGGAGCTTCACAACAAGAACCAATAAATACAATAAATTTTAATTTTGATTACTCTCTTTGAATGGATTTGTAGCATTGAGTTTATGTCCGAGCATTTAAAACATATTTTGGAGAAGGATTGAGCAGTTGCTGTTCAGGCTGGATAAATTATTCATAGAAACATGCAAACATTTGGCATCAAAAAAGTAAAAGTCAAAATGTGATGCTCCTCGCATAATATGGTTTCAGGATTGTTTTACATGACTTTTATTACATATGAGATTAGCATAACTTGTGAAAATATTCGTCCTAAAAAATACGTTTTTTTATTTTTATATAAAAATGCGCATTTAACTTCTATGTCACCTGATGGAAAATGATGACATTGATAATGTAGCATGAGTTAGAAAAATAATAATACTAGAATTTGCTGTTAACTGTTGACATAACCATTGTTTGTTTATTCAAACAATACACATTGTTTAACAAATAAATCTTTCTCATATTTATGTTTTTATTTCAGAGTACCAATCAAGTGTAATACCAACATTCGGCTCCACCATGTGAGCACTAAGAAGAATTTGCATTCACATTACTTCCAATCACCTCTATCTGGGCATCAGGAGGTTTCATGCTATGGAGACGAGGATGGTGAAGGTGACACTGGAGACCACTGGACTGTTGTGTGCAACAATGACTTCTGGAGAAGAGACACTCCAGTGAAGTTCCGACATGTAGACACTGGAGCGTGAGTTGTTTTCTTTTGTATAGCATTTAACTTCCTGATGTATTCATTTTTAATGTATGTTGGCATTGTTGATTCCATCTACAAATACCTTTTTTAATTGTCCATATATATAACTATAAATAGTATATTTTAACCTATTTTTGAAGCTAGTATACCCACATTTTCTAGTGAGGTTTATTTTATGTTACAGGTATCTGGCAGGCTCGGGGCGTACATTTGGACGGCCTATTAGCGGTCAGGGTGAAATTGTGGGTATCAATTCACAGTATGGGTCTTACACTGACTGGCAAGCCAAGGAAGGGCTCTTTGTACATCCCAGCGATCCCCTACCGCATCAACATGCGATACATTCTGAACTATAATATGCTCAGTATCATTAGATATTTAACAAATTGTGTAAGTTACTAGTGACAGTAACTTTATAGTTGAATTTAATTTTATTTGTCCACCTATAGATTGAAATAAAATCGTCATGTATGGATGATTTTATAATCAATGTCAAATGTACCATAATAAAGGTCACAATATTAACATTATTAATCTTGGCGTGTTGACTCTGACGTTTATATTTGAGAGGACTTACATTATTAATGTTAGCTAAACTTAAAGTCAACAATTTTGTATTCAGATTCATTAAATGAAATACAACATAAAAACAAATGAAAACACTATTTTTCTTAAAACTTTATTGTCAAATCTGTTCATGTTACTTTACATGAGGAATGTAATCAAATTTCACCTGAGACTTTTGAATTACATTACAAGTGGAAGTGCTTCAACACCAACAAAATTGCATTAATACTGACACACTAACTTCTTTGTATTGATTATTATAAAATACATAAACATCTCAAATTGTTATGAAATATGTATCTTGCAAATTATATTTTTGTATTCCTACACAATTTTCTTCCAATGTACCCGAAATGCAGAAACAAAATGTTAAAAAATATGTAATTACAACTAAATGTTCCAAATAATGTGACTGTCGCACCGTATCCCTCAGTCATGGTGCGCTATTTGCTAAAGAATCAACCAAAAATTTGAACTTATTCAGAATTTGCTTAAAACCACAAGGTGTATACAATGACCGTATTGTCTACCTTGGTACTGTTATAGTCAACACACTGGCATCTAGCCAGTTTCATCCATCTATTCTACAAGATTTTGTACTAATGAGATTTTGTCACTGGTTTAAATAATTTAAGAACCAGCTATTTTGTTATTTAACAGACACAACTATGATGGAAGATAATAATCCAAGTATGGACTTGTATACCAACAATATACCAAAATTGATTTTAGCGACAATTGTTGTACAAAATTATAAACACAGCTAATAAACTAAGAGATTAAACAAAAGTTGTGGAAAATATATTTGAAATACTAACCCTATAAACACTTGAAACCTCAACCAGTATGAGTAAGCAGTCCTTTGCAGGGCACTATTGAAATTCATTTATTCAAAATATAAAGTGACGAGATATGTGTTCGCTAGCACAATTTATTGGATAATACACTGTTTAGTTTCTCTAAAGCATAAGCGAGGTTCGTATAAAGCTTCTTGTCGCATCCGTGTTCCTCAATCGTGGCGAAGCGGAATGTTCGAAAATTCTTTTCCACGTCGATGTACGTGACGGCTTGCATCAGTGGACAGAGTATTATTTTTGTATGGTCTTGAAAGTTTATCTGGAGATAAAATAAAAGTTGTGTTCTATATATTTACGACAACACCCCACAAAATTATTACATTTTATTCCTTACAAAGCGCGTGACTTACAAAGTAGACGGTTTGCACATTTTGTATATCCAGCAAACTATAAACATTTACCTGCAAAGTTCCATTTGTCAGGTACATAATGACTGCTAATGTGGTCCTAAACCATTGGTGCAAATGTGGCAATCGTGACAAGCCATCGCTCTCCCTAACGGGTACTGATGCACCTGAGGAACATAAAAGTAAATGAAATAAAATACAAGCCTTAACAAAGTTTAATTAAAGTGTCTTGCACAGTGCAAGTAGTAACTTTTTTAAAACATGATTATTTTTAACCATATCATTTGATGGTGAGGATGACGTGGCAGAGAAAGAATATTGCCTTATTATGCTTTCTCTTTATTGAATATTTAACTACATAATTGTTCACCTCTCTGGATGTTTCCCTTATGGTCACTTCAATTTGTCCCGCGTTGGAGATCTAATACTGATGTCATCAATTATGTCTGAATGTGTAATGATATAATACAAAGACACTTTCCTATTTGTTTTTTACGAGACTTGCAATATATATAATACATACCAGCTTTCATAAGGTGTTCTGTCATATATCTGCGGAAGTAGGTGAGAAGTTTCATCTTCTTCTCGAGTTCCGAGGGATACTCGCGCATGGTCATGTACTGCTCCTGGCCTTGTCTATTGATGTAGTGTACATTCCTGTCAACAAATCATTAGCACTTTCACTTCGTCCTTTAAAGCAGACAGGTAATATCAGAATACACGCTGCCTTTGGCCAGTTTTGGAGTACTTAATATCTCTCCCTATAATATCCGTGCTCAGTAGTCGAAAAGGTATGGACAGATACACCAGCGTCATCTATCAAGCGAAAGTTGCGATGTAGTTTCGCATGCAATATGGCGTGGTTGAAAACTTTAAGATTAAAAATCGTATACTTACACTCCATTAGCAAGCATGATAAGTTTAGTGGTGTCGTTGAACATGACTCCGACACTCTCGTCGCAGAGTTGATAGCCAAAGCCGTATTTGTCGCTGTAATCCACCCATTTGCCGACCCAGACCAGAGGCTGTGCGGCGGGATCACTGAGCTCATCTGTTAGGCACTCCGGACGACACATAAGCTGAAAAATGTAAACAAATGTACTAAACACTTGTTGACACATATCAATGATAATAGCCAACTAGTGAACCATTAAAATTATTGAATATCATGGTAGTAAAAACATCATGATGTTCAATAAAAGAAATATTGGAATGAAACATACTTTTACAATTTGTAAATACTTGGTAAGAGGTAAGAAACCGAAACATTGTAGAAGTCATATTTAATACCTTATTAGATAACAAGCTCGCGAGGTGGTTGCGAAGCGCGATGAGGTTTTGCCGGTGCGAATTAGGCTCTACGGAGCGCGGTTCTGCTGGCATCGGCTCGCGCTTCATCGGCGAGTCCACTGCCATCGCCGTATGATCTAGGGTCGGAATAACATTTTACAATTATTATAACTGTCAAGGTCACGTGGGATCTACACAACTGATTACGCGTACTTACCGTTACTGTTAACCTCATTGAGAGGGCGGCGGTGCAGTGCAATGCCTTCGAGCTGGTCAGTACGCGGGGCCGTGGTAAGACAGGAGAGCGGGAGTGCGGCCGGCATGATCCCCGCAGAGAAGAACTCGTGCTGCAGTAGCTTGTCAACCGAAGGCCGCCGCGCTGGATTCGACTGCAGCTGCAGTACGATCATCGACGCCGCAGGTTTTCGCAGCGACGATGGAATCCTGTATGATTAATAACTATTGAGTTTCATGTTTTGGAGATTATATTTTAGGTGCGAAGTGAAAATGTTACTGAGTGTATTAATTTTATATGATTATTTGCTTTCAGTGAACCATTATTAGATACACAAGGACAACAGCACTCGACATAAAGATGACTATACAAGTATTTTTAAGTGTATGGTTTTGGGCACAAGACATAAATGATTGACCGTCACCATAGGGCTTGTGCTGTTTATATCCACCTGAGCCGATGGTTGATGGTATTGTCGTCGACTACTGCCTGAGCGTACCGGACGCTCAATTTGTGCCAGGGGCCCGAGCAACATATGCGCATTGCGAGGTATACGCCGTCACTATTTGCACAAAATATTACTATAGTCACAATCCACATATTGAGAAAATTCTATTTTAAACCTTATTTTGTAATTTCACATTTAACACATAACAAAATTATAATAAAAAAAATTAAGAGCAATGTCATAAGTAGTTTTAAATTACTAAACTTTAAGAAAAAAATCAGAAGAAAAATAAAATGTATACCTGTATTCACATTGCTTGATTCTCTTGTAGGTGTCTTTGAGAGTGGAGGTCTCGAAGGGCGGCTTGCCCACAAGTAGTGTGTACATGATGCAACCTAGACTCCAGATGTCCACTTCGAACGAGTGCCCTTTCTTTGTCAGGATCTCCGGCGCGATGTAGTTTGGTGTGCCGCATAGAGTCTGCTTTCTCTCTCCTGAATACACATTAACATGAGTAGTATAAGTAAATAAATTGGTAAATTACTTATTACTAATTTTTCGGATCTAAATCCCATAACCATATCTATTTTTTCCAAAAAAACTACAACATTTAAAAAAAATCACTTCAAAAAAAACGCGCAACACGCAATTTAGATCCGAAAACTAGTTTCATTCCTATGTGTAATAATCGCGAAATCATAAGAACTCTATATATACTTGTAATTATTAAAAGGATGTAAAAAAGCCATCCAATATTATCTACAATAAAAGATAAAATTTTATTAATATTGGTACACTGTTTTTATTACCTTTACGAATTATGAATGTGATAGTTAATCTACTGCAGATTGATAGAAATTTTTTAACACCAATTAGTTTTTTCTGGAATTAGTTATTATCATCATGTTGATTTGTTTTACCTTCGTATTCAATTCTGGCTGCAAGGCCAAAGTCTCCGATCTTGACATGTAGATCATCATCAAGGAAAAGGTTGCCTAGCTTCAGGTCACGGTGGATGATTCGCTTGCTGTGCAGGTATTGCACACCCAGCAGTATCTGGTGCATGTAGAACCGAGTCTCTGGCTCTGTGATAGCTTTTCTGCGCTTGTGTAACTCCATCATAGACTTTGGAGTAAATAGAAAATTATGTAAGCCCTTGTGGAAGCATAATGTAGCCCCTTGACGTTACAGTTAATTCGTGACAAATTGGGGTAGACTTCTAGAAATATGCAATATATTGTTATTAACAATTCAGCAATGGATGTCATTTGGCTGATGATGATGATTTAATTTGTTATGTGTCTCCATAATGAGACTACGTGAATTTGTTGTTTGTTGTGGAGACAGATTCTTGGATTTTCCATTTGTATTGGTGATAAATGCTATAAATACGTAGTGAATTATATACTAATGATAAAATTTCTACACGTAATTTCAAATACCTTGGTTGATAAAAAGTACCTGCCAAAAATATAACATTTTAAGTGGTTTTCAATTTATATTTTTAATTATAATACATTCATTTGCTTGCTACGACGCTCGTACAAAGTCACTGTGCATGTTAACATGTTCATTGCCAAGCTGTAAATAGGAATTTTGTGTGGTGGCTGCTATACTATTTCGTGCAGAAACTCGATAGCGATGTCTACGCGATAACGCGTGATCGGCCATTTGATGACAACTCTTCAACTTTGGTAATAGGCAATCAATGTGTTAAACCAGATAACTAGTACGAGAAAGTGATGGGCAACCCTATCCAAGCCACACACACACACACACACTGTGTGTGTGTGTGCATGTGTGTGTGTGCATGAAATTATGAACTATGGATAATAAAAACACTAAAAATTGTAGTATATAAAGTTACTTCTAATTTTTATTTTGAGATTGACTTCAAATGTGTGCAAGATTCTGTTGTTGATATTAGTACTGGGTAGCACAGTAGCTGCTCGAAACTTCTATATTTAGTAATAACTCTTACCCGACGTTTGCAGAGTTCAAGTATAATGTAGATATTAAGTGAATCCTCGAAGAAGCTGTGGAAGCCAACCACATGTTTGTGTTGCAGAGAGCGGTGGATTGAGATCTCCTGTGCCATTTTCTCCTTCTGGCTGGACTTCACCATTAGCTTCTTGGATACTATTTTTCCTGCATACACTTGATTTGAGGCTATGTCCTGAATTTCGTAGCATTTTGCGAAACCACCCTGTAATATGTTTAATATATTTAATTTTTTATTTTAATAATGTTTTAACATGTTTTTGTTTTATGTAAATTGATAAGAACATTTCATGAAAGTTAACATCACATTTATGTTACAAGAAGGTCTCAAATTGATGCAGGTCGCATAAAAAAGGGATTTAGTTTACAACAATAGTTTACCTTATTTAAAAACTCAAAACTAATTTTATAATTTTTAGACTAATTACAATGAATTTACTAGTTACTATCGGCATATACTAATGACTAAATCAATTTACCAGACGGCGTTGGTGTTTTATTGTAACCGTTATTCAAGGTACTCATTTTGAACTCTTGCAGTTTATCCATAAAATTTCCACTGTGACCGCGGTTAATTGGGCTCATACATTAGTTACTATAATCAATTTTTAGTTATGTAAACGAGTGACTCAATCACTTACCTTCCCAAAAAACCTTAACCTCTGGTAGGTGCTGTTTGTTTGAGGATCACGTATGATTTCAGGGATTTCTTTCTTCTCGTCTTCTTTGATCGACGTCATTTTAAAACTAACTTATAAATGTAAACTAAAATCAAGTAAAATATTTAATAACTAACAATAAATTGCAGATGATTGTTGACAAAGGAGATTTCAAACGGTTAGACGTTTGAACTTTTGAAAGCAGTTGCACGAAATTTTGAACGGTTATTCGGTTCAGCCAATAGTGACGACGCATTTCCTACCATAAAACAAATGGTATATATAATCTGCGAAATAATTTTAACAGTGTGCTTTTTTGATGAAAATTATATATTTATTCGTGTTTTACATAAGTTTGTTCCCACAGTTATAAAAAATGAGTGTCTTTAATTTATATTAAGCACAACTACATTAAAATTGTCTGACAAAAAAAAAATCAGTAGTAATATTTGATACATTAAATTGGCAACACAAAAACCGTTATCTATTTGTCTCTTTCTAACAACATTCTCTATACACGAGGAAAAAAGAGGAAGAAAATTATTATTACGTTTGTTATTTTGTGTGTATTTGTAATTTGCAATACGTAGGCGGCAAAATTTAATATTATTTTAATTTGAGGAAAATCAATTCATCGTTTCTGATCATTGGCTTACCTGAAGGTAATTTTTTTCTATTATTATTGTATTTTTGTAAGGGTTAAATTAATAATAGAACATAGAACATATAATATACATGGACATCGTCACTTAGACTTTCTGATGCTGTGCACGGGTCTCCTCTTGGGAAATAATGTATTTATAACACAAACGGTGGTTACGGTGAATAAAATACACCACACTAACATAATGCGTATGTAGCAACTTTAGATAATAATCTTCTATAGGTACTTCGAATCTATTCCTGAAAACTTAAAAAAAATTTACCACTCGGTAAAAAAGTTCCTATGCATTTGCTACTCGTAGCATACTGTCTTAAGAGTACAAAAACAAAGTAAATTCTCGCTTGTATTTGACCTCAGACAAGACTCTATATGCGTAGCTACTGTCACACGCCTCCTTCTCCGGCGCAACAATTATGATTACAATCGCTAATTGGCGAAAATATGATATACAGTTCAACGAAATAATTGACATTTATTTAAGACGTTTCTATAGCTCAATAAGTTGCCTTTGAACGTGATTGATTTACGTAAGTAGGTACTTTGCCGAAGAGTGTGAAGGAATTATTTTACCATAGAATTTTTATGATTCCTGATAACAGCTATCTTGTTCGCTTCCTGTGGCAATCACTGAACAGCGAATTGCAAATAAATACTGAATTCAAATACTGACACACTATTATTTCTAGATCAATGTCATGCCTTGGGAAGGTCGTGGTTATTTGGCCCATTTTCATTAATAAATGTTAATATTATATTAAACAGCGGTGACTCAAAAGTCTTCATTATAAAACCCCGCGAATTATTAAAAGTGCCACTTTATAGTGTACTGTGGTCTGGTGCCGTTAGCAGAATTTAATTAGTATAAAATGCGGGCAATTCGCATATGTTTGTTGTACATTGTATTTCAAGTAATAGTTTTTCAAGAAGTACACGGTGCCAAGGGCCATCCCTGGATAAGAACAACTGATGAGCGTAAGTATATTATATTATGGTTATAATCATTTTATGTAGTTTACGATGTTATCTGTGAGTATTTTTGTTTCTACCTACTTATTAATAATTATTCAATTAGTTGGGTTGGTAAGCCCTAAATTACAGAAAATATTAGATTTCAGTTAGTTTTCGATAAAAACGAAATAACATACAAATACATTAATTGTCTGGCATATAAATTACAGTCAACATTGACTTTGTCGCAAGCAATATTTGTAAATAAAATATATATAATAGAAGCCTATCGCTGAAGGCTTGGCTTGTAGTTACTTAGTCGTGAGATGGCGTGTTGCAGCCACTCCGCGCCGCGGCAAACTGCTTAGCCTGAATACCTGAATGCATCGAAGACACGAAATGTACCCGAGGTCAAGAAAAATGTTGATCAGTTGTCTTGGTGACTACCTAAAAAAAACCACTTTTAAACACACGTAAAACTGTAGTTAAAGAAATAAACATGTTGTAATAAAGCATTTTTCTTGAACATTGAAAATGGAGCGCACTGTATCGTTCGTCGTCGATTGTATCTAGCAACCGCGTAAAATATGCCTATGTAGAGAAATTTAGTTCTTATTGTTGCCGTAGAACATTGTCAAACTTTTGATGCTATCAAAGTATCGTGGCGACTATCGACAGTATAAACTCATAATTGTGATACTAACTCACAGCCCTTGATGATATGTTCCTACATTATTTCACATAACTACAATGACTATGTTAAAATTACGTAGTAAAAAAAATTGTACTGGATATTTGTAATTTTTTGAAATGTAACATTTATTACTATTTGTAACGATTCTTGTAATACAATATATTGTATATAATAGTATAAAGTTTACAAGATAATAAAATAAATCTATAAATCTATAAATCGATGTTTCGATTAACCTTTCGCATATATACACAGTTTAGTTCCATCATCTTGATACATATATTATGTTTATTATAAAAATAAAAAGCCGTGGTAGCCTCACTGTTTGAACTACTGCCTCTCAAGCAGAGGCTCGTGGGTTCGAATCCGGACTCGCACCCAGAATTTATGTGTGAAATTTAATTTGAAATTTATCATGAGTTTTTCGGTGAAGGAAAATCATCGCGATGAAACCAGTGCGTTGAAGAAGGTTCACAACCCTCAGAAAACGGGGGACACACGTTTTCTGAGGGTTGTGAACCCATTGAACGCATTGGGTCAGCGTGGCGGACTATGGCCTAAACCCTCGCCTGAGAGGAGACCCGTACCTAGCAGTGGGACGTATAAATGGGTTGATGATGATAAAAATAAAGCAGCACATAGAATAACCATGATAAAGTAGCTTTGAAAATGTTATCGCCATGGATGAACGTTTTATTCAGATTTGTCTAGAGTTCGCTTTAAGTATAAGCACTCTTTTTAAATAGATTATCAAATTGGGTTAAGGTCGAGAGGGAGCATTTTGCAAGTTTTGTTTATTAGCTGTACGACTTGCTTAGCAACCAAGGACGGTATCAACATCATATTTTTACGTTGATACGAAAATAACACACAAAGAAAGTTGTCACGCGACTCGGAGGACAGTAAAGGTTAATTATGATAAATAAAATACGTCATAAAAATCTTGTTTAGGTATCTATAGGGCCGGAAATGGTTGTATTTATGCACTGCAGTGTATCGACACTAGTATCTGTGCAGCGGAAATATTTTAGCAGAAGGATGTATGTGGGTTCATGCAGTTTTTATGAATCTCATTTTTTTCTTACAGTGGAAAACCACATAAGCCCTGAAGATTTGCAAGAGTTTTTGAATACGCATTCTGGGACTACTACAAGTGGATATGCTACAACTTCCAATCTAGATTACGCTGATGCTTTTCAGGTTCCATTTATTTTCATTGAAATAACGTAAGCGTAAAAAAATTGCTAGCACGGAATCAATAAACACCAAACCATTAGAACATAATAAAAGACAAAGTACAACTGTGATTTCTTCGATTTAACGATCAAGTTAACAATACGTTAATATTTCAATGTCAGTTATGTTTTATTTAGGAAACCACCACACGAAGTTCAGTTCCAGAAGTGGTGGATTGCTTTGGCTTGGGCTCTTTGACTAATAGTCTACCATGGCTTTTCAATATGAAACCCGATACCGCCGAGAAAGTGAACACACATTTTTACATGTCTTCGCGAGATAAAAACTACAGAGTACAGGTAATCCCGCCCACATATATGTATATCTACATAATTTCATCATGGTTTTAAGTCTGTACTTAACAAATTACAAGTTATTCTAGGTGTATCCAGGTAAACAATTCGGTCTCGAATGGGTAGACTTTAAAGCCTCCAGGAAAACGATAATGATTGTACATGGTTTCATGAGCCATAGCAACGCCTCTTGGGTCACGGACATGGCTAGAGCTTTATTGGACTGGGTACGTACTAATGACTGGCAAAATTTACCTCATAAATGACGGTCGATTGCAACAAGTTTAACCATTATGACGTATTTAATTTTAATTTTAGGGAGACGTAAATGTCATCGCGGTAGATTGGAGTGGAGGAGGAAATACTTGGAAATACTGGAGGGCAGTCGCAAACACTCGACAAGTGGGCTCTGACATCATTGGGTAAAACCGAAAGACTGCTTTAGCTACAGGATAAAATACTATAACAAGTAGTGAATGTAATTTTTAAATACAAAGTTCGAAAACCATGAAAAAATCCTTCGCCCTACGACCACGGGATTCCGTCCCCATTGCTCTTCCAAATAAGCTACAGGTCGAGTTACCAAGTTGACGAAATTCTTTTATATGTCTATCAATCTTTGCATTGATTTTTTCGGCTTTGGTAACTCGACCTGTATGTAGCTTAGTTGGAAGAGTGGTCGCAGGTTCGAGTCCTGTGGGGTAAAAGAAATTTTTCTTTGTGTTCCACCTTTGTATTTAATAATTATACCAAACGAATGGAGTTATTTCACAAAATAAAAACAACTTAATGATACAAGTATTGAATATTAATGACTTCGGTGTTTTTAGGTTTCTGCGGCAGTTAATGAACGCCACGGGTGCAAAGGTCAAAGATTTCCACTTTATCGGTCATAGTTTGGGCGCTCACATTGTCTCCTATGTTTCTTTTCACTTGGGCGGTGTCGGAAGAATTACAGGTACCTAAAATTGTTACAGTCAGACAAAACTCTAGCAATGGACAAATTCGCGATTGCTGATTGAAAATAAACTTACATAAAGTAATACAAAAAGATCTTATTCTAATTTGACGACCTCAGTGGTCGAGTGGCTTGCACACCGATTTTCACGGTGTCACCATCTCTGATGTTCCCGATTCGATCCTCGCCCGGGTTAATGTAGACACAAAGTTTTCAATATTGTCTCGGATCTGGGTATTCGTGGTACCTTTTTTTTATTTATTTTTTTTATTATTATTTTATAGTATTCGTGGTACCTACCTATCGTCATTGTTTCTGATTTCAATACCACAATTGGTTTAGTTACTTTGGGATCGGAGCAATTTAAGTGATGTGTCTAAATTTTATTTATTTAATTGTATACTAACATAATACATTATGTCACTCAGACTAAACACGCCTTTCCGAACACATAGATAAGAAATTATTCAACTTAAATTCAATGGTCTGAATCATCTCTACAAAACAAAATATCAGCACCAAATGTAGTTTAGCAGGCCACATAATTAAATAAAAACGTGAATGACAAAACAGTAGCAATAGATATAGAGTTCTTAAGTTTTCGCGATTGGTGCACATTGGAAGGTTTTAAAAAAAATAGTTTCATTTCCAACGAGTCGCAAAAGAGCTTCTTGTGAAAGAGTTCATTCAAAGAAGTACTGATAGCACACCTATATCAGCCGCCAATCAGTATAATGTACGCATTACTACGGTTTTGAAGGTTAAAGGTGCTAGCGAAACTACAAGCACATAGGACTTGTGACAGTGACGTGCGCACAGGCAGTGCACCCCAGATCTTAGCGATTTGAATGACCCTGCAACGTGTCGCTTACCACTAGGCGCACGCGACTTGTTCGTCCCATCATTAAAAAAACATTTGAAAGATCATTCTCGGACTAGTAGTGTTCACTACCTAATTTCCATAGCAATTTTTATTATCTAGTTTCATTTCATGATAATACTCAGTGTAAATATTTGATAGCATGTATTTAAGTGATGAAAAGCAGCAGGCAAAAAAATCTAAACGGTCATCTATTTTAATGATTGATCTTTTCTCTGAGACATAAAATAAATTAAATCAATGGATATTATAATCTGTTCGGAGCTATGCAAAAAATGTTTGATTTATATATATTAATTTGTTATAATTTGTTAATACAAAGATCGAACAATCAGAAAAGTTCCTACCATGAATGCAGTTTATTTATAATTTATCCGTAAGTTACCTATTATAGAGGGAACAATTAATACATCGTTTATTTTAAAAAGTGCACATTTACAATAATAATTGATCTATTCTTTGTGGATCAAACAATATTATCCCACATTTTATTCGACTTTATCTTAAAGGGTTGGACCCAGCGCAGCCGTGCTTCCGCACGTCAAATCTAGTTGAACGCTTGGATGCAAATGATGCAGATTTCGTCGATGTTATCCATACTAACGGCCGTTTATTGACTAAGATTGGATTTGGACTACCTGATCCCATTGGTACGCTTCTTTTTACACGTATACATATATACGTATGTTCTTATTATTTTCTCCTACAAGGTTATTATAAAAAAGCCGTGACAGCCTCTGAGACTCCCTACATTAGCGTCTGTCGAGCGTCAGCGCCTTGCCAACGCACACACAACGTCTCTAATGGTTTGACCTACACCTCTCAAGCAGAAGCCGTGTGTGGGTTTGAATCCGGGGTTGCCTCTGAGTTTTTTAGAATTTAATTGTGAAAATTTATTTGATTTCGAAATTTACATTGAGCTTTTCGGTGAGGAAACCTGCACGTCGAAGAAGGTTCACAATTCTTGGACAACGTGTGAAGTCCCAAACCAGCATTGGGCCAGCGTGGCGGACAATGGCCTAAACCCTCGCTTCAGAGGAGACCTATGACTAGCAGTGGGACTTATAAATGGGTTGATGATGACGTTGTGACCGATCTTTCACGTTTCATTTAATCTAATTTACTATAACGTTCTGAAATGTAATGGGGTATGTGTATTACAAGGTAATAAATTACATATATTTGTCATCTGCTATTGCAGGTACCGCAGATTTCTATCCTAACGGTGGTATGAAGCAACCAGGTTGTGTTAATAGCTCCAATTCGATTTGGGCTCAAGTGTTGCCCTCTTCTGTTTCAGGTAAGTTATTCTCAAGTTCGCCTCTTTTTTAACCTACTTAAAAAAAGGAGGAGGTTCTCAATTCGACTTTTTATGTTACGCGATTACTCCGTCATTTGTGAACCGATTTCGATGATTCTTTTTTTGTTGAGAAATGTGAGTGTTCCCATTCAATAAAAATATTCCTCGTCTAAGGGTGGCAAATCAGAGGAAGAATGCGATTTATTATTTTTCACTTGCTTTCCGTTAACCGATTTCTATAAAACTTGGCAAATACAGACATCAAAAGTGTTTAGCGATTTTAAGATTATTTATTACCCTATTAAAATTAAATAAAATATAAATATATCAGATATTTTTGTGAGATAGACCGAAAAACCATTGCTGTTAAAAATCATGATTATCATTGATGTCAGGTTTTTAACCTGACTTTTAGCAATTGGCAAAAACGTGCTGATCAATATACATTTTTAATGAGTGTAGATGTAAACCACAAACGTTTGAGATCGGTTTTTTAATGAAAAGTTGTCATTATTAATGATTCATATTGAATTGATAAATAACGTTTTGTTTAATAGGGCTGCAGCAGGCTATTTGTAGCCATGGCCGCGCGTATCTACTGTTCACCGAGTCACTGATTACGAGAAGTAATTGCACATTCAGGGCCCATCGGTGGAATTTAACTTATGAAGGGTGAGGTTCTGATTGCTAACAATTATTGCGTTATTGTACCGAATAAATAGTGTACTATGTCTACGTGACATTCACGCGTGTGTGGCTAGTATCATAGATTTGTATTTGTGTACCACCCACGCTGCAACTGATTTCGACAAATCATCGCTTAGCAAATAACACCGAACAGGTAAAAAATTTGCGGTTTTTACTTTTGAACGTTACTCAAGTCAAAATATAAGGGGAATATCATAAAAAATAGATTTAATTTTTTTTATCAGTAAAAACGATAAAAAAAAGAAGACGTCGGTTCGAATCCGGCCGGATCGAAGGAGTTCTTTGTATTTATAATTATAAGAAACTAGTGGAGTAATTTCACAAAAAAATAATAGAATATCATAGTGGTGAAACATCCTGACATTCAACAAAACACTTAAAAAATATTTGACAGAATGATCGCAACAATTTTATGACTACCGCGGTCTCACCACTAGGCAAGCCTGTATCGTGAAGTCCCGTGCAACCGATTTACATATAATATTTAGCCTCCTTAGATATTAAAAAAAAAGAAAAAAGTGCACATTTGATCTCCATCTCACCTGGTGGAAAGTGACGATGTAGTCGACGATGGAGCATGCACACCTAAATATTCACTCTCGGCTTGAAAAGACCCAAGATAACCCAATTCAGGGAACAAGTTTGCAGCAGGGTTGTCGCTAATATCAGTACACACGCTGGAATTTACAAACCTTCCAAAAACAGACTGCCGAAAAAGCAGCCACAGAAATCTAAATAAATATTTATTTGGATTTCTGTGAGCTCAGCTGTTTTTTTTTGGAATGCAACTTTGATAAAACTCGACCACGATTAAGCTAGCTAGGCAGATTGATTGTTTTCATGTAGATTGATTATTTTCATTGGGATAATATTTCAATACAATACCAAAAAAATAGAAAGCTTTTTCATGTAGATAGATTCAGTGACGATGTATATTTTTCGCGTTTTTTAAATACATAAAATCAGCATCCGCTGATGTAAAGGCCAAGAAATCAGCACATGTGTAAAAAACCTGCATCAGCAATAACCCTAGTTTGTAGCCAGCGAATTCCACTCCATAGCCGTTCGCCATATAAATGTGGAAGCGTAACGTTTCATGTGAATCCTTGGAATATCCACAACACAGAGACCTAACCCCAGCCTACGTCTGCTCCCCCGATGATAGGGGTGATGATTAGATAAAATCAAGTCATCAACAATTATTTCTTTTTTAAATAAAAGTCTGCAGGCAGGGAATTTGTTATCTATACATTATATAGCACTTATTACTAATAATAGGTAAACAAAATTATACACACATATTTTTTCACTTTCATTTCAAATTAGTCGAAAAGTCTTGAGCGGTGTTGTTTGCTAAGTGAAGACATACGTTTCACAAATGTCGTAGGCTATTTGGGCTATGGCCTATGACATCAACAGAAAATAAATATGGCGGGCGCTAGATGCTTTACCGTAGAACTGTACCGACATCAATGATATCATGTTTACAGAGTTCACATCATTTCCCTTGAAATTCTATTTTAGAATGGACAAAATAATATTGTACGGGTATGTAATTTACTACAAACATATTTTGTTTATTTTTTCATAGCAAGAGGAAGGCTATTATCGGTGCCTACCCCGACGGGAAAAGGGCTTGGAGTATGTTATGTTGGAATGTTGCTTCTTACCATATTATTATAGTCATAATAATGACTATGACTACCATATCGCACTTGTAATGTAACAGTGTAATAACTCAAAAAGTGTATTTCTCAGATGTGTGATGTGGATTCTCAGAATCGCCGAAAAACGAATTACTCGCTTCTCTTGAAAGATCTGTGTAAATTTATGTATAGGTTATTTTCTACTTGCCAAATATACATATTTAAAAATAAAAGAATAAATAATGTCATATTTTTGAATAAGGACTATTTTGACCAGAACTAGCTCACATGTGTGTCTTATTTTGCGTTAAGTATATATCTTTTAGTTGTTTTTTACAATATTCTAACGACGGTTTTATTGACGTGTAGATAATCAAATTATACGTTCAACAATGGTACAATCTTGAATTTCATGTATTTTGAGTTATAACACTATGTAATAGCAGTGCGATATTATTATTATACAAAAGCCATCAACTTTTGTTCTTTTATAATACCAAGTAACGGGACGAACACGTCTTACGCCTGGTGATTCCTGGCCACACGCCTGTCCATAACACTTGCAGTGCCACTCAGAGACTTAAATCGCAAAGAGGGACACTGCCACTGCGCCCGTCACCCTGAGACATAAGTTGACAAGTCCCATGTGTCTGTAATTTTATCAGCACCCTTACCTTTCAAACCGGAACGCAGTATTACTCACATTACTGCTAGGCGGCAGAAATAGGTAAGGTGACAGTACTTTCCTGGACGAACTCTTTCACAAGGAGTTTTATTGCTACTAAAATATTGCTACTAAATAGATATCGTATTTATTATAATTGTCTGTCTAACACAGGGTAAATACTAGTCTGGAGGCGGCATGCGATAGGCAAGGATCCTGTGCAGAGATGGGCGTCAGAGCAGTAGGAGGCAATGGTTTGCCAAAAGCAAGCGGACCCTATTTCGCGCTCACCACTGAAAAGCAACCTTATTGTCGTAAGTTACCTTAATACCTACTTATTACCTTTTTGTCAATGAAGTGCAGGGTTAAGAGCATGTCAAGCTTGATTATGCCCTCCAGTATATCACAGGACTATACCTCGAGGCATTAAGTACTACGTGATTAGCTCAACTACATACAATCGTTTGGACATACTGCTGACATTACATCCTCTAAATAAACATCATGTTAAAAACAAATTACAAACATGCCTTCAAACCCTTAACTATGCGGAAACGGAAAAATTATTGACTAAGTCGTAATTTTACCACTTAATTTTATAACTGCACTGTGCTATTCTTCGTATTTCTTTTACTGAACCTTGACACATACACACACTCATACAAACAGATACTCTATCACATTCCCCCCTCCACACACACCCTCGTTCTAAAGACACATTGCTTGTTTTAAATTTTACAAAATTTTAAGTTAAGTTATTTGTTACAGCAACAGAATTCGAGAGACATCACCCGCGGGCAGACCTACTTCACGATCTCCGCGAAGGTTTCAGGCTAGACCGGCACCACAGGACGACCACCAAGTTACCAGGCCATGCTGACTCAATGTTTATGGAGTCTACTACAAAGAAATATGTTACGACCACGACGAAGAGTAGCTGGTTCGATTGGTGGTTCGGATAAAACTGTACAAGCAAGTAAAGCAATAGCTACACGCTGATCAATTTATTGTATCATCGTCGCTTTATTCACAAAGATAATTGTGATCTATGATTGAGTAAACGTAGTTCTAACTATGGTTACTCAATCATAGACTTGTCTTTGTAATTTTAGGTAAGTGTGTATTTAAAATTGATGTGTCTCCGGCGCAGGAGAAAGCTACAGTATCTAGAGTTTAAGAAATATCATGACAATAATTGTTACGTTTATCTCTGAGAATGTGTTTAAAGTTATTTTTGTACAACCTAACCTCCAAGGTTGGGTTGTATCTCTCCTTGGAGGTTAGGTTGTACAAAAATAACATCAGTTTTGAGCTAGACCTGTGTCCGTCGATCATTTTTGATAACCTGGGTCGATCATGACCCATGCGTAGTGTGATCGGGTCAAATGATTCGACCATACATTCGATATTTTAGCGGGTCACCCGTCTCTTATGATACTTCAACATGACGTTTAAAAGTGTAAAATTATACAATTAGCGTTTATTCTTTCCTGCTGATGGGTAATGTGTCTATAGTTAAATGCATCATTGATAAACCACACTTAGGACACTAAAATTTCTTTCTAGGAAAACGGTGTTACAAAACAAATATACAGAACAAAAAACTTATGAGCGTTCAAAATTACTAATTTATTATTCATTCATACTTTAACATTAGCTAGTGCACTCTTAAATAAACACAACATACCGAAAAACAGATTAAACGTACAAAATTACCCTGTTACGGAAACTACGCCACCGAGCAATTAGGATAAACGAATGATTGATAGACTCATTGATCCGTTAACCTGTTGACCCGTTGACTCCTTGATCGATTGCTTTTGACTTTTTGGTTCGATCGAATGAAAGTTCTGTCAAACAAATGTTCGACCTAAACGAAGAATGAGAAGACGAACCGTGTCGTGACTGGGGGCTTCACGTGAGAGTGAACGAGACAATACTAATATAGTGAATTGTTGAATAATGTCTAAAATTATAGAGATAAAGTCCAATATTGCGCGCACGACACTTGAAACTCTAAAATGATCGGGTTATTTAGATGTTAGTAACCGGGTTATCGTGTCACAGGTGCAGTTCGAATCATTTTGATTCGATCGAACTCGATCGTCACACATCTATTTTGAGCAATGATAATATGATAATAATCGTAATGTATTGATGCAATAATGTACAAGTGCTTCCATTTTATCAATGTGCCTCGGCAATCATCGGATTTTCGAATGCACACGAATATTAATTTCCATGCCCAAAAATTATTAGATTAAAAATCTATAATAAATCGAATTTTGAACAACGTACTTTATTGTTTTGTTTTGGTTTCCGTGTGAACTATATAGAGCTGTAAAACTTTTTACCTGTTTTTTATAACATTTACTCCATGTCAATAACCAAGTGAACAAAAATATAAAGTAAATAAAGAGTGCTTATTTCATATAACTAAAAATGAATATTTTTCCGGTTATTAATCATTTCAATTCAGTCCGTGTCTGAACGCATTCCTTCATCTGACATAGCTATGTTAGTATGTTCGCCATCGATGGAATAATCACTTTCAGCGCTGCTCGAACAGGTATTCTTGATTTCAGGCTTCTTGTAAAAAATACAAGTATACGCTGTAAATTATCTGTCGTGCCTGTGACTTTAATGGCTTTCCTCCCATAATAAATAAAAAATGTAATGGCAACTTTATATACTTCAGAGTCGACTGAAAGCGTTCGGTCTGTACCAAAGGTTAAGTGCAACTGAATAAAACCCGACGACAGCCGAAACACGAAGGTTGCCGAGGGACATTGAGAAAATAGAAGCACTGTAGACTTGTACGTAATTGGTTAAAGCAATTTATATCCTTAGCCCGCAATACATGTTTGCCGAGCCTAGGCTAGTGAAGGCGAGCGCTTAAGCTATATTCATATATAGGGTTCATTTCGCGTTGCTTGTCACGTCTCGCCGTCGCTCCTGACCACTCGTCTCACTTAGAAACGGTGTTGGTTTTTCTGCACAAATCAATGGCGCGCGCCAACGCTCTGCCAATGGTGTATACACGTTGTCCGCCCGCCATTAATCGGTTGGCATCTGTCGCGATAATACTTGCAAAATATCGCTCAGTAAACATCAAGATATTTTCAAGTTTTTGGAGTTCTATCAGAATGAACCTATTATTTGGAACCCCAAAGACTTTCTTCTATGTTCATCTTACCTTGTGCTATTTTTGTGAATACTCAGCATCCACCACCTTGTTTTTTCTTTTCTTTTTTACAACTTTATTGCGGTATACACTAACAGGCGCTATTAAATAAACAGCAACAGCTGCAATAACTTCTGCGTCGGCGTCGTCCATATTGTTTCAATGGACAGTCCCATATCTTTCTACAGAAGTTTTGTTTATAGTGCCCCTACCCCTATCCCTATCAACCTCTTGGTTATGTGGGAAGGGCACTATGACCTGTGCAAGCAAACTTGCACAGGAACCATGTAAGTCAGGTCGTAACCCCAGGTTAGCACGTTTTCACGCACTTCATCCGGTTCTCTGCAAAGCTAGTGTCTTAGGTGAGCCGCCCCGGGTGCACGTACAGCACCCTATCTATTTTCCAGATAGGTACCGGAGCTGTAGGCACGCTCACTTCCTGTCGCGCTCCGGGCTAGTGCAGGAGATGCCAAGTGGCAGGGTCCTGCAACGATATCCGGACATAGCCACCGACTTAAAAGGCAACTCACGTGTCCCGCGCGTCTCTTCGCCTAAGACCCTCAACTAGACCGCTACTAAGACGCGCTAGCTGCGCGCGGGACGAACGCCCCGGTCACCATCTACAGGTGCAGACGAACGTGTTCGTCCCTGCAGCTAACCACAAACCCCGGCGAGTCCATACCCAAGTCCGGGTCAGAGACGCCCTTGAAGACGTATTACTGGCCCGGACGACCGCCGTATCCTGGCCTTGCCGTCGAGCCCGTAGTCTCTCGTATCTCTCGGGTCGGTAGATAGGGACAATGGACAATGGAAACTGACAGCGGCCAACGTGTGGGCAGCTCCACAAAACTCGTCTAATCAATTTGTCTACGCTTACGTTGAACTAGGCTCGGCCAACATGCAGTGCGTGCTTTAGATTTCCATATAGATTTATGTTCCAGTTTCGTAAGGTAAATTTATTCATAAATGCATTTTAGATGATTAAGTATCTGTATTATAAAGTCATATAATATACATATACTTTGATTATTTGTTCTATTAAAAAATAAATATTTTAAAGTGTGTTTAATTTTAAATGAACCAGTGTCGTGCACGAAGCATATTGTAAATAATTACATTTTAAGTACATTAGGTCTATTACCTACTCGATAAAAGCTTTTAGTAGTGATTAATTTTTTGTACCTATTCTCTTTTCACTAAATAAACAATCGTCATATGATTTATTTCACGTTAAGTAGACGGAATGATTCGTTCACCACAGCACCGGAGAAATCAATTTGAAATTTCTTTTAAAAGAAGATTTTTATTCTTTGGACGACACAGTGGCATACATGGTCTTGGCCATTTGTTTAGAGAAGACGCTCCTTTTTTCGCAAGGTAACTATCAGTTCCGTGAAAATATTTGTAATACCTTTAATATGTCTAGAACTTATCGATACGTTTGATACAATTTCTCACTATTTCCAATGAATTTCGACTACACCACTTCACTAAACTAATGAATTTCACATGAACAAAACTCAATGTGACTTCAGGCCACTAGCGACGTAGTAGACGTACTAACGTAAACAGTAAACTTGCGAAGAATCTTAAAAATTAGCACGTGAGTCAATTAATCGTGTGACATATAAGTACATACATAGAAGTGTGCTTTGCATAGTACGTATGTGCGAACGATGTTCATTTGTTTTGCTTATCTCAACGTGCTCTACAGATTATGCTGAACAATTAGGTTTGATTCTATTTAATAAAGGATTTTACCTTGAAAAATGTGTTAATTTTAAGTTTGCATAATTATACGCATGTTTATTTCTGTCATTATCATTTATTTAGATCTGTGAAAAATGATTAGGCGTAAATAAGGCACGATTATGAAACGTATAATAAGATTCGACGTTAAGTACAGATAGGCAGATACGTACTTAACATAATTGAAAATGATTTTTGAAAAAAAAAAAAAAACCATAAAACAAATCTTGAGAATAATTCTAACTTCAATATAAAGAGTAAATGATCTTTTCGCTATAATACGAAAGAGACATTGGTCTTTTTTTACGAGAGTAAACAATTCGGCCAATATTATTGTAAGGACAGTATGCGATACGTGCTACTTTGTAAGCGAACACTCCATTTTAAAAATATAAATAACTTAATTATAATTATACTATTATTTGTAATGTAAATTCAATTATTTACTTTAGTTCTTAATTATTTACGTCATTAATAATAATAATTTTCCGTTAATAAAATTCTATTTAATTGTGATGTTATTAATGGGTAACCTAAATAAAGAAACATTTTATTTTTATTTAAACAAACAGGTGCTCAATCAGTGAAGAGGTACGAATTTGATTTATAATTGGACGTAGTTAAGCAAAAAGGATCTATCCACAAAATTATCAAAAAATGACTGATGGTATCAAACGGTTCCTAAAGTCTTACCTCTTAGATCAGCAAAAAATCCAACATATAAACATAAATAAATATCTCTGAAGTTACATGACATTATAAGTTTCGAAATAAATAAAAAGAAACACTTTTAACTTCAAACTGCCCCGAAAGTGACTGGATGTGCATTGGATCTTTTTTGTTTAACTACGTCCAATTTCTTTCCAGATTATTCTGGCTAATAGTCCTTCTAGCATGCAGTGGTTGTTTGTACCTCCTACTTGTACCTGTGGCGGAGCAAGGAGCTGAAGTGAACTACACTCCCGATACTTTGTACATAACCTGGACAACTACGTTTCCTGCTGTCACTGTGTGCGAGGCATATAATTCAAGATCCGTGCAGAAAAAGTTGGCAGAAACTTATCGTATGATTTTTAAATTTCAAATCGATAGTAATTCTTTGTTTCCAAATAAAGTCTCTGACTTGAAATATTATACGACGCAGGGTTATTTGTAAAATACCAATAATCTCCAAGGTTTACATTTATTAACATCATAAACAACAACTTTAGTTCCATGATTTTTTACAAAACATAATTAATTTACCAAAAATAATCTTTTAAGTTCTTGTAGTATTTAAAAAATAAACCTGTATAGTTAATAGCAGCGAGGTACATAGATGTCTGCCTTGTTCGCGGTCACGCAGATAATAAATAACCTAATTATCTATTTCATAATTACTCAGAGATGCGATTACAGGACGATGAATTATTTCGCTGTGTTTCATACATAATTAGCATGCAATCGGAATAATTCTTTTTTTAATCCACCCGTAAAATAACGTCGTTAACAAAATATACACAACCCTGAGAGTTTCTTACTAGCTCTTGTCAGTATATACTGAGAATTTGTTTTTTTTTTTATTTCTTTTTATAATATCAAGCGACGGGGCGAACAAGTCGTGCCCCTGAAGGAAAGCTACACGCCTGTGCATAACAGTTGCAGTGCCAGTCAGCTTTAAATCGCAAAGATCTGAGGGGCACTGCCACTGCGCCCGTCACCATGAGACATAAGTTGACAAGTCTCATGTGCCTGTAATTTCACCAGCTCCCTTACCGTTCAAAACCACAGCAGTAATGCATACATAGTAATGTGACAGTACTACCTTGGACGAACTCTTTCACAAGGAGCTCTACTGCTACTAACAGTAGCAGTTTTCAATTGAATTCTTTGACGTAATATCTATACATTTTCTTTTTCATTTTGACTTCCTAAGGGTATGGCTAATTTAAATTTTTTTAACATTATTTAGCGGATTTGATGGCTTCGATGGGCTTTGACTTCAAGAGGTATATAGCTGACTTGATGTTTGCTAAAGGCGTGTGCAAGAAGACCGTGTGTGTACCATGCGGGGACGTTATACCTTGTGACTTATCATGGAGACAGGTTATTGAACAAGTAAGATGGCTTTCGCTTTAAGTTAACGGCAAGTCAGTTGAATTATCTTACTGGTACTAATGAGAAATAAATCGTTGATGACATATACTGCCCTCCTTATTATAACTAACGTAATCGACATTTTTCATATGACATTTATCTGGGATCTGCGACAAGAGATCTACAATCCCCTACTAAGCTGTTTTTTATATCTTATTTAGTTTTAGTTTTATTGTTAAGCAAAATAATTTAGTAAAAAACTTTGTGCATATATTTCGAAAGTTACCGAAATGCAAATACGTTAGTTATGACAAGGAGGTAGCACAAGATACGTATTGATAAAAAAAAATTATGAAATAATTTTGAAACTAACATACCTCTTCATTTTAAAAATTTCGCTGTCGCATATACTCTCAATATGGGCACGTAATTTATAATATAGTTGGGGCTTCAATTTGAAACTGTACTTTACATGACAATCGTTTTTCGAGCAATAAAACAAGTCTGCCTCGCCTCTTCGTATTGTCACCCATAACAATAGTTTTAGTATTGCTTATTGTTACCAATTATGTAATAACACTTTCATCGTCACTTGTAACACTTCACAAGGTTCATAAGGCATGCACAGAAATTCTGTCTGAGTGCAGTTTCAACGGGCAGGAGTTTCCGTGCTGCAAACATTTTCACGAGGTCGATTCCGAGTACGGCCCATGTTTTTCCTTCAACACCTTAAACAGCGAGTGAGTTAACTATTCAATTGTTCTATTTATTTAAGATATCACGAAATATACGCGACGCAAAATCAAACATGAACCTATCTAAAATTATACTATATAGAATACGTGAATTGCAAACTTATTTTAACTTTAACTTATCGTTTGATACAAATTAATGATTTGCCACTGATAATGAGTCTGATCACGATGTGAACATCGCGTGTACTGAAATTCAGACAATTTGTCGATTTGTGTACATTCTACAGATAGACAGATAAGATTACTGCATGTTACTTTCAATAAACCGCCTGAATATGTTTAGTCTTGATTTTGCTATGATTTTTTTACAGGAAATCAATAAAGGATACGCTGTTCGCTGTGAACAGCAGTACCGGACCAGGATTGTTGTCTTTTCGTATTTCTTCTGAAGCACGGGTAAATTCCGATACATGGGTCTTTCCATAATTATATAGGAAAATTATAACACTACACAGTCTTTTTTTGGGCTTATTTTTAATGTAGGTACCTACTTTATCTTTAAGATAGGAAAATATATATCGACACACGACGTGTCCGTACAGTTACATGGTATTTGGTGCGCAATTTTCAATTTTCGCAAAAAGTTTTTGCAGGGAAATAAAGTTTTTTTAATGTTTTTATGATAAAACCAATTAGAAAATGATATTGATAACCAAGAAACAAAAATCGTGTTACATGGTGTTATTTGTCCCTTAACAGGTATCAGTTCACAGCATAGAAGAACTCTCAACGAATGATCTAGATAACGAGTTCAAGTTCGATGTCAGACCGTTTCTTGAGAACCGAGTGGAGTATTTTTTTTCTATGGTGGACTTTGTTACTGATTATGAATTGTTGAATGATGACATCTTTATACGCGGTTGTCGGTACAAGTACGAAATTCCTTCGGAGCCCTTTCATAATTACTCTGTGAGTAGGTATTTTCAAATACGAATCCATGTCTTCTCACAAAGGTTTTAAAAGTGTCGCAAACATGCACTTTGAATCACTGCCATCTACTTTGCTGCATACAAAGTTTCCATATTTTTTCAAGTAACCATATAATAAATTATACGCTATTCTCACCGTGTAATATGGAAAACAAAATGTTCATTTTAAAACAAATCTCCGATATTGTAGATTGTCATTTCATGTATAGGTAGGCGTTGTCTTAAATTGTGTACAATTATTGCAATTTCTAATTTCATTCAATCATCAATGTCAGAAGTTTATTGTAACGTTTTCTATTGTTGGTTAATTTCATAATTATATAATTAAAAATTGTATTTATATATAATATAATTAGTAATTTATATATAAATCGTCCGCAAAATATCACAGGGTCATTTACGCATATTAAGAATAACAATTGTCCCAGCGCACTGCCTTGAGGTACTCCCTTATTCACTACTCTGCATGCGTTATTAAGACGTAAAATTTCTCAATTTATAACTCACATTAACACTTTATTAATTTGAGTTGATTGTCCTTTATTGCTCAGGTATGATTTGATTTGTTCCTGTGACTCATATAACCCAATATCTAGTTTAAGACATCGGCAGATTTCTATCCTTCAAAGGAATATGATAGGTTATTAATTGTATAATTTACCGGGTCTTTACTGCGTGCTTTCTTTATTTTATATTCTTTCATATTTACTTCTAATTTTATTTTGTTTCTTACTTTTACAAATATTGTTTGTTATCTTAAATGCGAGTTTTATCTTGTTAAATAGCACCTACAGTAGAACTATTGTATTGTATCGGGAGGTGGGAGTCTAGAGGTCTGTCACACAGGTTAACACCTAGTATGGTCTCCTATTGCTATAAAGTCGTATATTTATTATTATTAGTAGTAATGAAGTCGTGATAAGTATAGCAACGTCGTTGGTACCGCTGGACGCAATAGATGGTTGGGGCCAGTCGCGGCGGTGCCACTAAGGTTACGGCTACCTCTTTTTCTTTTCCACCTTTTTAAAGCCGTCCTCGTCGCACTGGTCTACTCCTCTCAGTGGTACTGATGACACAGCTCCAGAGATGAGTTTCCGCCTTTTCTTCTTCCCCTCTGTTGGTTGCCTGGGTTGTGGTTGTGGAGCAATGGGTTGGGTAGCAGCGGCAACAGCAGCGTAATCACGTCGAGGGGTCAACGTGCTTACGAATGACGTCTCCGCCAGGGCGGAAAAACGGGGGGCGGGGCGCGGGGAAACGGGTGCGGGAAAACGTGCGCAGCGATAGCGGCAGCGGTCGGTGATACATCCATATGAGCCGACTCAAAACAGTCGATAGATGCGTTTTGCGCCCCGCGACAAGTATTGCAAGGCTTGCTTTTAGGGACGTGGTGTCCTTCAGTAGCCTGGTGACGTCGACATGGTCGAACGTGACAGGGGCAGCTTGTGCACCTCCTTCGCCACGAAAGCAGGCACGTTGTCTGGGTCGGTCTCCTTAAACAGGGTAAATGGAGACTCTTCACTCCTCCATCCCTCCGGCGAGATGGCATCTGCTCGGCCTAGCCGAGCGTGCGGAAAAGCAGCGCCTTGCCACTGCAAATCTCTTCTTCTTTGAAGTTTGACTTGCAGATCTGCACGATGCTGACCTCGTCCACAGTGTCGATGGCGTATTGGATGAACACCAGCAGTTCATTGGTTATGAGCTGTTGAGAACCCATAGTCAACTACGCGCAGCGGCTATTGCCGCGCGAGTCGCGAATTATTATAATTCTTACTGGGTGGTGGAGCACTTCCGAATCTCGTCGTGCACCGCACCGAACACCGACGATATAGTCCGCATGCTTGTGTACAGTCATATACACAAGATACCTGACCTCCCAAGCCGACTTTCTCGAACTTTTGGTTCTGAGCACAAAAATGTGGAGAAAATTGTTAAATAAACTTAATTTTTAACTCGTGAGCCGTAAAATTTATTTTGGTATGACTCCCTGGTCGACTCATTAGTGAATGACATTTTAAGAAAGTTTTTAAGCAAATTTGATTTTTAAGGTATGGTTGTTACTTAAATACAGAACACAAATTTCAACCAGCTTTAATAATGCCGACGCGGCCAAACGGTATAGGGATTGCTTTGCAAATTGAGGCAAGCATGGTTCGAGTCACTTTAAAAATAAAATATTGTTTAGCTATGACTATATAATATTCTGGAATTAACGTCTGGATAGATGTAAGGAATGTCTAAGTCTTGATCATACAGAACAATAATTTCTTATTTTAATAATTCCGTTAAGTGTGGCATATTAAAACAAGAAAGAAAACTTTGAAAGTCACTAAAACCTTGAAAGTAATTAAAACTGAATAAACAAATAGGAACGAAACGTGGAACAATGCGTAATCACAGAAGACACGGTCGTATGCAAACTGCGGAGCGATTTCGTGATTTGTTAATCTATCCATACCTACCCTACGCTTTATTAATAATATCTACCCATCCTTACCTACCCAACCTTAGGCAATTTCTAGTGAACAAATATTGTGATTTGTCAACGTTAAGTCAATGATGTTAACATTAAAAAGTGAAACATTGCTTTTAAAAATATAACGTTAAAACAAAACAGTACTCGCGGAATCGAACCACTGGTATTGTAACTGGCAGTCGATACAACAAGTCGCTCGACCAATTTACTTGGAAGTTAAATGACGAAATTTAGTATTGGTTTTAAAGTGATGTTGATCATCTTCAAGCAACACTCCACTCTGTATTGCTTACACAATCAAGTTGAAATTGCTTGAATTTTTTCTTTGTTCAATACGTAAGATGGCTTTCAGAACCAAAAGGTCGGTTTGGACATGTTAGGGGGTTAGGTATCTCATGTATATGACTGTACCTAATTAAAAATTTCGCATGAAATTACGCACAATGTCATAGGGTAACAAACAAAAGTTAATCAAACGAGGTTATCAATAATTGAATTTAAGAAACTATTAGAGTATATGTCCAGTAATATTATTTTCAGGTATATTCCTATGGCGCCTGCAGGCTGGCGGAAACGACAGAGCATGCATTCAACCATTGCAGTTGTGTTCATCCAGTGAGGGATACCTCTTGTAAGTTACTTGGGTAATCTTCACCAAACAAAAGCATAGACGCGTAGATATTAATAATAATATTAATATTTCCTATTTACAAAATTATTGTAACAATTTTCAGATGAAAATCTTTACTGCAACTTTTCTGGTTTACACTGTTTGGTTGATTACGAAAGTGAGTGCAAATTTAACAGCGTTACTATTTATTGTGTTTGTCTGAACAACATATGCATGTATTTAAAACGTTTGCAGGTCTGCAAGTAAACCAAGATGATGACAAAGAAGCCGATAACTGCCTGCCGTCGTGTGATGAAAGTGAGCTTAGTACTATCCACATCTCGAGGTAATTTTTTTTAAGTTTTCTTGCGTCTCTAATTATGTCCTGCTCCAATAATAGCCTTTTTTAACCGACTTCGAAAAAAGAAGGAGGCTCTCAATTATTCTGTGTGTTTTTTAAATGTATGTTACTCTATAATTTGTGATTTGTGAGCCGATTTTGATGATTCTTTTTTGTTGGAAAGAGTACCTCAGTAGTGGTACCATTTAGGTTTGAAGAAAATATTCCACATATATATTCCTAAGAGTGGCAAACTTTTGAGGTCGGTTTTTTATGGTTTTTTTAGTACTCTGTACTGAGATTATTTGATATCATGCATGTGGCTTTTTATTTCAAATTGCTTATATGACTACCATTATATGGAAATGACAAATATGAAATAATTTTTTTCCGATCTAAATTTAATATATATAAATTATTTGTTTGTTCAAACAAATCAACGTCTCGGGCCCTTTGTAGGTCCCATGACAGGTGATCATCAGTTGGTCATCTGAAAAAAAAAGTAGCTTCATTTGTAAAAATCGCGAAAACCTTAGAACTCGATGATACGAAAAATTACAGTGTTAAAAACACAGCCATCGCCCAGCTAAGTACTCTCTCACTCTCTGAGTAATAAATACAAAAGATATTGTAATACTGTGGTAATACTGTACTTTAGATAATATTCAATTATACCCTTAAATTAGGACTAGAAATTGTGTTATTATTATTATTATCAATATATCGATAAATTTGTATTGTATTTTCGTTCAGGGGGTGGTACTACGACCAGCCAGGTATAGGCACCTCGGTGAACATCCGAATGACCTCACTCCCGTCTTTGCGGTACCAGAGAAATCAGTTTCGGACAGAATTGGATTTAGTTGGTAATGCACAAGTTTATCAATACGTGTAACATGCCTAAACCACATTCTGTATACTCTGATCGATTGATTGGACGTGTTTAGCCTTAATAGGGGTCTGTGGTAACCTTTTTTAGGGACCTAAATCATAAGGCCAAGTGCGAATAGACGATGATAAAAAGCCTAGTCAAACATTTCTTTCTATTTAGAGTAATAATCAAGTGTACTACTGGAAGTGGAATATTTCCCATATTTTTTTAGAATACCAAATAATTTTATTTTATTACAGTGTCATTTGGAGGTATGTTCGGGCTATTCTTCAGCGCTTCTATATTAAGTTTGGTGGAAATATTGTATCTCATATTAAGAAGTCCTTAATGACAAAGTACAGTCTAAAAATATCGCCACGAATCCTTGTTTTATTTATTAAAATAAATTGTTTGAAACGTCGGTAAATTGTGCGGTAAAATACGTTACGGGTTACGATTATACCTTAGCAACGTACTCGTTTTATCAATATTACGCTAACCGAGAAATCATCTCTGCACACATAAAGAATGTCATTATCGGTTTCCATACATTGCAAAGGACATTATTTATAATTGTGCTTCCTTGTGAGTAAAAAGAAGCTTTCAACATGGGTAATACAGAGAGCAACGTAACAAGTGGAGTCAAGAAACAAGCAGGGACCTCAGAACAGAAGCTTTACAAGCTCATCGATCTGAAAGGTAAGTAAATTTTTTATGTAATGGAAAACACTTTTTATATTCAAAAATTCTTTACAAGAACCACATACGTATTGATAAACTTAAGCAAATCAAACATATTTGTAATAAATATTTAGGTACAGATACTTACTGAAGTCATTACGTAGGTTGTAACTTACAAAGCCCTGCATTTCAGGCTGTGGCCTTCTAGTAGATATGATGAAGCGAGCAGTTCAAAATAAGCAATATACGGAGATCGATCACGCAATCAAAACGAAGGTGGAGCCATTCCTTTACAACAAGGGCAAGGGACGCTATATACCCATATCACATCTTGTACTTGAACGTAATAAAGAACGTCCGAGACACAGACTGGTAAGGAAATGTTACGTTAGGAGCCCAGTTCTTTTTTCTTCCAACAAAGTTTTCGTGTATTTAATATGTGGGATGTAATGTATTGTACCACAAAACAAATGGTATGAGTTAACAACAATTTAAAAGTGTCTAACCAAGTAAGCAATTCAATTAATGACTATGAAGTTGTGTTGTAGCTGCCACCATTAAGGGGTATGGAGAACCCAGACGAAGAATTTGACGTAGAGAAAGATTGGCCAGTAGTTACTCAAGAAGAATATGATGCAAATCCTTCGGGGTATAGAGAACTTTGTTGGGATTTAAAGGTATGTTATGCCTGTTAATTTCATTACCTACGTAATTATACAATTATGATTGTTGTTGAATTATCATTATCAATAAACTGTAATCCTAATTGTTCAATTGTTGTGTTTTAAAACTGCCTTATAGGAACGAGGTGCAGTCGGCGAAACAATTCTACATCTCTGCCTGTTGAATGCAACATCGCTTTTAGCAGATCTTGCTAAGAGGTTACTTCGCTTCTACCCAAAATTAATTAACGACATATACATGAGCGACGAATATTATGGTGCGTATATTTTGCTTCCCGCGTCTACTGCGTTATTTTCATACTTGCCTTGACTCAAAAAACAAAGTGATAGCAGGTAATTTGATAGAGTATCCGATAACTGTTAGCTAAAAAATTTACCGGTGCTGATTTATGAAACACTTCCCCATGCCGTGATTTATAGGTAAACTATGGTGCAAAAAATTAGTGGTTGCGTGGTATGGTTGACACGTTATACATATTCGTAAAGTATTAATTTTTGATATGAGTGAGTAGGTACTTTCTCATATAGTAGTAGTATCTATGTGCATAGTAAACAAAATAGTCTGAGTACGTGTTCCGTAATAAGTGCGCAGTTATAGAATGCTCATTACGTTATAACTATTAAATAAAGGATAATATTATTTGATCCTCAAAGATATAATTGATCTATTGTAAATGTGCACTTTTTAAATAAACGATATGTTTCTATGTTTTATACCTACATATTAATTGTTCCATCTATAATTTATAATTTATTGCATTTATAATTTATAAATGAACTATAAATTATAAATGAACTGCATTCAAGATAACAAACAAAATTATTATGTTTTTAACAGACTTCAAAAAAGGAAGAGGTTCTCAATTCGACTGTATGTTCTTTTTTTCTTTTTTTTTGTGTGTATGTTACGCGATAACTCCGGTATTTGTGAACCGATTTTCATGATTCTTTTTTTGTTGGAACCCCTTACGAAGTACCCCTTACTTCGATAGTGGTCCCATTTCATTTTGAAGAAAATCACTCACCTCCAAGGATGGCTGTTCACGCATGAAGATTCATTTTTATAAATAGCGCCTAACTTTAATTTAGGAGCAATTACTTTAATGGTTGATTTTGCTATTTCTCCAATTCAAGGCGTTTTTCTCTCAATATACTTTGAGTAGTGTCGTAGTGAGAACCTATATTTATTATCTCTAGGGTCAATTCCTGTATAATGGCGAACTAGGGGATATTTCAATAAAACTTAGCAAATAGACGTAATTCCACGTACTTTTGAAGTTGGTTTTTTTAGTACTTTAGTGCCAAGTTTTATTGAAATGTCTCCTAGTTCGCCACTATACAAGACTTGACACTGGATATAATAAAAATCGGTTCTCACTACTCAAAGTATATTGAGAGAAAAACGCCAAAAAGAATCATGGAGAAATAGCAAAATCAGCCATTAAAATAATTGCTCCTAAATTAAAGTTAGGCAATATTTATAAAAATGAATCTTCATGCGTGAACAGCCACCCTTAGAGGTGGATGATTTTCTTCAAAATAAAATGGGACCACTATGGAAGTACCCCCTTTCTAACAAAAAAGAATCATGAAAATCGGTTCACAAATACCGAAGGTATCGCGTAACATACATACAAAAAAAGAACATACAGTCGAATTGAGAACCTCCTCCTTTTTTGAAATCGGTTAATAAAATTAGTTATAAAAATAAGCGCCTAAATTTTATTTTAAATGCTCACTTGTCTTAGTCTTAAGGGCCAACATAAAACTGTCAAGTTATTAATATACCAATCACACATTTTTGCGTATCTCAGAACAGATTAAAATATCCATCGATTTAATTTATTTTATATCTTAGAAAAAGAGGACCAATCATTAAAAAAGATGACCATTTAGATTTTAATGCCTGCTGTTTTCCAAATTTGAAAGAATCATATAAATACATGCTTTAAATGAATAATTGGCACTGAATATAATAAATAATATTTACTGGTGAATACTGAAAAACATCACTATGCTGAGGCCTTATCCTTTTCATCAATATACCTACTAGAAATAGAAATCAGAGTAGCTCATATTTATTAGTACATATATCATATGAGTTTCTATATAAGTATATGTGTGTTTCATGAATAAAGTCCTATTTAATTTAATTTTCAAGGTGAAAGTGTACTCCATATGACAATAGTAAATGAGGACCCAACTATGGTAAAGTTTTTATTGGATGCGGGTGCAGACTTTCACGAGCGATGCTGTGGCAATTTCATGTGCCCTGAGGATCAGAAGGCTTCCCGTACAGATTCATTTGAGCACGAATGGGTTAATGTACAAAGGGAGACTAATTATATTGGGTGAGTGTACCTATTATTGCAATAGCAGTCTGGACCTTGACTTTTACTCGATGTGGACATCATTTATCGATGCTTTTGCTACATTCTTATTTTAGTTGGCACATAATAAAGCTTAGCGTACGCTATACTCTTTCAAGTCTCATTCTGGTTACGGATGATTTTTAAAATATGCGACCGGATCATGACGCTGTCTTTTGTGGAACCTGACTCTGCGGAGTCAAGCATCCACTGTCAGACTTTTCATCGAAGATGTTTAAAACAAGATTTTTCATTTCTTCCTTATTAGAATTCCTGGGGCCTTAACATGAACTCTTATTACAGTTCAGTATAGGTTCATAACGACAAAAAAGCGGGATGGTGATATTACACTTCATGTAGCGTTATCTCACAACAATTCATTATAGGTCCTAAACTGAATCGTAATAAGAGTTCATGGTAAGGCCCCTGAACACTTCCATATTACGAATTTTCCAATGTATTTTAAGGTACGTCTACTGGGGGGAATATCCTCTAAGCTTTGCTGCCTGCTTGGGTCAGGAGGAGTGTTACCGCTTAATTCTCGCCAGAGGGGCAGACCCCGATAAACAGGATACCAATGGGAACACTGTCTTACATATGCTTGTCATTTATGAAAAGACGGTATGTTGAATTTTCAATAAAATCTGCAAACTCTATCTAACCAACTGATACTTAAAAATAAACGATTACTGTGATCTGTGTTTAATCGTCCAACCTATAAATAGAGGACTATTGTTATAATTTTAAATGATGCTGCTGTTCAATCACGCAAGATATTAACTACATCAGAGCTTCTACTACGAGTTTACTGTGACACTTTGCGTTAGCGATCGTAAATTACTTGTACGGTAAATTATTACAAAATTTTGTATGCAAACGTTTTACGCGGTCGCTAGCGATAATTGTCACATGCAATCATCATGCAATGTATTTTGTCATAATATCTTTAGCTGTTATCATTTACCGTAACATAAATATCATACCTTTAGTGTAAAAGGCCACATCTGCAAAATGACAAAATATCAAGAGAGGGGTTTAAAGAATCTACGAACAAAATTAGTTAATATCTGTCATGAAAATTGACATGCACATAATTTGTTTCATATATTTCGTATTATTTTGATGCCTTTCATATTGTAAGTCAATGCTTTCATATGATAAAAGTACTTTTGACGCAAGATCACACTATGATGTGATATTATTATACCAAGGGGACGATATATTAAGAGTATTAATGTAAACGCTTTTAAAAATAAAATATTTTAGAATAATTAAATTGAGAAAAAAAAAATTTTTCTGTAGAGTACATTCGACATGGCCTACGAGGTGGGGGCGTCTTTGAATATTCGCAATGTGCAGAACTTAACGCCTCTGACGCTGGCAGCGAAATTGGCGAAGACCAGCATGTTCTTCCACATTTTGAACATCGAAAGAGAAATCTACTGGCAGATTGGAGCCACAACATGTGCCGCGTACCCCTTAGGGCAGGTTGACACCATTGATACCGAAACGGGGTTGATAAGCAAGGACTCTGCACTTAACTTGGTTGTCTTTGGAGTAAGATACAAACAACTATCATATAATTATGTAGTCTTATATTTCATGTATAACAAGCCTAGTAGTTAGGCCGAAATCAAACACCGAAATTAGATTTACAATTTAGTTTTAGTACAGAGTAAGTTCAATTTTTCATAATATTAAATTTTCAGGAAAAAGACGAGCATCTGGAATTATTAGAAGGAATGTTAATCGATCTCTTAAAAACGAAATGGAATACGTTCGTGAAGTTTCGTTTCTATCGGCAATTTCTGTTGTTCTTCTGCTACTTTCTAGTATCACTTGTGTGCTTCACTCTGCGGCCGGGTCCACCCGACCGGGCTCTTAATGGCACTGCCATAAATACCACAGTAGGACCTCTTGACCCTGAACTCGTAGCTGATGTAGGTAGGTTTCCTTTGGGTGTTTCTATGTTACCTTATGTCATATTATTTATGCAAGGATCTTTGTATGCGCATATACACGTAATTAATATTTTCTTATGTCTTCTAATAATCGACGTACAGAGTACTAAAAAAACCGACCTCAAAAGTTCGTGGAATTACATCTATTTGCCAAGTTTTATTGAAATCGGTTACCGAAAAGTACGCAAAAACGGATTAATCCCCTAGTTTGCCATCCTTAGAAGTGGAATATTTTCTTCAAATTGAAATGAGACCACAACCAAGGTACCCTCTTTCCAACAAAAAATAATCATCAAAATCGGTTCACAAATGGAGCCGAAGTTATCGCGTAACATACAAACAAAAAAAAAGACGGATTGAGAACCTCCTCCTTTTCTGAAGTCGGTTAAAAAATTCTTGAATTAATTAGACATTAACCGCAATACACAGCTGTCTCTATTATTTTTATTTCATTATTACATTTCTTCGATTGTACCCCTTAATAAGGGTGCGAAAGTTTGTCAATTTTTTACCAGGCTATAATATTCTGTTACGTATGTAATATTAATCCAAACCTCTTCATTTTTTACACGCAAAAAGAAGATAAATTATCTATTTTAGTGAATCTCAATTTTCTGTTTTCTACGGAAAACATAAATATAAATTACGCACGAATAAAATAATATAACTCTGTTACGCATAAATCGACATATAAAAAACATTTATATCCTTTTCGTTTCTTTAAAAGTACTTTGAATGTTTATTTTTGTAATGTTAATTATTTACTTTGCTTCTTACTATTGTCTCATACAATAAGCACGCAAAAGTATTTATTTTTTGTATTATTTTTTGTATGTATTTCACTATTATAAAGTTTGTGCGATACGCTTGTCGGTTGCTTATCGTTTTTACACAAATAATAGTACAAAGTTCTTTGAAATTGTAGTGCAAATCTATTTCACAAGAATAAAAAACATGGTTTTCTTACAATTTCTTGAAAACTTATATGTTAAAATTTCTTTTACGAGTTTAAAACACAGGGTAATTTTGTGTACATGATCTTCGTCGGATAATTATTTTTTCGAAAATGTGCAAAGTTATTAAAGATCTTACTCTTTTTACCCGACTTCAGGAAAAGGAGAAGGTACAATTCGACTGTTTTTTTTTGTATGTATGATATTCAACTCTTTTGTGAATCGATTTTGCTGATTCTTTTTTGTTTGTTCCATTTACATTTCAAGACAATATTCCACCTTAGATGTGGGTGGCAAACTAGAGAAACAACGACTTTTGAGGCCGGTTTTTTATTAGTTTTCCTCTATATACTTGGTGCAGCCGTCGAAGTATGGGAAATTGAAAGTGTGTCAATGTTTACAGAAAACTGTAGTATTCCTTTGAATGGATCAGAATTTGATCCCGGAGCAGTAGAGTTTGTTAATGGTACTAAATCCGATGGACACAGTGCATGTGGGAGATTCAAGAGTCACCCTAAAGACAAAGATAAACGTAAGTATTATTACTTGGTGGAAAAATCTAATTTATAATAACTATCAATGATTGTTAAGAATATTATTTAATTTTAGCTACCGAACAGTCGAAGGAAACAGATATGGAAAACTGGTGGGAAGATTTAACGGAAGAATGCAGATTAATGAACCTGGAAAGTTGGCAAGCAAAAGTACGTCGATACTTAAATGTAATTGAAAGGTAAAAAGAAAAGTTGATATATTAATAATTTTATTACAGGTCAGGATCTCGGCGGAGTTGCTTTTGTGGTTGGGAGCTTTGGCTTATATTGGAGCAGCTTTAAGGGAAGCCAGATTTCTTGGACTGAAGATGTTTATTGAGAACCTAAGTACTGTGCCTTCAAGGTACCTAAAGTTGTCTTAATGTCAACCCAGAGTATCTCGATACTCTCGATGTATCTACTATGTATTTATAATAATCTTTTTTTAGGGTGATGTTTCTCTTTTCGTGTCTTCTAATGGTGGTTCTGCCGACATTTCGTTTTTGGTGCGCAGATGTAGTGGAAGATCATCTCGCTGTCATCATTATGTTAACCACTGCTCCATATTTCTTATTCTTTTGTCGGTTAGTTATTGTTAGTAATTGCTGTAACATGGTTCTTGTCTGCTAAGGATTAAATAAATCAATGTATTGACAGTGGCTTCAAAACTGTTGGTCCGTTCGTAGTGATGATCTACCGAATGGTGATGGGTGATCTGCTCCGTTTCGTATGCATTTATTTGGTGTTTGTTATGGGATTCTCTCAAGGTATGCTTTTATCTATTTAAATTAGGAGCAAAGTAATAATAATAATAATAAGCTGAGAAGAATAAAGGAAATAATAATAACACGCAACATAGCACCGCACTAGGGAAACCCTGTGTCGCGGGTGCCATAGACACACACGTAAACAACCACAAATTACACCCAAACTCACGTGACAAATAAATGTAAGCCACACAAATATTTCTTCCGACCCGGGAATCGAACCCGGGACCTTTGCGTGGCATGCCCGACTGGGCATGGTAACCGTTCGGCTACAGAGGCAGTTAAGTGATAATTAGCTTAGCGCTATTTATTAAGCTTGTATAAAACAATTTATTTTTATGATCGAGATGTATTTGAAATGCATGTTCATACAATAATAATATTTTTTCTTCCAGCGTACTATGTAATATTCCTGTCTTTCGACAACCCGAATACACCAGAAGGCGTAGATGACTCCATTTCTAATCCTATGCCATCACCTATGGAGAGTATCATGGCTATGTTTTTAATGTCACTTACGTCATTCTCTGACTACTACGGCGCCCTTGATCGCACAGACCACGAAGTAGAGGCAAAGGTGAAATGCGCCATTATGGTTTAACACACAGATCACAAGTTTAATATAATAATAATAATAATGCACACACTCAACATAGCCCCGCACTAGGGAAACCTTGTGTTGCGGGTGCCATGGACACACACATAGACAACCACAAATTACACCCAAACTCACGAGAGAAATAAATGTAGGCCATACAAATATTTCTCCCGGCCAGGGAATCGAACCTAGGACCTCTGCGTGGCAGTCCGGCACGGTAACCGTTCGGTCACAGAGGCAGTTAAACACAATATTGTTAGTAACCAAGGCCTGAATTGTAGATAAATGTGTTTACAATAATATAATGCAATATATGGCTACAAAACAAATGTTCGGTACAATTGTATTGTGTCCAAGTTTTTACCCCATAGCTTTGGACTGATGCGTCGGTCGTGCCAGTCTTTACTGGCACGACATACGTAAAAAATATTTGTTACAGTTACTCTTCGTCATATACATGATAATAGTAGCAGTTCTGCTAGTTAATATGTTGATTGCTATGATGGGAAACACGTATCAGAAGATCGCGGAGACTCGAAATGAATGGCAAAGACAATGGGCAAGAATTGTGCTGGTAGTGGAAAGAGGTGTGCCTCCGGCGCAGCGGTTGAAGCAACTTCTCGCGTATAGTCAGCCGATGGCAAATGGGAAAAGGGCCTTGGTGTTGAGAATAAATCAAAAGGTACTTTATATTTACAGTATAGCTTTACAAATGATAGTAGTTTTTTTTAATAGTAAAGTTAGCTGGAAATTACATTTATAGAATTAGAACATATTAAATTATAATATTAAATATGAAGTTCCTCATGCTGTTTGTAGTAAAATAACGTATTGTTTTGAATAGGATGAAGATAAAGAAGAAATGAAAGAGATATTAGAAATGAAGCGCACACACGATCGAATCGTTGCTAAACGAAAGGCTCGAGAGGCTGAAATGAAAGGGCCAAAGGGATATGCGCCGCCGCCGGCCAGGGACTACCCGTTGACGAAGCAGGACAAGACCAAGAAACGAGCTATGTTCTAATCCAATGTCGATGTCTATTGGAATAAGATTATGCATAAAAATAGTATCAACATTTCAGTACCTAAAATATTTGTATTCCTATTTATAGGTGCTGTTAGCGGTGCGTATCTAATAACAGATTTGGGAAATAAGAATTATGTTTCGAAACCATACATAGATTTATATAAGAATTAGTAGGTTTTGTTGGTTACAAAATGCCATTTTTAGTCAGCAGATAAGCAAAGGTGTAAATTGTGACTACAGCGTTCCGTGTCGTGTAAACGGTGCGTTAAATTTTCACTCTTACCTCATTGTTTGCACCTCAACCTGTATCTAGGCTACTTGTACTTTTGCTTAGCCAAATAGTCGGCAGCATATTGTAGACTTAGTGTGCGAATGGCACATGGCGATCCATGGCGAAAAATCTTATATTTTGTTTATTTGTAAATTCGTCTCTGTTTTATTCTTTCACAATTTTAAGTTGAACTATTGACAAATCCATAAACAAACGAATAAGTGATGTCTACAATCATTAGTTAAGGTCAAAATTATGTTCGCTTTTGAATTTGGATACATTAATTACCAAGTGGTATGCTTGATAGGTTAGAGAATCGGGCTTGATCTTGAATAGTTAGTCATTTTTGTTTTTATTCTTAATTTATGACAGGTTTTATTCTCAGAAGAATATCCAAGAACTGATTTTTATTTTATTCTTGTTAAATACAACATATCATGAACAAATAACTTACAAGTTGATCTCATCAAGTAGGAGAAACTGTTTAACGGGATATGGCCTGAGTGAAACCGGAAAGGTTTAACACGTCTTACGAAATGTTATTAAAAACAATACACGTTTCATTCTCAGTAATTTTTGTAAATGCTTCACTTTGGCTTCTTTCTATATCCGTTAGGTTATACTATAGATTATACCATCCACATAAGCAGTGTATTATCAGTTGAGAAGAGAAGAGTTCAAGGTTAAACCTCTTGCATGGTTGTTGGCGTGGTGACTTGAACCCAATAGGTTTGAGTATAACCTTATGCTATTTAAAAAGCAATTAAACAGTGTCCAAATCCTTTGATATTTGTGTATTTATTTTGACGTTTTTTAAATACTTTTAATTACTTATCATTACTGTTGACAGTATTTTGTAATTATCGACGGTTAAATACGTAAGTACTTACATTTTACAATTTGTTATCATTAAAATAGACCTAAATAACGACCACCGCGTTTAAATTACTGGCCGACTTATTAAACTCATGTTGTGTGCAGGTCCATCTGATGTTATTGAAAAAAAAACATGTTACACCTAATGCTGTTCATGTGATTAAATGTATAATATACCTTCCACTGTTACTATGTATGTATGTATGTATATACTTTATTGTACAACAAAACAAATGGTAAATGTTAGTGTACAAAGGTGAGCTTATCTCATAAAGGGATTTCTTTCAACTATCCTTTATTTGTATGCCCAATGTCTGGTAGGGCACAATAAAACTATACCTACTTATTACGTTAAATGTCAACTTATACACAACGTAGGTTGTTTTCACAAATGAATTACTAATTACTGCATCAATTTAATTAAATTTACTATTAAAATTTCATCAATATTTATAAATAATAAAACCAATACATATAATGTTTTCACATAATTGACGAGTTTCAAAATTGACCAGTTGACGAAAATTGCCTATTAACGAAAATGGCTAGTGGTTAGGGGTAATTCTTATATGTGGAATTAATTGAATTGAATTATGTGAATGAATTTTAATAAACTACTATAATATTCCTACACTTATAAAAATAAAATTAATAAAACATAAAAATAACTAAGCAGTTCAAGTCACACTAAAGTTAGATAGTGTTCTTTAAGCATATTTAATTATATGAGTCCATTACTTATGTTCAATATAAAAAATGTGAGTGACAATTACTTACATGAGTCCCTCTTACGCGAATTTTCACCTAAGCGCCTATTGCGTCAATGGATGAATTTAAATGAGCGACGTATGAAAAGCCGCGGATGCCTAAGCGTGCAGGTCATTTAGTCAGTGAATCAACTCTTAGCTAGTGCTTACTATTGATTAGTGACTTGTTATTTTCTATAACAGAACTCTGGACGTGTTTCGAGTATTTTGTTCCACTTATTACTGTAGCTTCGAAATGGTTGCCTACGATCAAACAATGTGTGGTTCAAGATTACAAAATCTTTTCCATTGAAAGTTTTGAATATTTTTGACTTGAACGGAATTGTTATAAGGTTTATAAGTACAATAAATATTTAAATAATACGATGGAAATAAATAAAAGAGACCCTTGGTCGATTTCGACATTATGAACAAAAGTTTCTAATGCTCAATGGCCAGCATTGCGGGCCTGTATCTTGAAGCACAGTGAATAGGAACGACCAGGTCGGACCTTGACTCTTGGCATTGCCGCCGTTATTGAGTGATGACGGCTATCCAACACTTTGTGCGTTGTCTATACAAGTTGAGTTTTGGATATTAGATATTTGAAAACGTTTTTTTTTTTCTATAAAGGCACAAATATTTTGACAATTACTCTTACGACATTTATATTGGTAAGTATGAAGTAAGATGCTGAAGAATATACAAACTTCAACAAAAACCTCTGATCTAATGTGATTAGAGACAAATCACACAAAACATTTTTAACAATGACCAATTTTTATCTAGTGATAATGATCATGAGTACCTAAATAGCGCAGTAACCTAAATTTTAGATTTCCACCGAATGGAGGGTGTATGGTACAGAAAGATAATTTAGTTTGTCATCGTCTTTTCGTCGTTATGTACCTATGCACAAACGATGGAATGTTGAAATTTTATGAAATAATAATGTCTGGCACATTATTTTATAAACGTTAAACTGACCAGGTCTCAAACTAAGGAATTCTCTTTATTATATTGCGAGGAACGCAACGCAAAATTAGTTCAAGTCATCACCTGAACCAATTTAAAAAAATCATTTTCTAAATTCGTTTTACCGGGAATCGAACCCGGGAACTCCACATCCTTCTAGTTAATAAATTATAATCTCAGTAATTGGAATATGATGAGGATTTGAAAATACAATTACAATTTACACTAACTGCCTTCTTGTTATCTCCTGAAACAATAACCTAAGTTGTACAAACGGGCTCAAGTAGGTAGAGATAGACAAGCTGTTTGTGCAATTGCCAGTTACAGCCTACCTATAGAATTATGCGTGACGCTCCCCATAGAGAGTTTGTGGTGGTGGTAGGGCAGCGTGAAGCTATAAATCTATAACCGGCGGTTTTGGTGTCACACACTGCCCGCACTCGACAGTAGACATGAAGACTGCGGTGAGTACAAAAAGTGAAATTAATGTTATGTACAGTATACACACGAGCTAATGGTAATCTAATGTCAACAATCGGTAACTACACACACTTATGAGCGTTTCTTGTTTCTTCTTGTTTCTAATTAAACAAGAAAGAGTTGACGAGCACATGTGTTGAATGGTTATATTTTGTTCTCAGACAGTATTGTTGTCCCTGGTAGCGGCCATTGGAGCGGAAGCGCCTTACCTCTTACCGCGTCCTGCTTCGCAGGCGCCTGCCTTCAACTACCCCTCTGCCCTAGCACCGCAGGCGTCAGGGCGCCCCGCACCTTCATCATCACATTCAGCGCCTCAATCTAATTTTGGATATTACTACACGCCGCCAGCGACTCAAATGTATTATCAACAGCCCGCACCACAGCCGCAGTACATTCCACAGCCTCAGCCTCAATACCAACCTCGTCGTCAGCCTCAACCTCAGTCAGGTTACAATTATCCGGCATCACAGCCCCTACCCATAATACTCCCCCAACCCCTTCCTAAGATTCCCCCTAGTTCTTCATATGGAGTACCGCACTTACCTGCGCAATCAGTACGTCCGACGCGTCCTCAGCCTATTCCTGCCTATCAACCAGCACCCCAACCCGCACCTCAGCCAGCTCCTCAACTTGCACCTCAACCAGCTCCCATTATCCAATATCAGCAGCAACAATACAGCCAGTCAGGGTATGCGTACCAACAGCCTCAACCACGTTTTCCAGCACCACTGCCTGTCCAGTCTCAAGCACTGAGCAACAATGCGGCTTCGTTGTCTAGTTATCAAGCGGACTCCAAACAATACAGCTCCCAGTCGCAGCTTCAATCTCATGGGGACATTTTAGACTCTGCCATTATCGACCAAATTACGAATATTATAAAGGAAAATGAACACAGTTCAGCAAAGAGTGCTGGTTATTTTTCACTTGTGTCAGGAGTGTCTTTAGAAAACGCCCAGCCGAGTATCGAACTTTCATCATTTGTTCAACACTCGCCGGGGGTGAATAGTGCTAGTTCGTCTTCCCAGACGTCAGTGTCGGGAACGTCATCATTTGCGACACCAACTCCAGGGACCGATTATGGACTACCCACTATTACTACAAAGAGTCAGACCCAATCGAGTTCAAGTTCTAGTGCACAGAACCTTTTCCCTCAACTGCAACCCGCCACATCTTACGGAGCTCCATATTAAAAGTACAGTATGAAAAGTTTGTACATAATTCTGACATAAACTTGTAAATATTGATAGATGAAATAAATTGTTAATCTTGTAAATAATTCCAGATGTTTTATTTTATAGGTAAATGACTAAACACATAAAGAAGGTTTCACGTAGAGTTGATTTGCATACTCGTATATTTGTAATCTGCGGAACTTTTGCATAGAAATTATTTCTCGTCACACATGCAACCTTTTAACGGTTTATCCGCACATACTATTTTTAAGAGTAGTGGGCACAGCATAATGTCATTCTCCTAAAAAAAATATAAATAATAACCTAGTGGAAGGTAATTTGAAAGATATTGAAGGTGACATTTTCTCTAAATGGCGTTAAACAGGCTTACAAGGTTGATGGAGCGGTTAGAAGTCTGAGCTGTGCTGGTTTCGTACACCGTACGGGAGCTTTGGTGAACTTGCCTTGGGCAAATACAAATTTTAAGCTTTTCTTGTTGAATTGGTGGTGGTAGTGGTGTTGGTGGTGGTGGCTCTACTTTAATATTCTGTAACAAGTTAGTCTATTTAGCATAAAAATGTCATTACAAAACCAATTATGTTTTTTAATGCTCTTAGTAACATACCGTACTGCAATCAACCCAACAACGAGACTCACGCCTAGGACACGTGTCCTAGGCGTGAGTCTCCTCTATAAAAATGATTTTATAAGACCTAATTGTGAAGGTTGTATTTATGTCCATACATACCAGAACAGTAATACATAAGTATCAAATCCATATTATTTTTACACATTTTATGTGCTTTACGTAGTCATAGATTAATTTTCTGGGCTGCAACGACTACGTAGACTATAAAAAATATATTATAAATAAAATTTATGTTTTTTGCGCAGTACGTGTTGTTTTTAAAGTATTAAAAATTGCTAATTTGTAATTTTTTTTTCTTTGGCTGTACATGCCTGTCGACAACGTTCGCAGCAAATGTTTTTGTATAATAATAAAAACCGTTAATGATACGCACGGTGTAAATGTGGCTATTATCGGGACACTTGCATTGCACGCGGGACGTCTTTTTAGTCGAGCACTGTGTTCCTTCTAAAAATTCCGAGTATTGACAGAAAACTTCTTTAGTACGTTTGTCATGTTTCAAATAATTGGGAATTACACTTCGCCGTCTTTTTTTCATAGAAACCTGAAAGTAACGAGAATGAAGTAATCTTCTTCTAAATTTTATGTACCTGTAGGTGTATGTCGGCAGTGGCACAAACCTCAGAAGGCACTTCGTAAGACGTGGGAACGAATGTTTCAACAGAAAATTCACATTGAGTTTCAGCGTCTGTTGTATTTACACGTACGCAGCAAGTACATGATCTATTTATAGTAGTAGGTATTTTGTTCTTTGCAAAATTTTCAGAAGGTTTTTGGTATTTCGTAGTAGGTTTTTGGACTTCTATTTTTAACGACGTCGTCGATTGCTTTGGTCTTGGTGCTGGAGGACCTTCGTGATTAGTTACAATGTCAATGCAAGGCCCTGTATTTGGGGACACATTTGTTGCGCTCTGAGATTTTCGCTTGACATTGGTAGGAACCTGGGTTTCTAATATAGATACTGGTGATCTGAAACATTAATACAATGTAATTTCAAAGTCGAAGTTATTTTCGGATTTTGTGTATTTTAGTTTTTGATGCATAAAGACAATACATACGGATGATAACATTCAGATGCAGCGCGTGATATATTTTTAGGACTCAGAATGTACTCCATACTTTGACCTGTTCTGAGAATAGAACAAAATCAAATATGAAACAAGTAATGTAGGTTGGTACCGATTTTATATTTTATAGCATATATTGACATACTGTTCCTGTAAATTTCTTTCGTTTGGATTTTGTTGTTGTGTTTGACGCCTGTACTTCTTCCACGGGCTGTAAGATATGCATTTACTTTTTTTAAATAATCTTTTGAGCACTGCCTATAACTAAAATAAATTAACATAATTAAACAATACCTTTTTAAGCGTTCAAACCTTTTAGCGTCTGGACAAGGCCCGCAGCTGAAAAAAAGTTTTAGTGTGAGATTTAGATGAAAATGTTAGGAAATGTCACGATATTTTGATAAGTAACTACGATTTCAACAGTATTATATGTAGAATAAATTGTATAATATATCTGTGATGTCAGTAATAACATATTATTACATTATATTCAGTAACCAAATCGAGTACAAGTAAATTCGAAATAAATAGGAATTAAATAAATTTACTTTTTACAACAAGTGTTTCCGGAGACGATGACCGATGTCTGTGTGTTCTTGAGCTGTTTGTGACCTTGAGGCGCCTGCTCAGCCAAGAACTGCTCATACTTGATGTCCAGCCAGGTGGCAAACTCAGACACATCCGGCTTACAACATTGCGCTTCTACACGTTGACTTTGGGGCTTATGATCCTATTGATTCAAATTATACCCTTGTAGGTATGAAATTTAATTAAAAAAAACAAATTTATGTGTTTTGGCGATTTGATTAGTTGTCAATTGCATCGCTTTTGATCGCAAACCCTCTGTTCTGAACCATAAAATAGTTTTTATCTTACCTGAGTATACCACCGGAAAGCCTTCACGAAGCAATTGGGATTATTCTTTTTATATCCCCTCTGCTATACGAAAAATTAGTTGTTAGTACCTTTAAGATAAAAGGTTTGTAGTTTATACGTACGCAGCTATAAGATACAGAAAACGTACTACTTGCGCGTAGTAGACAAGTGGTTGTCCCATAGAAGCGTAAAAAGGTGTTTGGTGTGTGAACTCAGCGCCATACGGGCAGGAGTAATCGCTGTCGCTCGAATACGAAGACATTGCTCATATAAACTGTAATAAGTATTCTAGAAAAAAAGAGGAGTTATTCCCTCACTGCCAATTTTGTCGCCATGCTTGTCATTATCATGGCTAAAGTATTTTTTCTTTTTTATGTCATTGTCACAATTTGAGGTCTTGTAGAGATTACTTCATTGAGGTTGTTATGTAAACTCATGCGAGGTATAACTACAACAACGAGAACAAAATATTGAGATAGAAGTTCTGAAATTAAGTCTAGACTAGATTAAAGGACCAAACACTTGTATCTCGAAGCCCAAGATCCCGATGTCCGATGTGTTCAGTCGTTCGAAGGTCTTCTAGTTAATAAATTCCTTGCACAACAAAATGATGGTAGGTACTACTTATGAAGTATTTAGCAAAACCGACAATTTTCTTGAATCAGCTATAATTACTTTCTGTTTTTGATTTCACCGTAGAAATAATTGTTACTTTAAAAAACTTACAATGCTAATCATGGCCTTAGAGATTTCCTTCGAGAATACTAGATATGTACGAGTAGTTAGTCGCGATAGGTGATTCGATTATAGCAAACAACTAAAGTCCAAATGTATCTGTATTTACTTTTTTCCTTAAGTGGCTCCCAAGTTTGTGGATATAGCAGGCCACTATTTGCACTAACAAACATATCTTTGGATTATTTTGGTAAATTTTATATTTCCTTACATTCCATTTTTTCGACCACGGCTTTTGTTGCAAAAACAGATGGCAGGGCCTATTTTGAGTTTTACATCTTCTGCCGTTAGAAACTTGAGGAATTGGTAAATATAGGAAATGCATTGATATTATAGTAAATAACTATTAATATAATAATATGATTTAGACCTGGAATGCATCCCGCCACTGGAAGCTCTATTGCCCAGTGCAGCCCGTGTTCACGATTATCCGAAGATTGACAAACTATCTGTAAAATTCGATATTGCCAAGATGAAACAGGATATGAAAAGCAAAATCTGGCAGAAGATGATTGCATCAAGTACAACCACAGAAGCAGGTAAAGTTTAATAATTCCGGGAAGAAAAGCTAGTAAATAGGGTAAAATTTGGTAATATAAATATTTGTTATTTGTGGTTACAGCAAAACCACAAATAACAAATATTTACTTTTATTTACTTATTTATTTATTGTCGGGTACTCCACAAACACGTGTAATTATAAAATTTTTTGGTAATGCAAAAAATACCAATAAATTCAAAGATGACATAGAATACATAAAGTTAACTAATATTTATTAATCACAGATCCAGTTGCCTATAACGAAAACAGCATTCACAAATTTCTATTTGGTCCCAACATCGAAGATAGTGAGTACAATCTAATAATTGTCGTTAGGTACCTACTCAAAAAAACGTAGGTTTGTATTTAATCATCATAAATAACTTTTTAAATTGCTATTTTAAGGGAAACTTTTAAATCAGCAATATACCAAAGTACCTGAACCAATAAAGAAGTTAAGCATTAATACCATGGACATTGAACACAATAATAACCAATATAAAGACATGTATGCCGATGGTGGTCTTTTACGGTAAATGATGTAAAAAAAATCACAGTATTTTGAGTAATGGACTTTGAATGTAAATCTATTTCGATGAATATTGACAAATTTCTTTCAGTAGATTCAAAATAAATAGGTGACTAAGGAATGGTTCTACTTGATCTTAACCAAGTTATCTTCTGTCTCATTTACCCTGTTGCAGCTTTCTTTCTTTCTTTTAAAAAACTAGTCTGTGTAAGTCGTATGCACAATTATTAATAATTTCTTTGGCAGGGCGGAAACTTTTCATAATAAAGTGGCCGTACATATGCCGCCTCGCGAGCTCCATTACCCGGGACATTGTAGGCTGAGGGAAACTAAGGATATGATGCAGACAGCCCTCAACGCCTTTGCTATTTTCCTTTACTGCAGTGCAAAAGACATAGAGAAACTACCAGCGTTCTATGTGCTCAGATCTGTAAAATTTATTCAATTCGTTGAAATTTATCTCAGGCTGGTTAGATAAGCAAACATTCAGTTAAATACTTACATAATTTATAGGCTCGAACTATAGCCATGATGAAATTAGCCAAGGAGAAGCTGGCGGCTACGTGGAAGGTAGTGAAGGGTGATCGCAAGACGATAGAGATCCCGCATTCGACCCTGGAGAGGTACAGACCTCTATTCAAGTATCTCGATGGCCGGGAAATGGCTCGTCTTAATCTGAGTGACCCTAGAATACTAACGTTTATTGGGACGCATGCCGAACTTTCTAGACATCAAGTACGTTAATTACACATATTATTCTTTAATTTTTATAGAATTAATTACTTTAGGTAGTTATAGAATAGACTTAAACTAGAACAGAATATCTGGTTATCGAGTTCTTAAGTTTTCGCGATTGTTACACATAGGAAATGAAACTATTTTTCCGGATTTAAATAGCATATATTTGTTTTGTCAAACAAACCAACGTTTCGGGCCCTTTACAGGTCCCATGGTCACTGTTGACTGTGACCATGACCATATCCATGACCATGACCTGTTAGAATATCTGGTTTTTGTACGTAATTATTATGCAGATTTCAACACCAGTTGTCATATGTTTCAATGTTAAAATACTCGTATAGCATCGTAGAGAAATGAAAAGATCAATCAAAGGACATAAGTGTTTACCATTTCATTTATAGGTGGGTATAATAGCGAGCCAGTATGTAAAAATTACTCCCAATTGGTTGGAAGCTAAAAATCTTAATTTGATGAATAACCTGCTTTGCGGTATGCCTATGAATTTAATGCGTAAGGCTTCTAGTAATGTGTATTTGCAGCTCACACAACACGTAAGTGATAGTGTAAAATCTATTTATTTAATAAAAATGTATGCTTGTTATCTTATTTCTAAAGAAATATGTAGTATATACCAAAATCCATTTATTTGTTTAAATTATTCCAGCTATTTTATCACATTCGAGCTTGTGATTCTTTGCAACGTAGCTTTTACTTGAATTTGATGACAAAAACTGAGGTGAGTTACTTCAATAACAATTTCATTTTAATGGCTATTCTAAACAGCTAAATTTTGCATGTGCGAGCTTTTCCTGTCCTTGAATAACATCGAACAGAACCACAATTATATTTTTTTTTATATACTTTATACTTTTAACATTTTAGCTCTGCTATCTATGAGTCGATACAACCTCAAATGGCTTTGGTTGATCCCGCATAATAGTGAAAATATTGAACCAATCACTTTGGAAAAAAATATATAGGAAAATGAAGGATATACACTGGCTATATACGATATGAAAACCCGATTCCTAAAAATTTTCGCGATAGAAAAAATAACACAAACTTACCTCGAAATTTAACAAGAAAACCAATGATTGTTTTATATCAATTGAACTAGATAGAACACGCGTAGAGTATACGGTACACATATTTCAAATGGCTTTAATTTCGTTTGTACTAAAATAAATTCTATAATAAAGCCTGTGTTCCCGCCTCTCGACATGTCCATACATAAATTGTATGGACTAGATTAGACATTTTGGATTGTAAGTAGCTAACTTCTCAAGTCAAACTATTCATACTTTAATTTCACATTCAATAAAACTTTCAGGCTTTAGGTCGGTCGTACAGCTGGAGCTCTCGCGACGTGGCCCGGCTGGGGCTACTGTTGGCGGAGCTTCAGGGACCGGACTTCGCTGCCATCAACCCCAAAGCCATGTCTGGGATAACTGCCCAAGTTAGTAATATTACGTGTAAAATACACACCTTGCTGCAAAAACCAATTTTGAAAGTTAATTACACGAGTCTTTTTTTATAACATCAAGTGACGGGACGAACAAGTCGTGCGCCTGATGGTAACACGCCTGTCCATAACAGTTACAGTGCCACGCAAAGATCTGAGGGGCACTACCACTGCGCCCGTCACTCTAAGATATAAGTTGACAAGTATCATGTGCCTGTAATTTCACCAGTACCCTTACCCTTCAAAACCGGAACACAGTAATGCTGACATTACTGCTTGGTAGCAGAAATAGGTAAGGTGGCAGTACTACCCTGGACGAACCCTTTTACAAGGAGCTCTACTGCTAGTAGTCTGAGTCTTCATTTCACATGCTATATTTCTAATATGTTAGACAATTATCTAACACCGATCTTTTGGTTCCGAAGTAGGGAGTTGCCCTATGTATCAGAGAAACTAAATTATTTCGGGAGACAACACCCTGAACATCCAAGCCAAGTCAATTTAGAAAAATGCGTTATCTATATGCTTTCTTAAATAAATGTGATTTCTCTACATATTTCATAAATACACTAACCGCTGAGCACGCCTAGATATTAATTTCCGAAAAAGCTCCTTTCATATTAGATAATTATTTTCATTCTTTTATAATTAAGGAATGTTCCTACTAATACCAACGTATGTTATTTTATTCGTAGGTAATGCTTAAGATCCCTCCTGAAGTTCTTCAATACGTGACGGAGACTCAACTGCGCTATTTGGCTGTTAAGCCTTTGAATATCCTCGCACGGAAACTAAAGGTCTTCCAAGACAAGCAGATGACATTCGGTTTATCTAGTGACGATCATGCAGTGGTGTCAACTTGCGATTTGATTTTAATATTTCTAGCTTATTTATTGTTAATAAACAACCCTGGTGTAAATTATGTATAATACTTATATTATACTTATATGTAAGTACTTATATTTCAATGAAAAAAATATGAGTTTAATTTCAAATAGGGTGATGGGACCCCATAGGTTGCCAAAAAATACAACAGCACAATAAAAACTACATTTGAACGATTTATTTTCCCTTCCACTATTGAAGTCACTGCGACAATTATTCTACGAAAGTTTCCGTCTTGCGCTGTACAAACTTGTAAAAAATCCAATTCAGTGTTGTAATATGCTCTAAAGTAATTTCCTCTCGTAGCTATAGTATTAGGGGTTAAAGTATGAAATTGCCGTTTTATTGCAATAGGTTCTTTGAATTTTCATAGAATCTTCATGGTTTGAGGTTTTCGAATGAAACTTTTTTCAAATGGTTTCTGTGATTTTTTTTTTTTAATTTGAAACATTTGAATATCGACTTTCAATTGTTTTTGTTATTCAATTTAGACAAGAAAGATGGATACTGCGAAAATTCGAGTGATTTTTGAATACGAGTTCCGACGCGGAACTAACGCGGCAGAAACAGCCCGCAATATCAATGCTGCGTTTGGAGAGGGGTCTACTAATGAACGCACCGTGGTTTTGGTTTAAACGCTTTCGTGATGAAAATTTCGACTTAAAGAACGAGTCACGAGGAAGACCGCCCACACAGGTGGATAACGATGAATTAAGAGAGATAGTGGAAGCCGATCTCACTCACACTCATCTCAAACTACCCAGGAATTAGCGGCATGGTTTAACGTTACCTTACCCACAATATTGACTCACTTGCGTCAAACCAATAAAATAAAAAAATACGAAAAATGGGTGCCTCATGATTTGACTGATCTGCAGAAAGAAACGCGTGTTGAAACTTGTGTTGCCTTGTTGAACCGGTACAGAAATGAAGGAATATTGGATCGAATTGTACATGTGATGAAAAGTGGATTCTTTATGATAACCGGAAAAGAAAAATGCAATGGCTGACCCCAGGTCAAATGCCACAACAGTGTCCTAAAGCAAAACTTACCAATAAAAAGGTAATGGTAACTGTTTGGTGGTCTCAGCATGGTGTTATTCACTATAGTTTTCTCCGATCTGGTCAAGCAATAACGGCAGATGTCTATTGTGCCGAACTCCGAACCATGTTGACAAAACTAGCAGTAAAACAGCCCCGACTCATGAATCGATCTTCACCATTATTGCTCCACGACAACGCGAGACCTCACACAGCACGAGAAACCATTTTGACCCTTCAGGAACTGCACTTAGAAACCATTCGTCATTCTCCGTATTCACCAGACCTTGCTCCAACGGACTACCATTTTTTTCGTGATTTGGACAATTATCTACGTGACAAGAAGTTTTCTTCCCAGGAGGTAGTACAAAATGCTTTCACACAGTTTGTGCAGTCTAGATCGTCGGAGTTCTATCGCAAAGGCATTAATAACCTTCCCATTAGATGGCAGCAATGTATAGATAATAATGGCAACTATTTTGATTAAATAAATTTGTTAAAAATTTAAAAAATAAACAATTTAGATTTTCAGTACAAATCGGCAATTTCATACTTTAACCCCTATTACTTCCTGCCACTGCCGCACTGTAATATTTTTGTAGATGTAACACGTACATACTTAGGTAACCTACACACGGTGCGTTTTTAGTCAATCCCTAAACCTCTTGATCCAAAATCGACTTTCAAATTTCGAACAAAACTTAAGCCCTCCTATTGAAAGTAAAGTCAAAGGAAGAACGTATGTTATTCCTATGTTACTGTTATCATAAATAAATTCGCAATTTTTTATTTTATATTAAAGTTGTGAAAAGGGGTTTGGGATAAATTGCGTCATTTTATTCAAACTTCAAGAAAAATGCCGTCGTATTTAAAGTAAAAATTACGAGGGTTTTCAATACTTAAATGGTTATTTTAAATGTTTAGTGTTGTTCAGGCTTGACGTGACCATGCCGATTAAACATGACATTGTCAAATGAATTCTTATATTTTGATTTAAAAATGTTATTTACTTTGTACTATTTATTTTTTTGTACTACTGTGTCTAATACTTACGCTTATTCTAAACATCTGTATCTGCTCACAAACAAAACTAGGGACTATTTTGGTAATGACGTTTTTCCAATTCACTACACACATTGTAATTATTTTGTGATCACAACAAAGATACCACCATAACTTATTATTTATTTCGTATATACGGCTATTTTTGTCGACCGTTCGTTCGAGACGCATAATCTACAATAAAGCCATTTATTTTATACAATAAAGGTCACAAACGTAATATAAGTTGGTTAATACGAAATTATTCTTTTGCTAAGATTGACTTGGCTAACAAGTAAAACACAATAAGAAATTATAATACCAGGTATAAGGTGCACAGTTTTCTCAAGTTTATTATAAAATTTGTGATTTGTGACTAATTACTTACAGATTTACAATGTATTGCACCACCAATTAAACTTGAGTTACCGAAAAAGCATCGTCTTTCTGGACATTCTGGGAACTTCATGCACATAGATCTTTTTAAAAAGATAGCTAAACCTTTGGCTCTAGCCGCTACGCTAACTACCACGACCGAAATTGGTAAGAAAAGGACTATACTTGTTAAAGGTACATATTTCAGTAACAATGACTTTAGCTTAAACTTTCGTTTGATCTTAGATCCAGTAATCATTATGCAGAAACGGCTTCATCAAGTTCTTTACGGCAACAAAATTCAAGAAAGTTAGTGGAAGAAATATATTTATTCATATGAAAATAAAGTTACTAAACAATTAAATTAATGTAATAATCATAAATGTTTAAGGAGACCTTATTAAGCTGATGAAGTTGAAGACAGAACCTGCAAAGAAAGGTACCATAGCAAGGTTAGAGCGGCATAACAGTTCGGATGACAATCTAGATATATACCCAAATGGACAGGTGATGCGGTAAATATGTAATAATATAGACAGTGCCATTCACTATCAAAGATTAATATAAAGTAGAAAACTAAGACGCACACAGTTTCTAGTCAGAAAGTTTCGTATGTTTTAATTAGAAAATTAGTCAAAGAGTCTCTAGGACTTAAATAACTTTATTGTGTTGTGATACTTATAATAAATTTTCACAACATCATAAACTTGATTCTGGTAGAGCGGAAACGTTTCAAGGCAAAGCTGCAGTCCACCTTCCTCTACAAGAACTACAACAGCCAGGCCACTGCAGACTCGCGATCACCAGGGACAAGATGCAGACCGCCATGAATGCTTTCGCCATATTTCTCTATTGCAATGTCGAGGATGTTTTAAAGCTGCCCGCAGACTACGTCCTTAAATCGGTAATGCTTTCTTTTATTATGTTCATAATCATGATTGATCAGGTATTTCGTGGAAAAAATAACTTATTATACGTAACACAAATACCATGTACTTTATTGAGATAATATTAACATGGATTTAAGAATGTTGGCCGAGGCTTGTTTAGTCGTTTCAGGCTCGCTCTATTGCGATGATGAAGGTAGCACGTGAGAAGCTGTCTGCGACTTGGGAGGTTGTAAAAGGTGATCGGAAAACAGTGGAAATACCACAATGGACTCTGGAGATGTACCGGCCGCTTTTTAAGTATCTCAATGGCCGAGAAATGGCCAAGCTCAACCTAAGCGATCCTAAAATACTGACATATATTGGCACTCACGCTGAGCTCAACCGACATCAGGTATTGATAAAGGTATTGTGAACTTGAATAGAACGTCGATGAATACAAAACTAAAATTGTTTTTAATATTCTAGGTGGGAATAGTAGCAAGCGAGTATATAAAGCAGAATCCTAATTGGTTGGAACCGAAGACCCTCAACCTCATGAACAACTTACTGTGCGGTATGCCTATTAACTTAATGAGGAAGGCGTCGAGCAGTATTTATCTACAACTTACACGTCAGGTGTTTGAAAAAAATTTTGAGTTTGAATAATGTAATAAATAATACAATAATAACGCACACACTCAACATAGCCCCGCACACACACACACACACACACGCACACACGCACACACGCACACGCACACGCACACACGCACACACGCACACTCGCACACTCGCACACTCGCACACTCGCGCACTCGCGCACTCGCGCACTCGCACCCACACACACACACCCACACACACACACACACACACACACACACACACACACACACACACACTCACACACACACACACACACACACACACACACACACACACTCACACACTCACACACTCAACCGAAGACCCTCAACCTCATGAACAACTTACTGTGCAGTATGCCTATTAACTTAATGAGGAAGGCGTGGAACAGTGTTTATCTACAACTTACACGTCAGGTGTTTGAAAAAATTTTTGAGTTT
>NW_020653945.1:12598915-12690136 GCF_003589595.1 Hyposmocoma kahamanoa
CGACGCCTTCCTCATTAAGTTAATAGGCATACCGCACACACGCACACTCGCACACTCGCACACTCGCACACTCGCGCACTCGCGCACTCGCGCACTCGCACCCACACACACACACCCACACACACACACACACACACACACACACACACACACACACACACACACACACACACTCACACACACACACACACACACACACACACACACACACTCTCACACACTCACACACTCAACCGAAGACCCTCAACCTCATGAACAACTTACTGTGCAGTATGCCTATTAACTTAATGAGGAAGGCGTGGAACAGTGTTTATCTACAACTTACACGTCAGGTGTTTGAAAAAATTTTTGAGTTTGAATAATGTAATAAATAATACAATAATAACGCACACACTCAACATAGCCCCGCACACACACACACACGCACTCGCGCACTCGCGCACTCGCGCACTCACACACACACACACACACACTCACTCACTCACACACACACACACACACACACACACACTCACACACACACACACACTCACACACTCACACACTCACACACTCTCACACAGACACAGACACACACACACACACACACACACACACAGACACACACACACACACACATAGACAACCACAAATTACACCCAAACTCACCTTTTCCGGCCCGGGAAGCGAACCTGGGACCCTACGTGGCAGTCCGGCATGGTAACCGTTCGGCCACGGGGGCAGTTAAAAATGAAAAGAAATTTAAGAATCGAAGTTTCCAATAGTTGACTATTCCTTCGGTCAAAAAAATTATATATTTATGAGGTGTAAAGTGACCTGAATCCATGCCTGAAAGGAGATCCGTGCCCAGCCGCGAGACATATAAATGGATTGATGATTATATATAAAGTAAGCTGTCGTTTTTGATGAAGAAATTAGCGCTATTCGTATTTTCAGCTGTTTTATCATATACATGCTTGTGATTCACTGCAACGTCGCTTTTACTTGCACATGATGACAAGGACGGAGGTAAGTTTCGATTAAAGTATGTCATGTAATGAAATCAAATAAAAACAAAAAGATACTAAATCAACAAAATATGTGAACCTTCAAATTAAATGTTGACCTTATGTTGACGTTATGTCTCATTTAAAGATCGTACTGTCCGAGAAATGTACCTTTCGGAGAGTTGGTTCCACTTTTGCTTCCACTGGTGGGTCTAGTAGGATTTTGATAGTACTGATGTCCCACGACATAATATGGGTGGAACTATTAGGATTTGTGAATACTATACTGAAGTATACGAAGTTCATGCCAAAATTTAGGGCTGATGTGCTTCCTAACTAGACACAAATTCGACATTTGATTTTAAAGTTCCAGCGTTACTTATTTTACACTGAGTTCTAGTACTAGTCATTTGTCCAATTTTATTCCAGTTTGGTCCATGTTCTTTCTTTTAATAAGTCGGGATAGCAATGTGGCCTTATTAATGTCTTATGTATTAGTCTATCTATATGTTAAATTGACAAGTACATTTTGTTAAAATCGTTTATCTGGACGTATGTTACGCCATGACACTTTCTGTACAGTGGTGGTCGTATAATTAGAAACACTACAAACGGTCCTTGACATTATCTAAGAAACGTCACCGCAATCGTTTTTATTTTGAAATTAAACAATAAATAGGACAGCAATAGGTTCAACGATTTATTATTTATTAGAAAAACAATATAAATCCCACTACTCAAGTGCAGTTTCAATATTACATTACGCACAAACACTTAAATAAGTTTTAAGGTATAATAAGTTTTAAGGTATAAGGTATAAACAATAATGAACAACTAATTAGAAACAACAACAAAAAAGTGTAAAAAAGAACATTTTTTTAAATATTAGTAATTAGTATTTTTATTTACGAAATAGCTACTATCCACAGCCTACCAATATTTATAATTAATATTTAGTGGCGTATCCCTTATTTTCAATAGCAGCTCTGCAACGACGTGACAGTGATTCAATCAACGTCATACATTTTTCAACAAATGCATCATATAATTCGTTTTGACTGGTGTTACGTTTGTTTGAGACTTTCTTCTTAACAATATACCACAGATTTTCTATCGGGTTTAAATCCGGACTATTTGCTGGCCAGTCTAAAACGGATATACGCTGTTCGCTAAGGAAACATTTGACGATATTGGCCGTGTGTTTAGGATCATTGTCATGCTGAAAGATCCAGGTTACAGGCAAAGGTTCGTCCGAGTAGGGAATCATTGCGTCCTCTAAGATATTTTTGTACTGCCATTGATCCATTGTACCTTCAATCTTCCGAACGGGACCAACTCCGCATTCGGAAAAACACCCCCAAACTTTAATGTTTCCGCCACCGTGCTTGACTATGCTCCTTGTGTATTTATAATTAAAAGCACTGTTTACAGGACGTCTAACATAGCGCTTTCCATCTGAATTTACCATTTTTATTTTCGTTTCATCTGAAAATAAAACTTTTTTCCAGTCTCGTACCGTCCAATTAACATATTTTTTTGCGAATAATAATCGCTTCTCTCGATGTTGCTTGGTAAGAAGCGGTACCTTTCGAGAGGTTCTTCCAAACAATTTAGCTTCCACTAATCTTCGGCGTATCAGTCTTGATGAGACGTTTCTGGGGTCATCAGGCGAAAAAACCTCATTTTTAATTGGTTTGAGCCTTTAAATGGATCTTTTTTAGCAATACGATTAGCTTATCTTCTCTGGGAGAGGTGTTTCTTGGCCGAGCCTTTCTAAGAACATTTTCAACAGTTCCATGTGTTTTATAGTGATCAATTTCATTAAAAACTTTCTTCACAGAACAATTTAAATGCTCAGCTATTCTTCTGTACGTCCACTTTTGATCTAAATGTAAATTAACAATTATTTGCCTAGTTGACGCGTCACAACTTTTATTTTTGCCCATTTTGAAAAAAATTAAATTCAGATCAAATTTTGAATTGCCGCCAAATTAATAGAAAACATCAAGAAATAAACGTTACTCTTCAATTTCAAAAAAAGAACGAGCTATGGATGCTTTTTTCAAATGTTTCTAATTAGACGTCCAAGCGGCCAGGAACAGAAATATACTCGTACATTGTGTAAGACTCATTTTATAATTAAAAGTAAATGTTTTATTTTTTATGCATTTAATGATTTTTTATTTGAGTGGCTATATTATTGCATGATTATTTATTATTGAATTTATATATTTTTCACGAACATTTGTACGTTGAAGTTAAACTTTTTTCAATCATAAGAAGTGTTTCTAATTAAACGACCACCACTGTATACGTGAGCCTATCAACCTATCCTTCTTGTTCAAGAGTGGTTTGGGTTGTTGGGTGTGAAAGTCATGACCCACCTTTTGATTTCTTTGTCGACGACTAAAATAGTCATTGGTTGTCCTTAACATTACCAACAACTTCCAAGGTAATGGGAAAGCCGTACAGCTGGAGTGCACGTGATGTGTCGCGGTTGGGTTTGCTGTTAGGAGAACTGGAGGGGTCAGAGTTTGCCTCCATCAATCCTGAGGCCGTATTCGGTATCACTGCTCAAGTTAGTACCCTTTGCAATCTTATAATCGGATACTAGAGTCTATGTACTATTATGTACTTAAGTAGGTACAACAACGTTTTTGTGGACTTTATGCGAGCAAACCGAAATAGCAAATTTATTTTCGTGCTCAAGTAAAGTTTTATGATTTTTTAGGTAATGATGACTATACCAGTAGAGGTTCTCCAGTTCGTGACGGAAACTCAGCTGAAGTATTTAGACGTGAAACCGCTTAACATTTTAGCGAGAAAGATTAAGGCCTACCAGGACAAGCTTAAGTTATTCGAACAAAATGACGATGACGACGACGAGGCTAACTCGTCAGAACGATGCCATTTCGATTCTATGTTTTTAGTTTTATGTTTAGGGCATTTATTGCTAGTATAATTTTTATTGTTTTTGTATCCACAAAAACGATCAATTATGCTTAAGCATTAGGAATTTTTAACTTTAATATAAAAATATAATCTTAATATAAATAAATTAATACAAAATAATTATTATAATAAAAAAAAGTATTTTTTATTAATAATTATATTGCTTTATGTTTTGAATTGATGGTAAATGAAAAGTATAGCGACCGTCGCTGTTTACCCTTGCTTCCAACTGAAAGTAAACATAATAGTTTAGTAAATAACATATTTTTTAAATTGAAAATGTCTACAAATACACAGCGAGTCGTACCATGGTACTACACCAGTCTGTTTGCGCACTCATTTCGCAAACATCTCGAGTTGGTTTATTATTTCGTTGAAATGATAATGTTTCAGTTTTATTTTCTGATCGAGATGTTGAGGTTTGTGATACATTCATTTTCTTGCCACCACACTCCGAACATAACTCAAATTGACATTTAGACATGCAATTGACTATAAATTCTGTTTGCGATGCCCCCGGTATTGTATTCGCACGAGATTCTTGGTGTTCCGTCTTCATAAAAACTACAGAGTCTTTAACAGAACTGTTAATGTTTACGTTGGGTTGTTGGAACTCCGTAGATGTTTTAGTTGGTTTAGTTGTCTTCACGCCATCATTATTCTCACATTTACAACTGCAAAAACAAATTTGGTTAACAAAAACAATAATTATTTTATAAAAAATATAACTTATAAGTTGAAACTTAACTACCATTCTCTTCCAGCACGGGTTAACACAGGCAATAACACAAAACATGTTCTGACTTCTGGACACAAAGCTTTTGGGTCAGGGCGAAAGGAATCGTCAACGCAGGCACATTGAACATAGACTAAATTTTGATCATCCTGGCAGTACAAACGTGGAAGATAATCATTTAAAAGTGATTGTACCGATTTACTTTGCGTAACTGTTCCATTATAGTCGACTCCTTCGTCAGTAAGTGATCGAGAATTATAAGTATCCACGTTTGGTTTCACCTGTGTTGCAACTTCTGGATTTTTTATTTCAATGTTTACGTTCAAATTAAGAACGTCGCTTTTGTTCGTTGAAGCGACAAATTGGCCGTCTTTGTGGTGCTCATTTAAATTTATGGTTTGTGGTGCCCCATCTGGAAGTTGACGGGATGGTAATGATGTATTTTGGTAAGTAAAGTTGGTCAACCATACTTTCGTGTTAATTGGACTGAAATTACCAGCAACAGTGGGTGGCCCGACACTGCTAAACATCTTTGTAAAGTTCGTCTTTTGAGTGGCAATTTCGGCTGTCGCTTCTGGTGCTACATTAATTGTACCATTTGTCTCGTCAATTGAGTTCGGATTCTGAAAGGACAGTCCCATTTTAAGTATATCAAGAGAAGGACCGATTGCGTCTGTGGATTTTCCTTTTATTTCCACAGCGGCCGCTTGATTTACAGAGTTAGCGTCCACAAATGAGGAGATGATATCACTCTCCGTATTTTTATAAAAATTTGAAATAATTATATCATCTGTATCTTCTGCGATAGGATTAAGAAGTTTGTGATCTTCTAATTGTTGTCTTTGAGGGATATTATTTGCACTTGTTTTTATAGACGAAGTATATCCTGTCAATACGTTGGTACCAAATACTTCCTTCCGTATTTCAGGTACCATATTTGTCACAGGCGCTTGGCCCACGGTTTTATTTTTTTCCATGGTAACCATTTTGTTAACTATCCTTTTTGGAATTTTAGAATACTTGTTAGCCATTTGTCTTCTTTTTATAGGAGTCGTTTTGGCTGACACTGACGGAGACGTGAGAGGACAGTTAGAATTAATTTTTTTGAGGATTGAAGAGTGTTCTGGTTGGCTTACTTGACCAGTAAGAGGTTTATATTTTACGATTTGTTTAGAGTTTAATCCATTTTTTATAGATGGTCGACGAGCTGTTGTCTTGTCCTAAAAATACAGTGGTATTAACATCGTGTTTTTTTATTTAATTAGTACAGGCATGCACAGTAATATTGAACACATTTATACCGCGGTAGCGTCCACGGCGATGTGTGGTGGCTTAAAACTTTTCAAAGCTTCAGTCTTTACTGCTCCATTTGCAACAGTAGTTTCATCTGTATTACAAAAACAATTTGAGATAAGAAATATATGGGCTAATTATAACATTAAGATTAAATAATTTGCTAAAATTAACCAGATTTATGATAAGTACGCACTTACACTTACAACCTTACAATTACAAGTATAGATCGCTAACGAATTTGTCTCACACAACGTAATATTAAGTAGTTCATACTTCAAAGTAGGTAACGAACCTGCTCGGTTATTTAACTTCCTCATCTGACTTTTTTCCCAGGATCTAATAAACACAAAAAAATATACATAGGCATCAAAACCGAACATAATTATAAGTTACCTAAGAAATCTGAAACATAAAAGTATAGTCTCCGTGAAGTATATATAGAATATATTTTTTTTATATAATAACAAATGACGGGACGAACAAGTCGAGGGCCTGGTGGTAAGCGACACACCTGTTCAGAACAGTTGCAGTGCCTCTCATAGCTTTAAACCGTAAAGACCGGAGAGGCACTGCCACTGCACTGTGATGAGTTGACAACTTATGTCACCCTGAGACATTAGTTAACAAGTCCCATGTGCCCGTAATTTCACCAGCACCGCTACCGCTACAAAGTCTGCAGACTGGGATGGACTGCGTGAGTTCTACGCATCGTACCGTGGAGACAGCCCTTTTTCGCTTCGGGTGATCCTGACACCTGTCAGGATCACCCGATGTGATCAACCACGGTCGCTGAGACGATTCTGGCGGGTATGGAATATAGTAGCTACCGGTGTCAAAAAGCGTCCGTGGTTTAATCGACCTTGTAGAGATACTAGAGTTGCAAAGCAATCTGCTTTTGAGGCTTAGACTACGGCGCACAGTGGGCCCAAATTGATAATACTTGGACATAGGAATAACTTGAATTTTGCTCGAACGATCGTTCGTTTGCAGGATCTCGAGGCAGCATTTAGTTTCAGCTTCGCGTCGGGAAGCTTTGGGTCCCAATTCTTGAGCGCCGCGTAGTGGGCCCAAATTGATAATTCTTGGACATAGGTATAACTTGTGGAGTCTTGAGCAAATTTTTTTTATGTGTTAGATATTAACATTCCTAACAACTTTTATTACTATATAATTTCTTGAAAAGTTGACAGTTTCCGACTAAAAAATAATGAATTTTTTTGTATGGATACATTTTACATTTTATCTCAAAATATACGAAAATGTAATGTGTGTGGGTTACTTGCAGTATAGTTCCAATCATTTTCTATGTCGAAAAAAATAATCCGTCTGCATGTACCTACCTACTTAAACAAAAAAAAAACTAAAAAAATTTGTAGTTTTTTTTTTGTTTGGAGAAATAAACATTTTATTTTTATCTCGAAATGTAGAAAAACGTAATGTGTGTGGTTTATTTACAGTACAGGTTATAAATCCAGAGGGATTATTTTTTTCTTGATAGAGAATGATTGGACCTGCAGATGCAGGTACTTGCAGTTTTACGAGTAAAAAGGTGGCAAATTTTTAGATTTGTTATTTATTTTTTAACACAATATACTAGTTTCTACTTAACTTTCATGTTATTGTTATAACACTCTCTAAATTACACTAAAATGAATTTCTCTTCAGTCGAAGCTCATGTATTTTGTTAAAAAAAGTACATAAAAAATTTGACAATTTTGTTTTGCCTTTGCCGCACCTTTACTTACAAAGCCGCAAGTACATGCAAATGGACTATTTTTTTCTACATAAAAAATGATTGCAACTATATACTGTAAGTAACCCTTGAACACACGTTACATTTTTGTATGTTTTGAGATAAAAATAAAATGTATAAGTATTTCTCCATACAAAAAATATTAGTTTTTTTTCTTCGAAACTATCAACTTTTCAACAAATTATACAAGAATAAAAGTTGTTACGAATGTTATTATCTATTACTTCAAAATTAATAACGCTCACAATCAACATAGCCCCGCACTAGGGAAACCCTGTGTCGCGGGTGCCATGGACACACACATAGACAACCACAAATTACACCCAAACTCATGAGAGAAATAAGTGTAGGCCATACAAATATTTCTCCCGGCCCGGGAATCGAACCTGGGACCTCTGCGTGGCAGTCCGGCATGGTAACCGTTCGGCCACGGAGGCAGTTGTTAGCTAGATATTCCACAAGTTACACCTATGTCCAAGAATTATCAATTTGGGCCCACTGTGTGGCTCTCAAGAATAGGGATCCAAAGCTTCCCGGCGCGAAGCGGAAACTAAATGCTGCCTCGAGATCCTGCAAACGAACGATCGTTCGAGCAAAATTCGATTTTGTCGGCAGAATTGGGGAGCGACTTGCAAACCACCCCTCCGGGAGTCGTGCTTTCTGGTCGCTCGCCAAAGCTGCCGAGGGTAAGTTTTGTCAGTCGACCTTGCTACCACTTCGTAAACCTGACGGTGATCTAGCCTATAGCGCTAAAGAGAAAGCCGACTCACTGGGTACTCTCTTTGCTTCGAACTCGACTATGGACGATGGTGGAGTTGCGCCACCTACCACCCTTTGGTGCGGTACCTTCATGCCAGAAATCGTTAAAACGCAACAGCGTGTTCGGCACGAGTTGCTTTCGCTCAATATTCATAAGGCAAGTGGCCCAGACGGTATACCGGCAGTGGTGCTTAAAGTGCGTGCTCCGGAGCTGTGTCCCGTAATAACACGCCTCTATGCGCTCTCCTACTCGCTATCAAAAGTCCCGATCTCGTGGACGACTGCCTACGTACATACAGTGCCCAAAAAACGTGACATCAGAGCCGTCAAATTACAGGCCTATAGCCATAACCTCCCTTCTCTCCAAGGTGATGGAGCGTGTAATTAACGCCTATCTCCTTAGATACCTAGAAGTTCATGACCTAATCAGCGACCGTCAATATGGCTTCTGCCATTGTCACTCTACTGATGACCTTTTAGTGTATCTCGCTCACCGATGGGTTTCTGCCATTGAGAGTCAAGGTGAGGCTTTGGCTGCCAGCCTAGATAAGGCTTTTGACCGGGTCTGGCACCGAAGTCTTCTTTCGAAGTTATTATCATATGGGCTTCCTGAGGAGCTATGCAAATGGGTTGACAGCTTTCTGTCCAGCAGAAGCATAAGAGTCGTCGTCGAAGGTAGTTGCTCTGACGGTTTGGACATTAATGCTGGTGTCCTGCAAGGTTCTGTGCTGTCCCCAACTCTGTTTTTGCTGCACATCAATGATCGCTCGCCACCGTCAGGGAGTCCATCATCACACTCTGGAACCGACTCGATCTCGTACTGTACGGTTTCAGAGGAACTTCCTCCTACGTACAATTAGGTTGTGGAATGAACTCCCTGTCGGGGTTTTTCCGTAGGAATACAGCATGGAGTCCTTCAAAAAGGGTTTGAGAAGGATCTTAAAGAGTCGGCAACGCGCTCGTGACGCTCCTGGTGCTCGTAACCGCTTTCCATCAGGCGGACCGTATGCTTGTTTGCTGCGTACATAATATATATGTAAAAAAATTTGGTGCCAATATCTCGAACTCGAACGTTACCGAAATGCAAATGCGTTTCTTTATGACAAACATCCTAAAGTCCCAAAGCTGAGCACGGCTTTCTTCTATAGGGGCACAGTTTGAATATTTAACATTGACTTACCTGCTCGCTTTAATAAGGTAGTGGTTGTATCCTGAATCTATATACGGATCTGGCGGGGTAACCGCTACATAGGCTCTCCCACTAGATATTTCCGTTGGATCGAGGATTTTAACACCATCAATCGTGTACAGTTCTATGACCGAGTGCCTTAAATAGTAAATTAGCAATATCTTTTATTGAACGCGTTGAAATAAATATTTGACTATGGCTGCTTTTAATATAATTCGTAATTAAATTGTATATAAATAGAGTACATACACTAATATTTACTTCTATTTCTTTATTTATTATTAATGTTAGAATTTGCTTTAGACATACTACATTAAATATACCTAAAACAAGTTTTTAAAATAAACATGACTTTACAATCAATATCCGTATTATTATTTTCATTAATATATTTTTATATAAATAATCATTTTTATTATTTTCTTTATAAATAATAAGCAAGAGGTGGAAAAACTTATGATACAAACTGTTGATTTGTCTCTAAATATTTGTATACAGCATATTAAAATAAAATAATGATCTAATTATCCGAATATAATGTATAGGTACTTACAATGAACCATATAGAGACCGCGCTAAGAAATTAAGCGTAGAGTCCCACAAATGCAGATCATCATTACATAGATGATACTTTCGTGGAGGGGTATACTCCTGTCCATTGCTGAACACGAATATGTCCAGTCCTTCACTGTTTGTCTCATTATCAGTAATTGTTTCCATTTAATACGACTTTCAGAAAGATTTAAAAGTCTTTACTGAAGGCTCAAACACGTCAACAGTAACATAGAATACAGTGCCAATCAGATGCATTTTCCAGAAAACTAAATTTGCAAGTATTTTAACAGAATGTAGGAACAACTTGCATATTTTACAAAGACAGATGGCAAGAATAAATTTTGATTAGTTGTACTGGTCTTTCGATTCCCAATATTTAAATTTGCCTTCACAATAAAGTGCAAGGAAATAAAAATCACAAAATAAACAAAAGTCACCAAAATCCGCCATCTGATTGTCAAACTTTGACAATCTTTTGAAGGATATTCGTGGTCATTATAGGTTATAAAATATTGCTATGTGTAAAAAAATATTGTAGAAATCGCGACAAACTTCCGAAATAGGCGAGTGTCAACCGGACGTGTTTTTTTATTTTCTTTCTCTTTTTAACCGACTTTAAAAAGGAGGAGGTTCTCAAATCCATTGTATTTTTTGTATGCATGTTACGTGATAACTAGGCATTTGTGAACCGATTTTGATTAGAAAGAGGGTACGTCCGTAGTGTCAGTTTCCGGTAATCGATTCCAATAAAATTTGGATAATTGATGTAATGCCACGAACTTTTGGGGTCGGTTTTTTTAGTACTCTGTACTGAGATTATCCTTGATGCAATCTAATACCTCTAAGTTAAAACCTTTAGTTGTTATTATTTTAGAGGATCAGAAAAGTTGTTATTGTATTTATTGTAATCTTTGGTAATTTGTATAGTAATTTTTAGTTTGTACTTTCCACTTTGGGTAAGTTTTTATTTGTTTAAGATGTGTGATGAGCCGCTGGAGGAATAGTGCCTTCTGTCGGTGTCTATATTTAGTATAGAAATGTATCCGCATAAGGCGAGTGCTGTACATACAGAAGATACTATATTGTACATACAGAGAGTGAGCGTAAAATAGGAAACGCATAATAACATCCCGTAGATATTCTGAAAATAAAAGGGATATATTCAGGGTAACTTCTTTGAAAATCTCAAATCTCATGATGAAACCCATTACAGAGTATAATGCGAATTAACTTTGCCGATGTTGTTTCGTCTCTGTCAGGATAAGTTAACAAATATCAATCACTGTTGCTACTAAATCTTCTACTCAAATTCATGCCACTCAGCCAGTTTCAGAATATAAGAAAATATGAGCGCACTGACATTAGTCTTTATGTGATTCATGTGGTGTGACCATCCTCTAAGGGTGTGACCTTAGACAAAACGTATTGGACGAACCGAAACCATAGATTTAGTATATGTGTACCTATACACTAAATCTATGGACGAAACAGACTGGTTCTAGCGTTTACTCGTATCGATGATGCTAAATACATATATTATAGATAAACCTTGTATGTAGACTTATAAATTAAATTAAAAACACTCACTCCAACATTAACTGTGCGTGTTGTACGAAGAGTCCCTGCTAGCTGGTCAGGTGAGGAAATATTGGACAATGTTTCTGAGCCTTATGGATGCGAAAAAATAATCAAAGTAAGGCGTATCAGATATAAAAAAATTGAAATGGTAATGCTGTTTTTTTTAGGTACCAAGTGACAATCAGATCTGAAGTCGAAAAGATCTCAGGGGCCACCGCGACCATCATCCTGAGACATAAGTTGACAAGTCCCATATACTTGTATTGTCATCAGCACCCTTAGGTCGCATTTATTCGACACAAATTTCATCGCGCTCACCCTAGGCGGCCGCCGCGTGGTCGAAGAGCGGAGTCCGCGTTGCCGCCGCGCACCGACCGCGTGCGTTTAACTGTCATGGCAAAATATGCTCTATTTGTTTAGCATTTACGTTTTAATTTAAATGAGCTTCCTGGGCACCGGTAATTTTATTGAGAGGAATTTAAATGTTGTTGCATAATAAATAGAATTCAGATTCGCCATTAATGTACATGAAGGTGTGGTAACTGGGCGGTCGCCACGCGGCGGCCGCGCGAAAACTTTCTTCTCGTGTAATTGGGCGCTTACTCTTCAAAACCGGAACGTAAGAACAATGGTCACATTACTGCTTGGCAGCGGAAATAGAGATGAAATCGTTCCCAAGGAGCTCTACTGCTACATAGTGTTGAATTAATAGTGAAATTACTGAAACTATTGTTTTAACTTTTGATGTACAGACTCTACAAAAAAAATCTACACTAATCTATACAGCACTAGCCGTAAGTATATAATATATAGTATATAATACAATGTTTTCTATATTGTAGATTTCAAGCCAATGCAGATCTATACCACGATGTTACAAATGTGGAAATAATATATGCGGTTACCAGTATATATGCCCGGTGGTAGAGGATGTTGCTTCTTGTTGCTTATGTTCAGGTTACCATTTTGCAACTACTGAGGCCAGCCCAGACTTTTCTAGACAAAAAGAAACAAATACCTACGTGGGTTAAAATTGTGTATCGTAGTTTGTAAACTCTAAATCACATCCACTAATAACCAATTTGTTTGCAAATGTGTCAGGTGACAGTAATATACCAATTACAAAGGTTTCTCCTTCAATTCCGTATACTTCTTACAAAAGAAGAGTTTTCTTGAGATCAACTAGTCTTGGAGAATTTATAATTTAACTCCGCCTTCTCCTTATCATCAACGGGGGATTAGACGTAGGCTTTGATTCCAACCCTATGTTGTGGATATTCCAACGATTCGCACGAAGCGTTACGCTTCCACATTTATATGACGAACGGCTATAGAATGGAATTCTCTGCCTGCAGATTTATTCCCTAAACGTTGTGACTTGGACCTTTTCAAGGAGAGAGTGAATAGGCATTATTTAGGTGTGCATGCTCCATCGTAGACTTCGTCACTTTCCACCAGGTGAGATGGAGGTCAAATGCGCACTTATAATATTTATAAAAAAAATGGTGATTATGACCTAGTCGCTCATGTTCAGACTTTTTAATGAGTATAATATGAACATGGTTTATTCTCTTTCTAATGATTCTGCATATAAAACATCTGACAATGACCAACCTTAGTAACCTTGTGAAAGTGCTCGTCCAAGGAATTACTGCCACCTTATTACCCTATTTTTACCATCAAGCAGTAATGTGAGCAACGTTGCTCCTACCATTTCGAAATATGTTAGTAAAATAATGGATTGTTAATAGACATATAAATAAAAAACTAGTTTAAGTTGAATTTCTCGCTTTTCGGTTCCCCGAAAAAACGAACCTCATGGGTATGGTGAAGTCGCTATATTCTTTGTGAAAATTCTCTTTGCGTTCAATTTTGTTCCATACCTTCTTTCAGCGATGCGATTTCCGGACTGCTTTAAATTCCTTCAGACCAGACAAGGTGGAGCTGTGACATAGTAAAGGTTGTGGGAATCCGCAGTTGTTACGGCGGTTTTTGGGGTAGGCCGACTCTTTCGGCAGAAATAATGATATAAAAATAGAAATGTAACTTACAACACTAGTTCTTATGCTAGAAGTTTAAGCTTATTAAAAATAAAATAAAATGTTGCCATCTTGTTTTTTGTTGCATCAATTTACTTTATTTTTATACAATATATTTAGTTTATAATTTGGGCAATATAATTAAATAATTTTTGACCGACTTTAAAAAAGGAGGAGGTTCTCAATTCTGCTGTATTTGTTGTGTATGTTACGCAATTACTCCTACATTTGTGAACCGATTTCGATGATTCTTTTTTTTGTTGGAAAGGGAATAATACCTCAGTAGTGGTCCTATTCAGATTTGAAGAAAATATTCTTCCTCTGAAGGTGGCAAATTAGAGTATGAATCCGGTTTCGCGCACTTTCCGGTACCCGATATATAGATAGAATGTATTAATTATTATAACAAACTAGTGGAGTATTTTCATCAAAAATAATTGAATATCATGATAGTCGTAAAACAAGCGTGATAATTCAAGAAACTTATATTATATACATTAATGTTTTTTGTATGTTTGTCTCATAAGAGTTCCATTATTATTCATCCTATTGCGATAAAACTTTCGTGAGTCATTTTACTCACCCTGCAAAAGTTTCTGAAATATTATGACCATTTTATAATATAGGTCTGCCAGTAAAATTAAAAGAATTTAAGTTGGCAGTGCCATTGCGACTACATTGGTCCAGCTAGTTATTAAAAAATACTTGAGGTCGAATAGTAATGGAAAACTTTCTATTTTGGTTTATATTCTATTTTATATTAAATGGGCACATGTTTATTTTATATTTTTTTATTTTATTTTATTCGTAATAACAACAGCTTAATAAATAACGATTTATAATGAATAGGTTTTGGTTAAGCTAGCTAGCGCCGATTACAGTTGTCCATATTCTCAAAAATATTGTAAAAATTAACACATCAAAAAGAAAAAATACACATAAAAAATACCTAAATTATGAAGCATAGCAAAAAGAGCAAAGCGATGTGAAGTGTGCAAATCTTGACTTACACAATAGCGTGCATTAAAATAATAATGTTAATAAAAAAATACTATAATCTAAATATAAAATAATATCACATAAAGCCATTGAGGTCAGGATGTCATCAATCAGGCATTTTTTATGATATCAATTGACGGGACGAACAAGTTGTGCGCCTGATGGTAAGCTACATGCCTGTCCATAACAGTTGCAGTGCACTCAAAGTTTTAAATCGCAAAAATCTGAGGGGCACTGCCACTGCGGCCCGTCTTCCTGAGACATAAATTGACGAGTCCTATGTGCCTGTAATTTCACTAGCACCCTTACCGTTCTAAACCGAAACACAGTAATGCTAATATTACTGCTTGGCGGCAGAAATAGGTAAGGTATAGGACAGTACTACCCTAGAGGAACTCTTTCACGAGGAGCTCTACTGCTGCTAAAATGCTATTTTATTTATGAAACTTGTTATGTTCCTAATTTGTGGAATATGATTTACTTATTACGTCATCCGTAAGCTTATCGTGTACGATGCTTCCGCGCAACTTTGATGCCTTGTTCATTTGCATATAAGTTTTCACTTCGCTCTCGTTGATTTGGTTTGCTCGATTTCTAACAACGCCTTATTCGAACCATCACCTTACATAGCCGAATAAAGAAAACATTCACATTTTGATTACAAAAGGTGTCACAAATAAGGACATCAGATATTCGTTTCACAGATATTAGCTTGTAGCGTTGTCTTAGGTTTTTTGTTGTATTGTTATTGTTGCTTCTATTCTTTGAAGGAATCGTCACTGCAATTTAATAAACAAAAGCCAGTCACAGGCTCTGTGTTGCTCTTTTGTATAAGAAAAGCTAAAGAATAATTTATTTATTTTATTATTAATTAGATTTCAATTTTATCTTTTTAAATTTTATGAATTTAGTAGCAGACTTTTCTTGGGGCGCACGATAAGTTTCCGGAATGAATAAGAAAAAAATATTATAAATGGTCAGAAATGAATTTAATGTTTCTCAAAATATAATATAAATTATTATGTTATATTTTGTTAATTATAAATTTAAATTCTCCGTTAGCGTTAATGCACTTTTTCATACGAATGAACCAATTTTAATTATTTATTTTAGGAATTTTTACAACTATACGTTAAAGATGGTGTATAAAACTAAACAATATAAAAAAAAAGCCTATTACAAACCTCCAATTTTGAGAACATTTATGCCACTCCTCCGTGACAATCTCTGAAACATATTTTTCATATTCTTCTACAGCATCTTCAGGTCATGAAAATCGTTGGTTCTTAATTTATGGAAATAAATAAAAGTCAAAAGGTGCCAGGTCGAGACTATATGCGGGATGGCTCATAAGGTCAAAGTTGTTCACCTTCAAAAATTCATTTGTCTATTTGACAATGTGAGAACTGGCATTGTCGTGGTGCAAGATGATACAGCGTTTAAGGCTATTTTTACGGAGTTTGTCAATAACTTCCGGCAAACAAATGGTCGTGTACCAATCACTATTCACGGTACAACGATTCTCCAAAGCAACAGTAGCCACGTGTCAAGTTTTATTAAAAAAAGAAGCAATCATCCGCTTAGAGGCACTTTACACTCGCGCCACTTTGGTTAGTTCTGGGCTCATCTCGAAAGACCCATACGCTCGGTTGCTGCTTTGTTTTGGGTTCGTAACTATAGATCCATATTTCGTCACCTGTTATTGTGTTCCACACCAATTTTGACGCCCCTTCGTTGAATCTGGTAAGCATGGCATTGCACCAAGTGACGCGATCCGTTTTTTGAGCTTCAGTCAAGTTGTGTGGGATCCACCGAGAACATAGCTTTTTCACACTCAAAAGTTTATGTAGTATTGATTCTATTTGACTCATGCCTATGCCTAAAGATGCCTGAATCTTATGATATGTCACATGCCTGTCTGTTTTGATCATACAGCGCATAGCATCAATGTTTTTGTTGTTCACAGCAGTGGACGGGCGACTATCACGAAATTCGTCACTGAGATTCACATGACCGCGTTTGAATTCTGCAAATCAGCTATAAATAGTCGTCTTGCATGGTGCTTCATTGCCAAAAACAGTTTGGAGCCGAGCTAAGTTCCGCTGAGCTGTTCAATTAAACTTAAAGTCGTAGAAAATCATACTACGAAACGAGTTAAATCCATGGTGACGTAGACAACCAATTTCTAAAATGACGCCACATTGTAAAAACAAGTGACAGTCAGATGAAACAAACTGTATTCTACAGCCAAAGAGTTCCATATTGAAATGTTCTAATTACTTTTTAAATATTGTTTATGTAAGTGGCTAGTTCCGGAAACTTATAGTGTGCCCTATGTACTATGATTTTTAGCAATAATAGAAACTAACTAAAACTTAAAACGATAAACTGTTTATTTCTTTACATGTGTAAGTTAATTAAAAACACCAAAATAGAGATAATACCAAAGTTGAAATAATAGTTATATTTTTGAAAATAAATATTTGATTTATATTTTTTATGTCAATTAATATTAAGATTCATGAATATTATAACTCTACCATTTTCGCATTGGAAAAGGTTACTTCATGCTCAATTCAAGTAATTTTAAACCAATTTTTAATATACTACTGTATGTCTGTTTCTTTGGTTAATTTGAAAGCTTAAACGGACTTAAACGGACTTTCATTTGCGAATACTTTTATGTTTGTTTTGATCCCCCAAATCTTTACGTTTTGTATACATTTGTTTAGTATTTTGTATGTACTGTAGCATAATAGGGTCCAGAGCTACACTGGACTGAGGCTGGGCCACAAATCAGACATAAAATTTTACATTTACTGAGTAAGAGTTTATGGTGAACTAAAATAAGAAAAGCTATAAGTCACACATCACATATAAAAAGGAAAACAAAAGTATACTACTACAGGAATTAGAAAATGTACAAGCTACATATATAAAGAAGGGAACACAAAGGGTACGCAACTACACTTTTATGGTTCCGTAACGCTGCTATATTAAAATAGTCGGATAGACTGATTAAAGGAATTAACAATAATAATAATTTAACGTAAAACAGCAATTTAGTCACAATACGGCTTCACAATATTAATTGTCCAGCAAACAGAAGGACTATGATCTAATGGTGTGGATCCTCAGCACAGGAAACTTGGTACTTGTAAATGTATCCAGAAATACTTTAGGTCTTTGGGTAGTCGTTACATTTCGTATGTTGTAGACGCCACTTCCGGTAGTTAGGTAGTATATAGAAAATTGCGAGCGGATATCAAGAATGAATTGATGAATATATATATATGTATCTATAGTTCACACCAACTGAAAAAATTACACAAAGCACACCGACAAATAGTACATTAGAAGTTAACTTTTTCGTACACTTCTAATTGCAATATGTGGATTTGTTCATATTTTTGCCAAGAAAATACCACTCGTCAGTATCTTGTCAAAATAAAACACACCCCAAAAACAAACCTTCTTACAAAAAGAAGCATTAGCATTTTTAAATTTCATTATGTGCCCTACTAAGCCACAAAAAGGTTCCAAACCAAACAGACTAAGAAAAAAGATGTCCATGCCGCGTGTTATGCTGCAGTACCTTAGAGGATAGAAAAACAATTTCCATAGTCTAAGTGCAGTACCCAAAAAATTCATGTGGCAGATGCTAGGAGGATTTTATATAACGTCATTATTTTAAGTCTTGAAACATCCAATGTTTAGGTATGTAATTATATATTTTTTTGTAGTATAAAGTAACGAGACGAACATGTCATGCACCTGATGGTAGGCGACACCCCCGTCCGAAACAGTTGCAGTGCCACTCAGAGCTCGTAAAGATCCACGAAATCGTCAAGATCTGAAGGGCACTGCCACTGCGTCCGAGACATAAGTTGAAAAATCTTATGTCGTCTTAAGTCGTGTCTGTAATTTCACCAGCACCTTAACTCTTTAATACCGGAACGCAGTAATGTTCGCATTACTGCTTAGTTGCAGAAATGTGTAAGATGGCAGGACTTCCCTGGACGAACTCTTTCACAAGGAGCTCTACTGCTGCTAAAAGCTGTCTTAACGAGATGATTCTAAAATAATCTGCATATATTTAATTTCAATATAAAAAAAACTATTTTGATCCACAGAGACCTTGACAAGTCGTTTTCTTTATTCTTTTATTAATAAGTTGCTTTCTCTATTCATTTATTAATAAAATATCTGAAAAAAACAAAAACAAATGAACAATCGACTGCGTCAAAAACTTTCTGTTAAAACCTTTGCCTACCCAAGTAACTGGGTGCAGAAACGAGAGAAAGAAACTTTAGAGTTCTGTTCGAGCAATGTTCAACGCACCACGTAATTTTCTTGTCCGATACCAAATTAAGTTAAATCTAAAGCAAATAACCAATTAAATAGCTTATCTTATTAAAATTTAAATCTTGAAACTTGTTAGACGTTCTTTTTCTCTTTTCACTCGGATTTTTTTGGTAATAATGTATTTGTAGTTAGGTATCGTTCAGATTCACCCCAAGTGCAGGGCAGCTTACTAGTTACTAGTTTTGGAGCATATGGTACGGAACTTTAGGGAGTGATTCCTTTTTTTGGAAATATTTGTTCTGGCAGGACGCGTGTGGCGCTCTAAGAATGGTGTAAAAAGTAGGAAGTGTAAATAAATACAGACAGGCAGCTCTATTTGCGGCAGCGACAGGCGTCTGGGCGCGTGCGCGGCGTGGCGCGCTGTAGACATAGAGCAGACGTCACGGTAAATGCTTGCAGATAGGACACTCATGATCACGATGAACCACTCTCCAGATTAGTAAGGAGCTATAATATTTCTTAACACTGAAACTTATTTTATGTGCATGTGAATGGATATTTCTTTGAAACAACGTTTAAATAGGCCAGAGGCCGCACATATGTTTGACAGCACAGGTTAATTTTTGACTCTACTACTTGCCCTTGTCGCGTGTCTGCGACATGCTGCCCATCCTGAAGTGCATTTTGCCATCTACTATCAATAAATAGGTTTAGGTTGCACTGCTTCTTACAAAATTTTCTTCCCATAAAGCATCTAAACCCTGTTATAGCAGATATATTTATTATTAATGCCTTTTTTCTCCAATCATACGTTCACGACTATTGTTTTAAGGATTACTTATCATTTAACTTAGGCATGGAGGCAATATTTTATATCAACAGGGGTATCAAGTTCGATGTGATAGTTTGGGTGCAGGGTTATCATCTGGAGTGGAGACTTGAATGAATGAGCGGGAGGAGGACATTGTGTCCGGGAGAGTGTAGAGCGGGCGGTAATGTCGACGGGCGCGCGGGGCTGGCGGTGGGGCGGGCCGTCGTCGGGCGCCGCAGTCCGCGCGAGGAGCCGCTGTCGGCGTGTTGTCTATTGTTAGTATCCGTGTACCGCATCGAGTCTCGCGATCGTAGCCTTTGTTTATTCTTTCAAGCGAGCCCATTACAGCTGTTCAGTAACGCGTTGTTGCACCCTAGATTAGTGTTATTCAGTGTCAGCATTGTTATCAGTGGGAGATCCGCAGTGAGTGAATGCTTTGTGTAATCAGCTGAGCGTGGATGAAGCACCCCAGGTGCAGGTGAAGTGGTTGGTGTGGTGCGCGCGCCTCCGCTACAGCGGAGAGCGGCTCAGCTATGGCGGCGACGGCCCGCCGCGAAATTGATACCGGCGAAGAGGATATTGCTGCTATTGCCAAACAAATTTCCGACCATGCTGAGGCCATCTATCAGACTTGGAAAGCGCGGGGCCTTGCGCCAACTGAGATCCTGTCATGTAGGCCGACACCGGGTCTCAAGCTGGCCGAGAGTCTTAGAACGAAGCCACGACCCGAACCTAAACCTGAGTTAAAGCAGCGACCCGATATTAGGCGAGAACAGCGCCCTGAGCTAGCACGAGAGCCAAGACCAGATGCTCGTCGAGAACAGAGGCCCGAACCACGTCGTGAAACTCGGTCAGAGCCTGGAGAAACGGTAGAAGTAATGTTACCGCCGGATTTAGTCCCGGAGCGGAATGGCAATGCAGGTGCTGGAGCCGGCGGTCGGCGAGCTGACCCTGCAGCAATGCGATTGGAGGTCGCTCGCGAGGAAGAACGCTTATTACGAGCATTGCGCACTGGCGGTGTGGTGGCTGAGCGCACAGCAGAGCGGCCTGATGTTGTGCCGCCAGTATCTCTTGTGGACTACGCTAAGAGCCGTTACCAGGATCGTTTAGATACTGGTGCTAGAAAGCCCGCAGCCGGAGCGACTAGCGAAAGACGAGCTTCACTAGGTTCACATGTAACTGAGGCTAGATCAAAATTTGAAGCACGGGCTCGTCGGGCTTCTAGCGCTGGTGCCGGTGAGCTCGCAGCAGCCGGTTCGACACCGGTGCGCCCTTTTCTTACGCGTGGCTCTGTGGCCGAGCGTGTGTTAATGTTTGAACGGTGTCCAAGCGAAGCTACTTTAGAGCTCGCTAAGAGGAAAACACCTGCGGCTACAACATGGCGAGGACCACACGATGTCATCAATAGGGCGCAGGTGAGTTTTCTTAGATAACATTTTTAAAGCTATTATTCAAATTTAATTCAATTCTTTTATTTCGAAACTTTAACCACATTGGACGTGTACGTACGATGTACCGCAGGCTTATAAAGTAAATGATTTTAAGACAGAAGTCGTCACAACAATAATGCGAGTTCTGTGAGTTATGTAAAAAATAATTACCAAGCATAATTTGTTACCGCGTCACAGCAGCGGCGGTATTCGTCTCTTGAGCAGCAACAGTGGCAGCGACGAGTAACGTTTGAGATGCGAACAATAAGCGGATTGCATGTTATTCAAATGGGTGTACCACACAGTGACATCAGCTGTAGATAGATATACATAAGCGCTACGCACTGTTCGACGATTGGACACACTCCGAACAACTCAACTACATAGTTATTTTGCAATCATCTTTCACTAACCAAACTCTTTAGCAGCACGCAAAGGCTCTTACACATTTTTCATTTTAATAAGGGTTAGAACCTGTGTCAATTATACACCTAGGTAATTAGAGATGGTCTTCATAGTAACATGGAAAGGTACTCACTAGCATAGCACTATTAGCGGCGTGCAGCGAATGAGTCCAATGAACCAACCGGTGGCGGTGGACTATACAATCGCTGCGAGTGCTGAGTGAGACCGGCGGGAGTAGCCGCACTACGACCTGCACCGACAACGTGCGCGGCCCACTGCATTTTTGTCAGGCTGCCAATATTGTGTTGCTCCTCGCTCTCTACTGGTGATATGCGATGCAAACTTTATACATACATTATGTTTCGGGAATGTACAACAAACGTGAGGCACATTTTTTTTTTATAAACAACGTCTGTATTTAATTAAGATAATATACAGGTAAGGTAAAGGTAAGGCACATTTGATTTGATCGTTATTATGTGAATCGAAATACGTTATATCACAATGCTCCAAAGTAATTAATATGTACAGAATTAAATGTGTTCAAAGCAGTCACTATTTGGTTTATTCTGTTAAATCAGTGGTTGCGGTTGCGGTTTTTCCAAACAAATTAACTGCGAGTGAAACATACTCGTGAGTATGGTGGTTTCTTATTTAGTTTTATATTTTTAGTTCTTATACTCCTGTACTGATGACATAAAATTTTAGATCACGCGTAACACCATAAACTTGAAAAACCAGGTTTATTCGATGATCTCAAAAGCAAAGTGAGAGTCAAAGTCAAATAATCATTTATTCCGTAGGTAAAGTTTTCACACTTCAAAACGTCATTTTTAAGCTACTGCTAGTTCACTACGCTGACCTCCATGAGAAGAACGAGCAAGGGACTCTAGGGATTGCTCTTTTCAAATAAATTTAAATGCTATAGAATAACATTGAGAATCATATTTGTGTGGAATCTAGACGCACGTTGTCTTTCCACACATCTTTATCTAACACGTAGTCTACAATTTGGGCGACGACAACGACGGCAAATGTCATTTGCTATGAAATTGCGTGTCGCTAAACGATTTCATTGCGACTGCCGATAAAAATGCCTTCTGAACTGAAAAGTAGATGAACTCTACTTTTCAGTTCAGAAGGATAGAATATTGTGATTATAATGTCGATTATACTTGTTACTTTTCCGTATTAGTTATGGACACATAGTAGTCTCCATGGTTCCATCCACTTTCTTGATAGAGATTCAGCAAAACTTACCATAGAATTTATCTAATACTCTCTACTAATTTGAAATGTGGTATGGTATATGTAACACATTTTCATGTAACAGTAATTCTCACGCACTACGAATCGCAAACAGTGACAAGCAGGATACGATTTCCAGGCATTCGGGTCACGCTCCAACCAGGTGTCTGTTGTCATGTGTAGGTACTATATTGGTATATTGTTATTATTGTACGTGATTGAAAAATTGTCGTTGAAAATATTTTAAACGAGCACATTTGTATTCAGAAACAGGCGTGCCTCAAATGCATCATTATTTTCTAACGGAAGGAGATTGTTCACCTCACCGAACATACCTATAAAAAATAGTGTTCCAAATTTAAACTCGGAACGGCGGGAATCGCTTGGCTAACGCCCAGCAGTACCCGATTATACTCGACTAACCCCGAATACATTCGGCTTGCTCCGCCGCGTAGTCATGATTGTAACGCGTGGACCATGTCTTGTTCAGTTTCGTTTGTGTCATTTTTGTGATTGGTTTTTAAAATATCATCGGGTTTTGATCAGAATTGCTTCAAATCCCAAAAACCAGTTTTAGAAATCATATTTTTGAGATACTAGTAGTATTCTTATCGCTTTTGGTAACAGGAAACCCCACTTATAAACTCACCTACATATCGACTGAGGAAATAATCGGTAAATTGTACGGAAGTGTGTGTCTGCTAATTTTTGAGAAATCATACACCACAGACAGTAATTGGAATGTTATGTAACGATTAATAGTTGCTATAAAATTGAGAATAACGCCCACGCATGCCATGCACGTAAAATTATTACAATTGTGTCATGCAAAATTACGAGACACTGAAATTGGTCCACTGACATTTCCATTGAAATTTTTCTTTCACCGAAAATGTCAGCTACTCGACACAAGACAGTGTGCAATGTAAATTAAGCAACGTCTTACAAAATATTTTTTTAAATTTAAGCGCCGCTTACTGACAATAAAGGGTCGTCTATTATGAGAGCGAACAAGAAATATATATCTTGCTCGGGGTCACAACGGAAACTTTGAGATGTATAAATATTGTCATGTCAAGTAAGTGGGTCGTCGTAAATCTAAGAACAAACTGAAATAACAATCATTTCCGAAAGAATGACGATAAGTTAAAACTTGTCCAAAGCGATAGCTTCGCAGTAAAAGTTGATTGGAAGTTGTTAGACAGGACTCAAGGTCGATAGGGCAGTCGCGTGGTAGCACGCAAGACCCGCTGCTCGCCGGAAACGATAATGTTGAGTACATGTTGCTCAACAAATTCTAAGTTTTCTCTGAGAATGCGGCGTAGGCCTAGCGGCTTACAGAACTCTATATAGCTTTATGCATGCGTGTTCACAGGTGACAACGTAATAGACAGCCTAGAACCCTTGACTTGTCATATTTAGTCAGATTTCTTCCTATTGAAAATGTATATTGTACTTATTGCTTTAAGAATGGGAGAATAATAAGTTGCGTACTAAAAACTTATACACGATGCTTTATTTCGGCGGCCACTACCTCTTTGTATCTCTGATGCGAGTCTTTAAAAATTTACATAAGATATGTTAATGATATTAGGCGTCATGGAGTGATAACTAACATTAGAGAGTGAGTGAAAGCGTAATTTGTGCTTCTAAACCTGATGGAGAGATAACATCGGCGGATCTTTTACATGTTACGTGTATACCTTGTTATGATTGTTATCGGTTGTTTGTAGCAGGTTTGTTGGCTGCTGACTCAGAGACAGTGGACAAATTAGATAAGGCCTAGTTAATTGAACTTTCTTTTTGAATGAATGTAGTATTTAGAATTACCCTTCTTCTGAAGGGAGACTGGATTGGACAACGTATTAATTTTTAGTTCGGTCTTTAAATGCTTGTTGTGTTTAATTAATTTTGTATAACTTCATTCAGATACCTTTAAGTAGAGTAAAATAATTGTTACATTACTCAGCTGTCCTGCTTGTATAAAGTATTTCAAGCAAATAATTTGATAAAACAAAGTTTTGCTATAAACGATAGGCACATATGAAACAACTAGAGAACGACGAACAATTCAGGTGGTTAGAGCAATCGGCGAACCGTGTCAGGGTCGCGTGGTACAAATCATATGTACTGCATTAGGAGTGCCGCTCGCGCTGTCACTGCATTCATCTACTTAGTTACCTCTACAGCCGCAATGTAATAACTAATCCACGGAAGAAGAAAAAACAATGGAAAGGCCTTAAGCCTCGAATACTATCAGAACTGCTGCCACCAAAACTCAATGAAGTATTTCATAACTACTGGCACACGTGTCAAGCCCACTAAGCACTTTTACTGTATTTATTGTTCTGTGACCAAACCAGTGATATAATATCCAATTTTAGAACATTTCCTTGTGCAGGACAAAAATCACAATGAGGGAAATAACATGAAAGAGCCCTCATGTATTTCGGGAATATCTGCCCACACTTGCCAGAAGACCGTCTTGCCCTTCTGCCACTCCATCGCTGTCGGTAGGTGACGTAGTTGTAATAGCCGACTCGAATTTGCCCAGGGGAGTTTGGCTCATTGGCCGTATTATTAAAACATTCCCCGGGCAGGATAGTATCTAAGAGTAGTAGAAGTCGCCACCGAACGGTGGCAGTTTAAAGACGGGTTCTCTCTTCGCTGAAAGATTCCTATCTAACATTTTTTCAGTAACTGCGCGATTTGATCTAACAATTAATTTAATTTATAACTTTCCTTACTTGTGGTTCGATTAGAACGATCATTTCTTTTCTAACTTTTATACAGTTAGACAACTGTAACTACAAGATTCTTATGAGTGCTAAGTGATTATTAATTTAAAAATAATTAATTATTTAATTAACTAATTAATTTAATTAAAATACCATTACCTACTCTTCATAGCTATCAGATAATATATTTTTAATTTACCATTATTGACATAATTTTGGACCTTATCACGAATGCGACGATTCCACTTCAACCTCAATCTACTATGTATATTGACCGATATCATACATATTATAACTTTATCGGTCACTGCATGCCTCTGCGCACTAAATAGATTAAAAGCTCTAACGCTTTCACTTTCTCACGTTCGTTTGTTCCATGATAGAATTGCGCAACTTATTAACGTCGGAAGTTCTGACTCTTGATGAAATTGGTGTCAGTGTTGGAATCCGCTTGTGAATATGTCTGTGCCTTATTATTCCTTTTATATTTGAAACAATGTAAATTTAAGAATTAGATAGCATTGATGAATTACAGCAGTTGACTAGTTGACGAAAATAACGCATTAAGGAAAATGACGAGGTTTCCCTAATTCCATTAAAGTAAATTGTGCCGTTAGATGTTTGACTGATTAAGATGCAATGCTTTTTTGATACCAAGTGACAGGACGGAAAAGTTGTGCGCCTGTTGGGAAACGACACGCCTGTCCATAACAGTTGCAGTGCAACTGAGAACTTTATATCGCAAAGATCTGAGGAGCACCATGAGACATAAGTTGACAAGTCCCATGTGCCTGTAATTTCACCAGCACCCTTCAAAACCGGGACGCAGTAATGCAGAAATAAGTAAGGTCGCACTACTTCCCTGGACGAGATCTTTCACAAGCTCTATTACTACTAAAAGTCATAGTCCGTCATATTTATTATTAGGTAAAACATTTAGGTGCTTTTATAAGAATGTCTGAATAATTTCACGTAGTTTGATATTCAGTTACTTAACAAACAACTATAATATTTCTATTGGCCTTCCCCAGCATCGCGACCCCGTACCTGTTTTCCAACAATATCTAGTTTTGGGCATAACTAACTCAATTAGAACAGTTACGTTACCATGACCACATATGACTTCTTTAGATTTAGATCATTTCATAAAGACGCGTGAGGTCACGTCAAGCTGTCGTGTTTAATAACTTTCCGAGGTTCTCATTAAATCCACAGCAATTTCCTGATGCGGTAGATTTATGAGAAAATGATAATGGTCCGTAATTGGTCAGGTTACGATAGTAGTTTTGTAGCTGAAAGATTGCTTAATTTCCTATGGTGTTAAAATTTGTAATAGTCTCTTTAAACAAATGTTTCACTTCATCGCCCGTGTTTTGTAAATTGCAGCGACAATTCTTACGAGCTTTGCTTTAAGTTTCGTTGTGTCCATAATTGGCTCGGAGATAAAATATCGCTTTTATAAATCGTATATCGCTTCCAGAGTTGCAAGAATCAACAAAAAAAATACCAAACAACTTTTATTTATTAAGTTGAGAAATAAATGACTTCGACCATAAAAAAGTGGATGCTGTTCGTGTAAGGATTATGTATAGAGTTTTAATGAGAGCCTTGTGCTAGTTTTGAAAATAAGCAATAACAGGAATGACTTACGCATGCTCGGCCTACTTAGCATATATAAGTTTCAAAGAATCGGAGTAGGTATAAAATTTTACAGTGAGTCAGTATTGTATTTCATATTTCATCGCCATACTGTTTTTAGATTGCCTTCTTCTTATAATTTGATTTCAATATTCGATTTGAATTAATGTTTTTTGAATTTGAATCACATAGTTGACTGTTTATACTATTTAGTAAAAATATTAATAACACTACTCACTGTAATGTTACGATTCACGTAAGATATAGTTAGTCACCATCAGCAATGTCTTTTGAAGTGAAGCGCTCTGTTTATTTACGTAAATAATTAATTTACATTCACATTTTCTTATTATTTTTTATGTATAAAATATTCCTGATACACTAGGAAAATGTCCGTTTTTATACCTACGTAAGCTACTTAGCACGCAAAGTGTCGCAGAATAATAAAACGAACTTTGTTCAATGTCAAAGACGCCGCAGAAATCAGCGTCGGTGCTAGTCTGTAATTTGTATGCGTAGACCATTCGATGTCATTAGGTGACACTAATGAGTACAGGAATAGTTATTTAATGCTCAGAGGACTAGTTATGTAGTTATAAAGCTGCTGTGGAATTCCGTTATATACTGATTTATTTATAATTATAAGGAAATTAAACCAAGGGCAATTCCTTTTAGCAAATTTACTCTAGTATATATTTCAATAAATGAATCAATTAATATTGTATTACTGCCAAAAATATCTGATCTGCTTCATCCATGGTGAAAAAAATTTAAATATTTTTAAATTCGACTGAAACGGCAAAGGTCTGTATGTACTATAACTACATTAAGATATCAGGAGTATGTGATACTGATAAGTGTTTAATGATTAAAGTGCAGAAATTCCACGTATTTGTCACACATGGTCACTGTTTGAGTAGGGCAACGGCGCCGGCGGCGGCGGCGGCGGGAACGGCGAGACACGCAAATTAACGTAAATATTGACGCATACAGTCCATTTGAATGTATTTATTTTTAAATATTTTAGAAAAGAAAGATGTTTTGACTAATCTAGCGAGGTACTCAATGATACGTGTATGGTGGTATTGCGGCAAAATCCTTTTAAGATTTTCTATGGGTTTAAAATTCAAACATATACTTGAAGAAAACAAATTAAAAAAGAAACATAAAAAATGAACTGAACAATAATTTTAAAATAATCAAAATAAGTATAATGGAATTACAATTACTAAATTATTTAACTTTTGTTTTCTTTGCGGGAGGGCCGATAAAGTAATGTAAATTGCCAAATTATATTGTTTACATTATTTAAACGGTCTACTGGTGAGTCAAGCAATTGTAAATATAAAATTATAATATTTTGTACAAATTAATATTTAATATGTCAGATGATGATTCCTTTTATTTGGCTTGCAATTCGTCCATTTTTTTCCTATTTCCTTAATTCTCATACAATAAGCGGTTAAATAACTCCATAACTTCACGATGACATTCATGACATCACCATCACAACATGTCATTGTGGTGTAACACACACACACACACACACACACACACACAGAGAGAGAGAGAGAGAGACGTGCTTTAAGATTCAACTTTAATTTTAAATTGTAAGTTACAAAAATGGTAAAATGTGCGTGTATAGCTATGGAAGAGCGGTGCCATTGCGGTGACGTAGGGCTTGATAACCTTAATAGGAGGTACCATCCACTGTTAATGTAAAGTTAATGTATATTACTGAAATAAACATTTATTGTATTTATATTAAGTATAAATCTTTAAAGAATGTTTTATTATATTTATATTATTATTGTTATTGCATGCTCAAAGCGTAACCAGCCATTACAACACCTACTTGACACATTACTTCTAATATTCACGCATTCTCATTTCTGAATTCTGGTTTAAATGAAATCTCGCTTCTTCTACTCTTTTTAGTCGTTCTAGTTTACTGTAAAATAGTTGTTACTCTAAAATAGTTGTAAGGGCTAGTATTTTTTAATTATTCGCCCTTCGGGACAGGCTAGGTCGTCAAATTAGAAAAACTGCCAAATCTAAGATATTAATTTTTAATTTCGCGGGAAAGTGTTGGTTTTTAAGTGTTGTACCAGCATTTTTTTGCTTGGTTCAATGGTTGACTTGATAAATCCACCATCTATACTAAAACCTGGTAAAGGATATAACACAAATAGCTTTAGTTTATGTATATTTTATTTTTGTATGATATATAGCATCATACAAAAATAAAATCGTTTTACTTTTGTTTTTGTTTTTTTTTATTATTCTTTCTTGCTGTGTGGCTTTGCAATAAATTGATTCTATTCCATTCTAAAGTAAAACTACCGCTGCATAGTTTTCGCAAATTATAACTGTGCTTTCATATGTTAACTTTTTATCGATGCCCTGCTGTCAGTCACAATGTTTAATTTTCAGTTGTGTATCAAACTTTCGTTTTGCACCGTCCAATTACGTTGAAAGTACGAGTAAATACAAGCAAGTCATGATTGCAGTAAGTATATTTTAGATGTATGAAATAATTATAAATCAAGTTTTTTAATTATTGTTTAGTTTCCTGTTTTTGTTTTCAGATTCGATACAGATATTAAAAACTGAATTGTAGGAAAACATTTTTGTTATGTAAATGATTTATAATATTCTTCTTCTTGTCGAGTTAATGACAGAAAACATTGAAATAACGGACAGGTGTTAAATTATTTGGCTTAATTGTATATATAATATATTTGTAATTAATAATAATGTGCCAGATAATCTCCACTCATCTCAAACTAGGAAATTACCTATATTATGAGTGGCACCATTTTCTCCCAAAAAAGTCATGGCACCTCGGGATATGGCAACATAAATCGAAAAGGCGAGAGCATACTTGAATTTGCATTAACACACGATTTTGCAATAGTCAATGCATTCTTCTCTAAGCGCCCTGACCATTTGATCACATACAAAAGCGGAGCATCGTGCATGCAGATAGAGTACATCCTAACAGATCGTCACCGGTTTAAAACTTTCAGGGACTGTAAAGTTATTCCTGGGGAAGCAAGAGACGAAACACGACGATGACCAGACAGCATATAAACACGCAAATAAGAACGCAAAACGAGCCGTAGCTCAAGCGAAGGCCACATCAGACGACGATTTCTACGCTAAGTTGGAAACCGCCTCAAATGACAAAGAGATCTTCAAAATAACAAAGCAGAGACTTATGAACAGCATGGATATAAAATCCACAAAGTATAAAATATAAAAAATGAACAGGGTACACTACTTACAACAAACGTGGATATCAAAGAACGGTGTAAAGAGTACTATAGCAAGTTGCTTAATGAAACCATTCCAAGCGAAGATCTGCCCGATATACCCGCCAATGAAGGTCGTGTATATCAACCAGAGAACTCTATCTGGTAATTAAAGGCATGGCTAACAACAAAGCCCCCGGACCGGATGATATTCCGTCTGAACTATGAAAGAAATTGCGGGGCACCGGTGTTATGTTCCTCACAAAACTCTTCAACGCAATTCTGATTGACGGCATGCCTGATGAATGGAGGAAAAGTTACCTGATCCCGTTTTTCAAGAACAAAGGTTATATTAGACTATGCGGAAACTACAGAGCAATTAAACTGATTTCACACACGTTCAAGATATGGGAACGTGTCGTCAGCAGAAGATTGTTCCAATTTACGACCGTGACTGAAAATCAGTGTGGTTTCGTGCCAGGCAGATCAACAACTGATGCTGTGCATTCAATCAGAGTATTGATGGAGAAACATGGGGAGAGCAAAATCGACCTTCACATGGCATTCATCGATCTCGAAGAAGCTTTCGACCGCGTTCCAGGACAGCTTATCTGGCATGCTCTAAGGGCACAAGGAGTATCAGGGTACTATATAAATCTGATAAAAGATATGTATCATAATGTTACAACAAAAGTACAATGCCCAGCTGGAGCAGGTGATGGGTTTGATGTGAGAGTGGGAGTTCATCAAGACTCGGCACTGAGCCCTTTGCTTTTCAATCTCGTGAACCTCCTCACGGCAGAACTACAACGCTCTCCACCATTGGACATTTTATACGCTGATAATATCGTCCTCATTAGTGAGGATTCAATGATTTGCAACACACACTAGAAAAATGGAGAGGAGCACTCGAAAGAGCCGGATTATGAGTAAATAGAGAGAAAACTGAACATATGCATTGCAATTTCAGCGGCACTAATACCAGAAGCACTCTTTATCTTCAAAATACCCCACTTAAATAAGCCGACCATTTCAAATATCTTGGTTCAATCATCTGTAATGATGGGACAACAGACGCACACGTTACCCATCGTATAAACACGGGATGGATGAAATGGAGAGAGCTCTCAGATGTTGTCTATGCTCAGATGTACTCTCTGAAAAACGAATGCTGGTTCGTACTAAGGGCAGAGTATACAGAGCAGCAGTACGACCAGCCATGATGTAAGGTGCTGAATGTTGGCCTCTCAAAAAGCTGTAAGAAAATAGAATGTACAGCGCGGAAATGAAAATGCTAAGATGGGCGGGCGGCGTTACAAGATTAGACCACGTCAAAAACATCCACATCAGAGGCAGTTTTAAAGTGAGGCCTATCCCGGAAAAGTTGCTAGAGAGCTGACTTAGGTGGTACGGATATGTTATGCGACGACCGCCTGATCATATGACAAGAAAGTCGTTGACATGAGTAGCCAGCCCAAGAGACGTGGTAGACCCCGCCTCACATGGATATCGCTTATTAATAAAGATCTGCGAGAGCATCAGTTAGGACCACAGACGACCCAGGACAGACCGTCTTGGAGAAAAGTGACCCGAAGGGCCGACCCCAAATAAATGGAAATAAGGCCAGGCAAAAGAAGAAGATGAGTCTCACCATTCCTGTGAAGTTGGCCACCCACTAAACAGTACTCAGAAATGACCTATACAGGTCGTTAGTATTTCGTTATATACATTTAGTAATCCCACTCTCCACGTAAGTATCCTCGGGGAACAATTTTTTATTTTTATTTTCTGGGGTGGCCAAAACCGACTTTAAGTGATTCTTTCGACGCAATCGTTAGTATATCGTAGGTATATTTAAGTACACTCATACTTGTCGGAATATACTCGGTTACATTATTTTTTAAAACAATATGTTTTTTCAAACGGACTCGAAAACGACTTGCGTAGGTCGATAAAAAATAGTTTGTATACGTTAGTATCCCCACATTCGGCGGTATTGTCCCAAGAGAACAATGATTTTAAAAAAGTAACTATTAAAAGTAATTAGGTGTGCCGTTCAAAAAACGCACGTGACTTCGTTGATGTCTTTCTCAAGTGAAGCAAAAATCAGCCGATTAAGTATAGAAAATTAATTACAGAAATGCTTAAGTACTAAGCAGCCAGACATTTACATAGTTATGTTAAGTCAAGAATCATGCACCAAATGACATGGATGACCACGTAATTTAAAAAACATGCATTGTGATAGAGATCACCTGGATTAAGTAGTGTACCATCATCATGTATACTAAAAACAAAATTGACGTGGCCACCGCGATTTCTTTTTTGCTTCATATGAAAAAGACATCAACGAAATCACATGCGTTTTTGAACGGTGCACCAAATATATTGCTTTTTTATTTTATTTTTTAAATAATTTTTTTCTTGGGTTATCGTTGAATGTGGGAGTACCAAAGTATACTAACGATTTGCTATCGACCTACGCTTGCCGTTTTCGGGTCCATCTGAATTAACTTATTTTGTTTTAAAAAAATGGATCCGAGTATATTACGACGAGTGTGAGTATACTTACGTATACTTGCAATATATATAACGATAGCGTAGAATGAATCACTAAAAGCCGTTTTGGGGTGGCAGTGTGAAGTTGGCTGCCCCAAAACGTTAAAAAAAAAATCATTGGTCCCCGAGGATACTGGAGTGGGAATACTAACAATATACTAACGACCTGTATAGGTCATTTCTGGGTACTGTTTAGTGGGTAGCCAACTTCACAGGAATCTTTATTTACAAATATTCTTTAATTTATCATAATTATTACTGGAATTAATAATTTCCATAAATGCATATGTCAGAGGAAACTCCACCAGCAACTATTTCCTCAATTCCTCATACAGTCAGTGTAAGCATATGACTTCAGTTAACTATAAAGGAAGTAACATAATGATGAATATGAACTACACCTACATGTTCACTTAAACTTACGTTCCAAGTAGGCGTCTACCTCTTAAAAAGCAAACGCACATAAAATTTCAATTTAATCGCGTTGTGTTAGGGAGTTACCACATTCATTAAAGCTGAATCGAATTGAGCTAGTGCATGTCCATGCAGCAAGAGCGAGAAAGACATTGCGTGTTTCGATTCCGTTCGTACCCCTGACACCAAGTGCACAACGTTCTTTTGGCTCATATTAAGTCAACATAAAGCTTTTTCTGGCCGGCTTAATGTGATTCCGTGTCGATAAGTGTGCTGACTCCCTTAAACACAACGTTTCTTGCGGTAATTTTTTTATTAGCAGCGCTTTTAATTTTCCCCTTTTTTGTGAATGTATGTTTCCTGAAGTTGATTAAGTGTTTACCTATAAGTGATTGATTAATTGTCCACTGTCACGTCGCGTCGATTATAAAATATCTCCATAATTTGCTAATGTACGTAGTAAGTATTAAATGTTTATAGAATATAAGTAGTGCCGGCTGTACAAATATATCATCTGTGCTGCGAAGGCCTTTTCGTTCGAATTGTCGATTTAACAGTGCGAACGGGTCGATAAATTGTCAAATTTGTGGATTCAATTAAAACCCAATCATTTTCTTTGAATTTATAAATGCACATGAGACAAAACAGGGCTTAATCATGAATTGCATTACTTATATATTTAAGTACGTCAAATCCTAAACTAATGAACATGGTTCAATAATGAACATTAATTACATCGAAAACAAAAGTACAAACATCAAACTAAAAAGCCTTTCAAGAGAAAAGCGCTTTTACAAGCACGCTTTTTAAACGGACGTCAACAACTACAAAAGTTAAACAACTTATGTTTTTGAACGCTTTTAAACGCCAATGAACAAAATGTTAATATAAAAATGATAAGTCAAAAACCTTTAGTGCTACTCTTGCGTTTCGCTATCAACACAACATTACAAGCTTTGTTTAACATAAAAGTCTACGCGCTTAAACGTTTTCTAAGCGATTTTGTTAGCTTCAAACTAAAAAGCGTTTAAGTAAAAAAGTGTTTAAAAAAAGCACACTTTTTTAAAAATAGCATAACGTTTAAAAGTTTAAAAAATAAGCAGTTTTTCCCATCTCTATTAGTAGCAGTAGAGCTCCTTGTGAATGAGTTCATCCAAGGAACTATTACCACCTTACCTATTTCTGCCGCCAAGCAGTAATGTGAGAATTACTGCGTTCCGGTTTTGTAGGGTAAGGGTGCTGGTGAAATTACAGGCACATGGGAGTTTTCAACTTATGTCTCAGGGTGATGGGCACAGAGGCAGTGCACCTCAGATCTTTGCGATTTAAAGCTCTGAGTGGCACTGCAACTGTTATGGACAGGCATTTAGTTTACCATCAGGCGCACGACTTGAGCGTCCCATCACTTAGTGTCATAAAAAAACTTACATATCTAATAAGTTATTTTAAACGCACTATTTGCAATTTATTATTTTTATTTATACCTTTACGTATAGTCGTTATATTTTTGCTTACAAATGACATAATCCCTCTCGTTGGTCTTGGTTGTAAACCACCAGCGCCTTAGGGAACTTTGGCACATGCTGAGTCAGCGTCATTTCACTGCTATGACAATAATGTTATGTTTTTACTTTTGTGGTTAATAGGTATGCCTGTGTGTGTCATATTAGTGAATAAAGTGTTTATCTATCTATATACTTCGCCTCATACTATCAAACTGACAAACTAATGTGTTCTGGGTTGTAGAGCAAGAAAACAAATTTAACCTTCTGAATATGGATGCGCGACGTAAGAAGCTTCCATATTTTACTTCTCTTTTCGGAGTGATTAAAAACCGCGAGGCTTCATACCTCTTCGAAAAGCGTACGTTTTCACAACTGAGTGCTCAAATTGCTATTCGACTTATATATGTCCTCCACATCGCACGGCTGCCTTTCATGGTAGCTTCCGCTTTGCTGCCACGAAATGTTGGAACGACATTCCACCACCAATAAAATTTGTAAATCTGCTGCCTCCTTCAATTCATCTTTTAAGAAATTTTTATTATTTTCTTTGTTATAATAAATGCGCTTCATGTAGATATGTACTTGTAGCACTAGAAATTAGAAACATTAGAATGATTTAATGACTTTACAGATGATTCGCTCAAGGACGTAATTAAAATGTTGCTATTTATATCTCGTTCAGCCAAAATGCATACATATACAACTAACCATAACGAGTCTGGTAATTGAGACAATATTGTAGCGCGGAAACTAACGCGGTTTCATTCATTCAGTTATTCGCTTAAATAAAGTCGTATGAATACGTAGAATGAAGTGGATTGCCTGCTTTCCATGCACGGTATATGGAGCGTGCGAACTGCACAATGACTGGAGGTCAGCGGATAGGCGACTCTAGCACATAATATGGAGTACCTAATTTTACTCTAACGCGATGTTTGTTTACCGATTAACTTTTTGTACGAAAAATTACACGTTGCATACTTTCAAATGTGGGAGTAGTAAGAAAGAAGACGTTGAGCAAATAAATTAGAAAGAAGGCTGGGTAATAAGGATACCTAAGTGTTTTACAGTGTGGGATTATTTTACATTGGAAAGTTGAAAGTGTAACTCAAATCCTAGTATTTGAATCGTAATATAAAATGTTATTTCTTTGTTTTTTTTTTCTAAAATAAATATTTTTATGTGAAAGCTGAAAAATAATTGCAATTATAATTTTGTATTTACAAAATTTGCATTTAAATTGGTATTTATCAAATTGAAACATTTTATAAAATGTCAAAAATAATTGCAATTATAGTATATAATACTGTAGTAAATTGGTTACTGGTTACCAAATACTGCCTTAAAATTAAACAATCCTTACAATGTCATTCTTAATTAATTGTGGTGGTGGGTAAGTGTAATATCACGGCAATTATAAAAAGCACCGTGGTCATGAACCCACGCGTCTCAGCACAACTCAGTCAAGGCCCCCGGTTCGACAAAAAGTCAATATGAGAAACCAACTGTTATTATGAAACTTGTCGTGGGATTTAATAAAGCGGCTTACGCCAACCGTATGTTTCGTTTCCATAACTTTATTTCTTGGCTTGCGGTTTCTACGACTTTGTAGACCCAACGACGTTAATGTAAACAGTGGCTGTTAATAGTTGCCTATTCTCTTTATGTACGCACGTATATTTCAACTCTCTGAAGTAACAACTTTCAGAGTAGATTCTTACATTAAATAATATTCTGTGGCGAGTGTGGTAGAAGAAACACTCACTCACTTACAATATCGCGTCGGCTACTTCGTTTGAAAGTAATATTAAAAGGTCCATGAACCTTTAATTGGTAGATATTATGCAATTAGTTGAAAAAGTCACGCACGAGTCTTAAGGGCGAGTGAAACATGCCACGCCAGAACAATGGCTATTTGTAACTGTACACGAGACGTGTAGCGAATGTCTTTTACAACTATGTTAGTAGCGTAATCTACTTGTGAATACTAAGTCAGGTCACAAGTCAAGTTTTTATCACTGTATAAGGGCACGTAAAAGCGTCAGCGAGGATATCTGAAGCTATCTATCTATCCGAGGCTATCTTAGCCTTAGCTAGCTTTCAACAAGCCTATAGCTTGTTAAAAGCTAGCTAAGGCTGCTAACAATAAACAAGTTAAACGCTATTCATATCGATATAGTAAATAATTACGTATCCAATCCCATTTGAGTAAATAGTTACGTAGTACAATATACGTATGTATCAAAGGCAAATACTGGAACTTTGTCTATATTTGTTTCTAGTAAGAAACCAGAAGCCAACAGAGTTACATAAACTTTTTGCTAATTATATTAAACCAAAGTTACAATTTAAAAAGTTTCAAAATATTGTCTATTACTGTAAATGCCCAATACTGGCAGTCATTCATTTTATTAATAAGAATGACAGTAGTTAACTTATGCAGTCCCTAGTACCTATCAGAATTCGCAGCAAATTCAAACCTTAGAAAGTTGCTCTCACTAAAAAGAGTTTTATTTTGATTAAATGATATGAATGTTTGTTAAGTAATTAATATAAATAATTTAAAGACCATGAATTCATTGAGAACCTAGCGTCGTGTTCTGCAAGTCACACTTTAGCTCAAAATACTATAGCGCGTATTAAACTGAGTGAGTGAGTGAGTGGTAAGTCAATGTGTTTCGATCATTCAATAGGCAAGATTGTGGTGACTATTAATAGGATTTGAAAAGAAAACAAATGTTGTTCAAAGCAATATGAATTGATGAATACTAAATAGAAGTTGTGAGAGCTGGCACGAGGGGCCGCGTCAATTGACCATGGAGCCCACGCGGCCATTCATGCGTTGAGAACCGTATGTTCGACTGTCGTACATTGTTGCAGGCACATAATGGTAATATACCTTGTTTGTCAAATTTTTACAATAATAATTAGTTGATAAAGATACCTAATTGGTAAATTGTTATATTAATTTAGATGTGCCTATACACTTTTTTATTTTTACTGTTTTGAGTACCAGTAGAGCACTTTACGCATTTCTGCCGCCAAGCAGTAATGTAAGCATTACTGCGTTTCGGTTTTGAATGGTAAGGGTGCTGGTGAAATTATAGGCATATGGGATTTGTCAACTTCATGTCTCAGGGTGACAGGCGTAGTGGCAGTGCTCCTCAGATCTTTGCGTTTTGAAGCTCTAAGTGGCACCGACACGGGTGCACGACTTGTTCGGACCGTCGCTTAATAAAATACTTATATAAATAGTAAGATGACAAATCATGGTTTCTAAGGGTTAATCTTGCGTAATTTAATCTCTGACCTTTCGCGGTCCAATAGATAGAACACCAGTGGGTATATTATAGGATAATATTCTGAATTTAACAGTTGAAGGTCCTCTCAAGGTTGGCGTCCTTATCCCACAAAAGAATATTGTTCCAGGAGTGCCGCATTGTTGCGCAGGATGTTTGAGTCCAATTACTTTATCGTTGCTGACTTAATTGACTACACACAATTTAGATACCAATTACAATGTCAGATAACTGCGATAAAAAAAATGTTCTCAGAACACACACAGCTAAATAAGTTTTTTTTTTTCATATTCTATTTAACGTATTATACTCTATTCTATTCGGATTTTTTTTCAAGCGAATCAGAATTCGGCTCGTAGGTCTAATATATAATAAAATAATGTTACGCAAGTTCCGTGTTACAAATTTAAAAGACAAAATAATTTAAAAGTATTTTAAAGAAAATTAAGACATTACAAAAGACATACATTTAAGTTGCGAAACAGTAAACGCATGAAGGGCACCTAGATGCGATGCTAGAATGCGGTAAATAGTGAGCTGCTATGTATGCAACCTAGGTTTGTTGGACCCTGACATTATTAGGTGTCAATTTGTTGTTTCTATTTGACAAGAAATGCTACTTTGTAGAGATAGGGTAAGTCTACAGTTAAATACAACGCAGCCACAAAGTTGTTAATATTTGTATTATTATTATTGTTATTTACTATTTTAGTAGGTAAGTCAACATGCGCATGAGTTCTCCAAATGATGGTTGCACTTTATGCAGCGATGTTGAGCAAGCAACCTCGCGCCCACGCCGCCTCTGCACCTCTCGCTTGCATCATGTTACTACCGACACTGAACGGTGTACGTGGGCAACCTACGGAAGTACGCATAGAATACCTCTATATAGATTTAAGTTCTTGGCTGATGGAGATTGATCTTCTTTTGTTTGTGATACAAGCTAAGCGCTGTATACGCTTTATACGCTTTGTAGCGTACTTATTTATTTATGCCAATCGCATATGCTTTAATGTTGACATGATTGATGTCGTTAGTCATTTACTTTACACAAAACTAATTCTATGCCATAGATTTAGTATATAGGTACCCAAAGATTGGCAATGCAAGTGAAAGAGCGTTAGTATACAAATATGTTAGAGCGAGATGGGTAGACGAGACCACTTCATTGTACGCTATGAGCCTGTATGAACCTAGGGTCAGCTGACAACGAAACAAATTTCGTTTATTTTTGATAAATAATTGGTTTTAAAATGTAAAATAGTGTTAATCGGACGTTTATTAGTCATTGTAACGTGTTCAGTGCCCGGATGTAACTCATCTAAAAAAGAAAAACTCGCAGAATTGTACATTTCACATGTAAGTACTATTTAAATTTTTAGCTGTCTAAAAGCACTACCACAAAAGTATTTTACATAAATATATCCGTAAAATTATACCATTCAAGTGCATTAATAACCCAAATGTATACGAATTCAATTAAAAAATATATAAAATACGTGAATTTCTGAAATTCATAACCCCACTTTCATAGAGATTGACGCAATCGATAATATGTTATCGAGATGTCATTATCTGAAAAAAAGAAAGGCAAAGGCATGGCTTGCATACAGCCGAAATCATCTTCATACTTAATATTATTGAATCAGAAATGTCTGGTTTTAGTACTTTATATTTAATTAATATTGCATTCGTGCATTATTTTTCGTCTACATTAAAACGAAAATTTCTTTTAATAGCGTAGTTGAGGCACCCATTTTTTATATGTTAATTATTGTTGTTGATTCAGATTTCCTCAAAACATTGTAGTACGACAGAAATGGCTTATAATGCTAAAGAGAGAAGAATGGGTTCCCAAAAAGTTTTCAAAAATATGCAGCAAACACTTTGAGGAAAAATGCTTTTCATTTAGAGGCAAGCAAAGAGTAAAGCTACGTTCTCGTTCTGTACCCACATTATTCATGCCGGTATGTCTTACAATTAATGGATTTTTGTGTAGTACTACTCTCGTCAACAACAAATCAGTGATTTGTTGTTGTTACAGTTCTGTTCTGTTCCGAAATATGATACTCATATAGGATCACTTGTGTGTCCATCTGTCCGTCTGTCACAGCCAATTTACTCCAAACCTACTGGACTGATTATTTTGAAATTTAGTACACATATGCATTTGTGTGACAAAAACGTGTAACGTAAATAAATTGGTTCGTGGCCACCATACTATCGCGCCGTAACTGATCATGGGTCTTATCACCGTTTTGTAGAGCCACAGTGTTATCTTGGGTGAAAGTCCGCATTGTTTACCTACCATCCTATGGCACTGCCAGAAGGTGATAGTAGCTTTCTTAATTTTGTATTGAATCATTAATTAATTAGTTAATTAATGTCTCGGCGTTTTGCGATAAGACATTTTGGTGAATACAACGAAGTGAAATGCCGGTGTAATATGTTAATCGATATTAAATTTAAATCAGTGGATGGCGCAACACTATTTATCTTGCACACATGGTCATACGCACACAGATGTTTTTTGTTTTTGTCTCGTCTCCAATACTTTAGGGCCAATCTGTGGATATACTAAATCTATGTTCTATGCATTTAAGTCTGTATTATTGTTTTGCATCATCACTTCGTCGTATTATCTCATATGGCGCATAAGCGGAGTAAAGATCGAAAGTAATATATGGATACGCTATAAGATGATGTCGATATATACTTGAAACCAACATTTAGTAATGTAGCACACACTACAAAATTACGAAAACTTATATTTATTTAAATATTTTTATAATGTTCTTTGATTTATTCTCAAAAAAAAACTTTTATGTTTCGGACTCTATGTAGCTGTAGAAAACTTCGAGGAATAATTTTCATCTTTTTACCCGTTGCGTAACTTGTTACTCGCATATTTATCAAGCAGTGAACAATTAAAAATTATGATTACAAATATATGAAGGATGGAAATTGCCAATGACGTACGTTATGATAGCATGAACAATTAACAAGAACGTAAATCTTGCTACTCACTGTGTAGGTACTACATTAAAGATTCTTACTGTTACTTGTAACCTTTTTGTTATCAGTAAATGACTATGACTGTGATTATGACTACTGACTATCTTTGATAGAAAAAACGTAATCAATACTTTTTAAGATACACGTTTATTTTTAAATAACTTAATCGTAATATAAATGTAATATAATAAACTGTATATCCTATTTATGTCAAGTACCTATCAACAAATTTTTAAAGAATGAATGTTTTATGATGACCTTAGTCCTTATAATATTAAGTTTTCTTTTATTTTATCTCTAGTCCACAATGGACACTGGGAGAAGGAGGCACCTTAGAACATTGTTTATTTGTTTTGTTTGCCGCAGTAGTTAGACCTATTCATAATAAGCTCGATCAAAAAGTTTATAATTCTGTCAGAATTCCCATTTTTGTGAAAGAATTAAAAACTTCAAAGCAGACTGACGCCTGTGGCAGCATAGAACACGCTTGGGGCACCTTTGAATTTAAACGAAAATTACCTATTTATTGCAAAATATTTTCATTAAATCCGTTATCAAAAATATTTTACAATGTATATAGGTCTTTAGTTGTTACAAAAATAAAAAAGTTCTTAAATCTATTTAGTTAAGTCTACAATCACAGGACTATTAAAAAAAACGTTTGGACGGAACCGAAACTCAATTATTTATTAACTGCAATATAAAACATAAGTAAAAACTTAACTTTATCTTAAGTACTTAAATAATTATAAAATCACATTAATAGTTCGAAACAGAATTAAAAAAAACACGTCTTATAATAATATTATCAAATGAAGCTAATCAGAACTTTGGCATCACTATAATAGTTCAATTAAAATACTCACACAAAATCATAGTTTTTTTTAAATTTTTCGTTATTTACTTTACTACTACACATCCTACGTTGAAACCAATAAAGACACTAAACGCAAATGTCACCTGTCGGGAAATGGACATTAAAGTTTTTGTGGAAGCAAGTTTAAATTTGAAATGCCTCCTCTAAACGTGTACAAAGCCTTTGATTTGGTCAAATCTGTCCCAATGGTTACTCTACAATATAACAAATATTTTTCATGCGTAAAAACGGCTATGCTCTAAGATCTGCACAAGGCTTCACTAACTATCGGCCTTGAGATGAACAAGTCCAAAACCAAGGTCATGTCCAACTGTCCGGGCCCAAAACCCACTATCTTGGTTGGGAACAACCAGCTGGCAGTAGTTGACGAGTACATTTATCTTGGACACTGTTTATCTTTTGGCTGACTTTCCCAAGACAAGGAGATCGCGAGAAGGATTCAGTTGGGATGGGCCGCCTTCGGAAAACTGGAGTTAGAGTAATAGTTTATAACCAATGCGTCCTGCCCATACTTACGTACGTAGCCGAGACATGACCGCTCACAAAGGAATACATGCACAAAATCATAATAGCACAAAGGGTAATGGAGCGCACCATACTCGGCATTTCCCTAGTCGAACGTATCCCCAACGTGGAGATGAGACGACGACCGATGGACCAAGGCGGTCACTGAGCGGTACCCGGTAGAGGAGCGAGACGTCCTCGAGGCAGACCTGCTAGATGGTCGGACGATATCGTCGGGGGGGAGGAACACTGGATGAGACTCGCACAGGACCAATCGAGCTGGCGTGCAAAAGAGGAGGTCTATACCCAGCAGTGGGTGTTAACGAGCTGAGATAATAAAAATTTAAAAAAAACACATAATTGCAAGCTGTATATTTTAGTAATAAAACAATCCACACGACAATCAAAGTTCAACTTACTATTATCTATATCCTTTCAGTAATATCCTTACAACTACTTTTGAGAATTGTCACTTTTCGACGCTGAAACTATCTTTCATTCAGTTTTTGCCGCGCGTACACTGACCGGTGCCATTACCAGATATGGGGCTCGGTGTTACAATATTATAAACATAATTCCTACTACATTTTGATTCAAACTGACTGCGCAAACCTATTTCTTCAAAGCTGCCCCTGTTCAAAGGTGCCTCCTTTTCCCCTTCTTGTTGCACTTATAGTAATTATTTTTAATAAATCTAGTAGCTGTAGAGCTCCTTGTGAAAGAGTTCATCCAGGGAAGTACTGCCACCACAGACCACATAACTGCCACCTTACTTATTTCTGTCGCCAAGCAGTAATGTGAGCATTACTGCGCGAGTTGCGTTCCGGTTTTGAAGGGTAAGGATGCTGGTGAAATTAAGGGACTTGGGATTTGTCAACTTATGTCTCAGGGTGACGGGCGCAATAGGAGTGGCCCTCAGATCTTTGCAATTTAAAGCTCCGAGTGGTGCAGTGTGGACAGGCATTCCGCTTTCCACCTGGCGCACGACTTGTGTGTCCATCGTAACTATGTGACTCTAGAATTTGACAACTTCCCTCATTCCACGTACTGCACTCACCTAACTTGCTCTTAAGTCAAGTATGCACTAGAAGTTTTCATCAAGTTCGTATGATGGCATACCTTCAAGTTTACTGTCAATTTTATAGCCAAGACAAGACGTAAAGGGGCTCATAATATGCTGCAGCGTGATTTCGACGAGTGTGGCGATAAATCGGGCAAGTAAAAGGGGCCTTTCAATGCGGGCCGCTAATGAAGATTTATTTGCGGCTCGACTCAACTTCGAAGGACTCTTGAACGCTGCCGACCAGACTTACAGGATTATTGATCTATGTTATTAAATTATTATTTTTTGAGACCTATCAAGAAGTTCTTCCGCATTTTAGTACATGATGTGTGTCTCGAACATAAATAGTTAATTTTGTTCTAAGAACTTTTGACAATAATTGACAATCGCGTGCACATGCGCTAGGGTAACATGTTGCGTGTAGGGCAGCCTTTATAGTGTACAGTGTGACGGGAGCTCAAGCCATTAACCTAGCCCAACCCCTTGTGTTGTGGTTACGCTCTCTATTTGACAATCGATACCTACATAATGGCTTATTTATATTGTGTTATTCCAAGGTCAGCTGTTTTGTTTATAAATATACAAGTAAGTAGTACAATAGTATTAACAATATTATGGTGAGAATTTTTGTTTATGTGTTTATTAAACAAATTAGTCTTTTGTTTACTAATTATAGGAATCATGCGATGAACACTCATATGGAATAGGAGTATATTGTAATGTGCTAGACAACCACACCAATAACCTGGACTCAAACTACAGAATTCCTTGTATTATGAGCAACATTTATTTTTACGATACCAAGTCACGGGGTGAACAAGTTGTGCGTCTGGTGGTAAGCGACACGCCTATCCATAACAGTTGCAGTGCCACTCATAGCTTTAAATCACAAAGATCTGAGGGACACTGCCACTGCGCCCGTCACTCTGAGATACAAGTTGACAGGTTTGCCTGTAATTTCACCATCACCCTTACCGTTGAAAACCGGATCGCAGTAATGCTCACATTACTGCTTGGCGTCAGAAATAGGTAAGGTGGCAGTACTTCACTGGACGAACTCGTTCACAAGGAACGCAAATGCTACTTCACTTCACTTTACTTCACTTCACTTCGGGGCACTACCCAGAATATCCAGACCAGAACCAAAAAGTTAATTTCTCAAATTGGTCTTACCGGAGTCGTTTATTATAAAAGTATCTACTTAGTAACGTAACTAAGTAATTACCAATATCTATAGATAGTTTTGTATTTAAGCATGTTACAATAATGTAAAATAATGACTGGTGAAAGACGAAATAAAGAAGAAATAAAGCTATTATTTCAAGATCGTTGGAGATAGAAGACCGAAACATGTGCCATCAGCGTAAAGGAGCTTAAAAGAAAAGTTACCTATGTTTTTCATCGGATGGATTAATGAAGACTTATGGTAAACATTTCTAATTGTAATAAACATAATCAAAAAGCGTCGAATTGGACCACAAGGTAAATGAACTCTGTGTCAATTTGAGTCTTTGCCTTCGTTCTTAACAACCTACTGCCATAGTCTAACCAACCGCGGTCATTGATTTTTGTTACTTTTGTCTGAACTCTAACCTGAACTGAATTATACCTAATTGTGTTTCTCATAATTTCAGATTAACATGAAAATTTGGCTCCGTTTCTATAATCGTTCTCTTTATTGCTATAACGTATCATTGATAAAGATAAAGTTTCGTATCATTATGCGAGTATGAGATGGCGTAGGTTGGGCAAAATGCCAATCGCATAACCGCCAATATCATGGATGACGACCGTCCGAAATTTAATTTGTAGAACTCCGATACGATGATGGTCTATCTAGCATTGAAATTAAACAATGAATGAAAAAATCTCACGTACTGGCACACACACAATATGTCTTTGTCAGTTTTTAATAGAAAATATAAGCCTTTGTTTAGTTTGGTTGTCTTTGCTATGAATTACAGGGTTAGATAGCAAACATTTATTTTGCAACAATCCGTTTTCAGCTTTTACAAATGCTTAATTTACTATTTCGCTCGAAATAATAATTGCATTTAGTATAAAGGACCTTGAAAAATGTTCCACCACTACTTTAAAAAAATTATAAACATTGAATACTTTCCTATACTTTTTTCTAACCTATTATTTAAAATTGAAAGTTGTTAAACGTGTGTAACTTTGTCGGTTTCGGTGTCGATCGTTATTGATGATTAATTGACATTTAGTTATTTATTAGTCGCCCTACCTACTTAGCACGCTGGAGACATATGGTAAGACGTAACATGTTTAATAATGTAGTATTATATTATAGCATTAATAATGTAGTATTGTATAATATATACTGATAACAGTATATGACATTATTATAACATTATTGAATTATAGGTGATAAGACAAATAGAAGGGTGATTTTCTTTTACTGTTGCTTTTGTTTATAAAAATAAAATCTCATAGATCGCCTTTGACCAATTCCACAATGACATCTTGTTTAAAGATTAAATTGTGGAGAAAGGCCACGTTACTCAACGGGTCTACGACCTAGTTATGTTCGTACAATTTGATAATAGCAAACATACTATATTTGCCTAAGGGTCAATATCATTTCGCTTAAATATTTCAGGACTTGGCACCTTTTTCTTTGTGTATTACTTATTCTGTCATAGCTTCTGAGATATGAGAAGAGAATATAAAGAGAAAGGTTGGAAAAACCAATATTACGATGAATCCATTATAAAAAGTCTTTCCAAAAGCATTAAATATAAGTAAGTCTATCTATTATCACAATATGTATATCGTATTATGCACACGTAAAATACAAATTATTAGAGAAAATAGCAATATCACTCGATGACGGCGAAGGAAAACATCGTGATGCACTCGGTAACCGTCGCTTATACACTCTCCTTGCAGGAGACCCGTGCCCGGCAGTTGGACGTGGATGGACGATGAAAATGAAAAAAGAGATACTATTTCCTCGGAATAACTACCTTTACTGTAACAAACGCGTTACTTATGATATCGTGAATGAATAGCATCATCTAAACATTTATTGATGCGTTAATACGTAATAGGTAATCAATAGATTATTTGCCGTCTGAGATCATCTAACGAAGGACACGTGAGCCGTCGAAGCGTGTCTTGCAAACAGCCGATGTTAGTCTCTATAATAATAATCATAAACTACAAAACTCATACTGGCGTAGAGTCGAAGCGTCGCGACGCGTCATGTTTTTGGCCTATAGCATATTCCATTATTTTTTCCATTATTAAGGTACAAATTGTGTTATGCAAATATGGAGTCGCGCGACGACGCCCGTCGATGCTTGGTTGCAGACGACGCGGGTCGCCGCGCGTTACTTGAGCGCGGTAAGGCGTCAGACGCCGACCACACTGTAACGCGTGTCGCCAGGCGTTGTAGTTGAAAAACAGGAAACGAAGCGACTCTTCGACTCTGCGCCAGTGTGAGTTGAACTTAATAGTCTACAGATTTTATTAGTCTAAACAATTATAAGCTTTTTTCCTGAAATTTTATTTAGGCATTTGTTATAAATTTAACTAACCTTTGCATCTTCATCTTCAAACGTCGTAGAAATCATGTACGGACAACGGCACATCAGAATACACATTTTTGTTCGAAAATCGCCTCCATTGCAACGGAACAAGATACGACAATGTGTAGCTTGATGTGCTGGCGTGTGTACCTAATCAAATTTATGATTCCAATTCAACATTTAGCGTTGCATTGTACTAACATTTGAATAAACGCGATTAAACAATTTAATAAGTACTTTTACACCTACAGACAGATGACTCTGTGTTGACGCCCGTTACCACACCAGTGCAACCTGGTCGAAATGTAGAGAAAATAGATAGGTGTGAAAATATATGTCTCGCTTATTCCCGTTTTTAAATGTTAGTACAAACAGAATGCATATAAAATGAGTCGCTTAATTCAGATTATTTATACTCGTTCAATTTGGTACGCAAAAACGGAATGACATCCCGCAGGAAATCATCTTTATGTTAGCTCCTTAATTATCCTATTCTCAAATAAGGCAAGTCGACAAAATGGAAAAATATTATTATATATAAGTATTATTCTGGTGCTGTTGTACGGCCCATTGTTATAACAAAATTTAAACGTTTTTCTCACGTTGTTCTAAAACAAGGTCTCTGATGGTTTGTTTTCGCAAATTTCCGGCATTTTAACTTGTAATTTGAAGAACTGAATGCGTAATTTTAAAGTCATAAGTCGTTTTTCTTATTCGTTGTTTTTTTATCAATTTTTATTATTCATTTTTAACAACGACTAGAAATGAAATGAAAATTTTAATACCGATGTACGTATACAATGAAAATGCAATCAAAACATTAATTATGCTTGTGCAGATGGCGGGTTTGTTTACAAAGAAACTCGTCAAGACGCGTTTTTACTCATCAGAAAACACCTTACTGCGACTATGAGTCTTATGAGAGACGTCGTCATCACTCATTGCGGCAAATGGTCGTTTTTGTATCGCTTTGTATGATCAGTTGTTTCATTTCAAAGTCATAAGCATGTTGGGACTCATCCATGCGTGGCCGACCGAGTGCATCCAGTAGAACGCATTTAATTTGTTATAACCTGCGTTTTTTATTAAATTACATTGCAGATAATGGAGTTGTTAAAAGTATGCGATGACTGTAGTGACTAAGGTTATGTTTTTGTCCCTTGCTTTTATACAGAAGTTTGGTGAGACACATTTGATTGCTCATATAATACCTATCATAAATATTGTGTTATGTTGGTCGTAGCAACTCCATGAATTCAAAATACGCCACGTAGCTATCCCAAACGGGAGTGGCAGCGGCGCCGGCGCACCCGCATATGACAAGCGAGCTGGTACCGCGGCGCCCGCGCATGTCGGCGTGATGTAATCGCACTCGCAAGGTCGCGTCTCTCTGCACAACTCCAACCGGTTCTCACACCAGTGACATTTTTAAGCCCACTTTATAAAATAACGTCTCCTGTTCGGATTATATCACGGATACGATTCACTTTATTAGTTAGATAAAATTGTACTGTCTACGGTTCTAATATTCTTATCATTGTTTCTATTTCCACATTTTTTACTATAAAGTATTGACATATACACATCAATTAAGTATTAAATGTGCTTTAAGGTTAAAAATAATTGTATGTGAACAATTCAATTCGAAAAGAGCATCACGTTGAACGTTATAAACAAGGATACCAGCAAAGTGCATGTTTAATAGTGCATGTAATGGTAAAGAGTAGACAAGCGAGAGTTACGAAACCCTCACGCGCATGCTAAGAGGATGTAAGTAAATTTTAAGTCGGATCAGGAATAGCTTAGCGAATAGCATAGCTACACTGTTGAATTACCGCCTTTGTTGTTTTACATATTAATGTAGAGTTATTTAGTTTTTATAGGCTTCATGTCTGGGATGTTTATTTAACCTTCCAGTGGTCGCACCCTTGCGCCGAACATAAGCAGTCGCGCGCGATCTGTGAGACCGCAACTGTGCGCGTTCAGTTTGAGAAGACAAATAAATATTATCATGACGTTGTATAGCACATAATAAAAATAAGTCTTTTGTCTATATAAATGAAAATAAAAAACATTATTTCTTATTATTTTTTTAATTTGTACTTATTAATCAAACAGTCTACAAAAATTCAAAATTTTAGTCATATGACACAAAACAACGCTAGAAATTAAAAAAATAACAAAACAAGATGAAATTTTCTATCTTAATCGTTAATAGACATCATAATTATTACTGAGACCAATCAAAATTATTATCAATAATAATTGCACAATTTTGTAGGAACTCTAAAAGCACGCTGCACTGTAACTTCACCAGCACCTTTACCCTTCTAAACCGGAACGTAGTAATGCTAACATTACTGCTTGGCGGCAGAAATAGGTAAGGTGGCAGTATTTCCCTGGTCGAAATCTTTCGCAATGAGCTCTACTGCTGCTGCTACTTACATGTTATAATGAAGTATATAGAATATCAGGATATCTCACCACTATGATATTCAATTATATTTGTGAATTTACTCCACTAGTTTGTTATAATGAATGCAAAGATCGAAAACGAATGACACAATCGAATTGATTCGTTCCGTGACTTAGTTGGTATAGCGTCTAGCATGGTTTGCTAGGGACACTGGTTCGAATCCAGCCGGATCGAAGGTTTTTTTCTTAATGTTCGATATTTGTATTAATAACTATAACTGAAATGTATTATTTTGTTTTTCTTCGGCGATGACAAGATGACATCATAATCTATGGCTAAAAAACGTTTCCTTATTTGTTTTGATATTTTTCGCTGACGTAAATGTGCATGTATATGTCGTTATTGACAGAATCTTCTATGTATATAGAACAAACACATTTGGATCGTTTTTCCAAATGACCGGTAAAATATTTTTCTCAGTGATTAGCAACTTTGTTAGAAAATACATACTTAACATATTTTGTCATACATACCTAGGTGTGTATGACAAAATTATGAATAGTAGAGAAAATATACAAGGCGTAAATAACGCGTACACGTTGTCTGGTAACATGCAAATATTTAGAAACTTGTGACCTCTCTCAGCTTTCTCTGCGTTATCCATACAGCGTCGTGTCTCTGTCCTTTTGCATAGATCTATCAACTCGTAGGTACTCTAGTCTAGTATTCTTTCTACACGTCGTAATGTCTTGTGGTAAACTTAAAATTAAGTAAAAGAACATTGTGACTGAACTATCATAAACCAAAATTCGAGATTAATAAATAAAAGCGACATAAAATAAAAAAAAGCAAAGTTTATAGTTTATGTTAAAGCTAGCAATAAATAATTCTTTTACTTCACAATCCACACATAATATTGACGAATTAATAGTTTTAATTTATAATTTGTTTTCTATTTAACCATAATTTTTAATAATATGTAACTTTAAATTAGTAGTTTAATCACCACACTATGAGATATTCTTTGTCATTTGGATCAAGTATCGACATTTCTTTCTCGGGATCGTAATTAAGACTATCTGCTTCTAGATCATTATAAAAGGGTGACATTGTAGTGTAATCATATTCTTGTATTTCCATTATGTTGGGCGTGACACTAGCACAGCTTTCTGAAAGACTTGAAGATTTTCTTGCATTTTCTATTACACTTGGTACAGAGATGTCGTTAGTAGCGATATCGTCATGCGATATTGAAGGAAAATCATCCGTGTTTGTTCTGGTGGTGTCCAAAGGTGCATCATCCTTACTTAAAATACAATGTTCGTCATTTGTGTCATTCGTATCTGGGATTTTTGAGTTTTGAGGTATACTAGTAATTTCTGGTAACGTAGCATCTGCACCTGCAGAAGGTGCATATGGTGCATCCGTAATAGGATATGCTAAACTCGTATGTGAATCATTCGTGTGGAGTACAGACTCAAGAGAAGAATCACCATTGGCTAGGGATTTTAAGTCTATAGATGAGTCATTCGTGTCTGGAACAGTTGACATTGTTGATGACATCGCTGTGCTCAAATGCGCACCACATGTTTCTTTTACAACTGACTCTGAAGGCAAATCACCTTTTTTTTGAGTCGATACACTTGGTATTGATGGGCTTGAATCTACTTCCGAAACAATTGACTTATCGTAATTGGGCGTAGGTGAAATTAATGGCAAACTGTTTGATTCTGGTGCAGACGAACCTTGTAGTAAAATATCCTTTTCTGGATTCAGTGGCTTCATAGGTGCTATAAACTCTAACGTATTTGGTATTGTCGTTTCTGTAGTCGTTTTATCTATACAGTGTTGAACCGAACTGTCCTCGTCTAAAGTTGGTAGGCCTGAAACGCTATTTGACTTTGGAATAGAACTATCTGAGACTACTGAATCTGCACTTGGATCACGTTTCTCAGGAATTTGCGAGTCTGCATCTGAATGTTCCAACTCAAGTACTGCAGGTGTGATAGGTGGAACACTTATATTATCTATTGAATGAATTGTACTTAGACGATCCTTTACCATAATTACAGATTCAATATTACCTGTGGGTATGACAGGACTTAGCAGTGCTTCAATGGATGACAGGTATGTACCTACAGGCGCTTCATTTGATGATTTATTATATAAACTGCTTTCACCTGAAGGCACTAACTTTGTGGATGAATCTGTTGTTATAACTGGCAGATCATTCTCGTTTTTGGAATTCGATTCACCAAAACTTGGTATTATAGACTTATTAGGCAATCCGTCTTTTATTGCTGAATCTCGTCCGTTTGACTTGCTGGCATTTATACAGGCAGATTTATCGTTATTGGGCGTATTTTGTTCTAGATCTCGTATATCTAAAGCCTGAGGAATTATAGGAGTACTTGTACTATGCGTGATTAATGTTGTATTGCCTTGGTCTGATATTAAAAACTCTGTGTCTGTCTGTGAATTTAGTGAACATGTATCAGCTAGTAGTGAAGATGTTTGTTGCGATCGTAGTAAAGCATCAAGTGCCTTTTCAATAGCTGTATTGGTTGTCTTTATAATGTTTTCTGTATCTTGGTTGCAAATAGGTGTGCTACATTTCTTCATTTCTGTCTTAGGTAATTGTGTCCAATACTTGGGTGACCATGTTTCTGCTATGTTCAAAGGGTATTCAGTTTCTGGAAATTTTCCATTGAAACAAAATGAGATAGGAGCAGACTTGTTTGGCTCTAAAAGTCTCGTGGTATTATTATTTGGTTTTTTTTTGTCTGCTTTAATAGTATTTATTATCTTGGACGATTTTGGACATTTGCACATTGTGTTGGAGTTATTGTTTACTGTTTCAGTTGCTTTATATTTCGTGCAGCATGGTTCTAGGAAGGTAGGTAGCTTAGGGTATTCAGTTTCAGGAAATTTGAATGCCTTGCATATGGGTATCACTGGTGCTGGTTGTTCTTTAAACATTGAATGTTTAGGAGGAGAATATTTCCTATGTTTTAATAATTTGCAAGGAATTTTCAAACTTCTGGGCATACAATATTTGGAAGTTATCTGGAATAAAAGCAAGTTTATTTTTAACTCGAAAACTTGAAATAATTCAATGTACGGGTATTTGAACTTGTATACTTACCTGAAAAACTATTATGGTTAGTATTGCTATAGCCACCTTTTCTCGAAGAGCCATTTTGTTAAATATAAGATATAAATTAAATAGCCAGTATTTATATACTGTAGTCTAAATTATTGCTGTATACATATAATTAACTGTGTGTAAAACTAAACTGATAAGATCAACATTACAATAGATAATCTAATGTTTTGTAACCAGTAGTTTTGACATGGAATTCTGTTTGTTAAGTCACAATTTTTATGTCGTTATTATGCAACTTTACTACACAGTTCTCGTAAAAATATTTTGCTTCGTGCTATTGATATGTAACACTTATAAGAACGTAATGGAACAATATGTGTAAAGTTTCATAAATGTAACAATTTATCTAACGTAAAAGAAATTAATCTCATAACAAGTTTTCATTTATTTATTATTTATAATGAAGATTAAAAATATACTCACCTGTATATTTGAAGGTACTATTTAGACAGGACAATTTTTATCGAATCTGTACAACATCACAGATCCCTAACATCATTTTCACGCATAAACTTATAATTACCACTAAAAGAGGTTGTGAGCTTGTCTGTAGCATTTTCATGACGATGTTCGTTACTAGGTATATCAGAATTTGTCGCAGCTGTAGTCAGAGATATAATAAATTTGTCAGGGCTCGTTGGGTGAATTATTTCCTCCAGCAGCTTATTCTCTTGGCCTACGCAATTTTCATGTTCAAAATCAGGTAACAGTTGTTGATTTGGTTCATAATTTGTAATTGGTTCGTTACAGTTTATTGGCGAGTGTATTTGATGTTCATATTTCTCTGTTGAATAATTGGTCTCCTCTGACTTTGTTGTCTCTGGAAGATTCATGTAATCGAAGTTATCAATTGTTTCGGACTGAATTTTATGGACGTTAGTTACATTTTTGTGATTATTTATTCCTTTATTATTACCAGGAGTAAGGGCCTCTTCACATTCTTTTTGTTTAGATAATTTAAATGTTTCTTTGAACATCTCATCTATGGCAGATTCATCGACCAACTCTTCTGAACTACTATTCTCTACATTGTTCTTAGAGCTGACTTCAACAGCGTCAATGCCTCGTTCGAAATCTACGTCTTCTGTAGCAGTAATACCTGTAGACTCCAACTGAGTGACTGCATCAGAACTAGAATTCGTAATTTCATTATGTTGCGAAAGAGATTTAAGAAGTTTTGTAATATTTTCATTGAGTTTCGCTGGGTCTATTGAAAACTGCGTAGAGATTTTATCTTCAACAAACTTTTCATTAACCGTATTATTAAGGGATTGGCTATTAATAAAATAATATAGATGTAAATGCAATTTATCCTTGTCTACCGATTTGTCATCGTTTTGTAATGGTTTCAAGATATTTAAGTCAGTTGTTCCGTTTGATTTCAAAGAATCTTTGGAATTTTGATAAACCAAGTCTTTAAGGTGAAATTGTAGCTCACTGTTGGATTTCGATTTGTCGTTGTTCACCTCTTCAGAAAATGGATCAAGAATTACATGTTTTGGTTTGAAGGGTTTTGAATGGAATATAGAAACAGGATATTCTTTTTCTGGGAAGTAGTTGCCTGGTGAAGGAATACTTTGTTTTATGGTGTCGTTATTGCTCTCTAAACCGTAGCTAGAGACAGTCTGTCAAAAAATAAAATATTTTGCAGTTAGTATGAAATTTTTATGCAATGCTGTGACTACTAATAAATATTACTGGTATAAATATTTTGATAACTCACTCTTAATATCATTAATAGACCAACATTGTGCAACTTCATTTTGATTTATGAAATTATACTTTAATAATAAAAAATGTTGATCTCGAAATGCTAAACATTTGTTACTGCGACTGAGTAAACGTATTAAAGAAATATTGTTCTTCAAAGAAATATGTTATTTTTATACGAAATGCTCTCGTACGTCGTGCGTAGAACGGTGGTTTTGCAACAGACTAATGAAATCTTTATTATACATTTTTTCCTTTAAAATATTATCTTATCGCGGTGCTTGCAATATGATTGGAACGGATCGTGACAATTATTATTTCAAATAATGTCGTTTAAAAAAATTAGTTATCGTGGTCAATTTAATGTCAACAATAATAAAAATAAAATATGCTTACTTAAGTAATGTACGACATAACATAATATACGAATAATATAAATATTACTTAGATAATGTACGACAAATCGCATAGTTGAACGTGTCATTGTGTTTTTTTTTTCGTTAAAAGAAAACGTTAAGTGCACTCATGGTGCACTACAGTCCATCGTCAAGTTCGAATTTCGAAAACCTTTTCCACGCTAGCGTGGAGGAAACGCTTTTGCGCACAGATTTCTAAGAGAAAGAAAGTCTTTTAGAGATTTTGAGGTGAAAAATAATAAAAGTATTACAATTGAAATATTTAATTTATTGTTAATTTATTTTATTAACAAACTTGATAATATTCACACACATGCGTCGTTTAACAACCTTTTTAGTCATTCATCTACAACTCTTAGACTATCTAGTATAATGTCTGAATTTTCGCAACAAGAACATCTAGATTTCTTCTGTTCGCTCTTCGCACATATCGGTTTTTCAAAACAACTGTATCTACTCCATTCACAGTCTTATTTCACTCCTTGAAATGCAAAAATCGGTTCTACAGCTTTCACAAAATATTTTTGTTTTTTGCATCTACATTCAGAATTACAACCACAAGTTGATTCATTGCAATTCGAACTTTTATGTTTATTCTCTGAGTTGTTACACATACAGCCTGAATTATTTTCAAAATCCGGTTTTTCGCGCTTCGTCGAACATTCAGTGCATTCAGATTTTCTACAATCGCATTTTGGATTATTATTACCCTCGAAGTTATAATACACGCTTGCGCAAACTGTTGAGCTGCAGCTGTCGCCAGGGCTATTGTGCAAGGTTGCATATTCTTCTTCAGACTGAAAGTTTTCAGGAACAAGATGTGAATAATACACTATTTCTCCTAAAGACGCAGGTTGTCCGTAACTTCCAAATTGGTAGCAAGAATAAGAATTGTAGTTCTGTGGTGAAGTTGAATAGTAGTTCTGTGGTTTGTATTCCTGCCCAGGACTGATTACAATGGAATTGATAGGGATATTTTCGTATATACTCTGTTGCATATATACCTGAAATAGAACAATATGATGCAAGACTATAAAGTTGTACATGATTTTGTTTAGATTTTTTCGTAAATTGTTGTGTTGAGTTTAATTAAACTACATAGGCAATATTCGAATATGTAGAATAGTACTTATATTGATTTTATGAAATGTTCATGCAGTGTGTCTACGTGTGAAGCTTATAAAGTTTTATAAATGATCAATACATTAGGTCCATCAGGATTAAGCCCAAGAGCAACAAAATGCATATTTAAAATCATGTCTGACACACTGATGTTTAGCTTATTTAAATATAAAAAGGAATTGTAGTTACCTGGTTTGATAAAAACACAACTGCTATAAAGATACTTTTTAACGTTACACTATTGTTATATATTGTTGTACATATGGTTCTTGGACAGGAAATTCTTATATATTCAAAAACTTTGCTGTTATATATATGTACCATTGTAGTTATGTACGGTACATTCAAACTACATCAAGGGTAAGGGAAGTTATTTCGTTCATAAAATTGATAAAATGTGTCATTTTTTTTCATAGTTTATTGCCTTACTATAAAAAAGAAACATTGTATATTTACTTGAAAAGGTAAAAAGTGCACACAATTAAATGTGAATACTTAAAACCTATCAACATTAACAAATTTTACAACGGCGTACAATTGAGTGGGTAACACTATAACATCTGCCTTAATTTTTTATACAATTAAAATTTTTAATTTCATTTAGCATAAGTGCAAGTACCGGAATCAGTTTTGATAATTAGGTTTATTTCTTTGGAAGGACTAACAGGTGTGACAGCGCAGTCATCTGGATAACATCCATGATCATATCCTACCGAGCAGCAGTTGTTCGGGTAAGGATAGGGGATAGAATGGCAGTCAAATCCACCACAGTTGTTTCCGCAGCCACAATTCCAACCACCATTGTATCCACTCCCACCTCGCTTGTTGTTCTTAGCAAGCATGAGCAAATAAAGCAAATTCTGCCAGTTGTCACCGTCATCCTCTTCAATTATGATGGGAGGTAGGGCCGGTGCATAGTTTCCTGCGCTAGATACATGGGGTGCAGGCTCGGGTTGGAAGACCGCCTTAATAACGGCAGGGATGACGATCTGGCACGGGGGAGACGCGACTCCCGCCGTTGGAGCTGATGTGACGCAGGCACGTTCACCTGAAGCGTAGGCCAACGTACTGTAGCCCTGAAAAATTTTAATTTCCAATTACATGTTATACTTATTACCGGTGGTATAAAATATGAATCTCATTTTTTAAGCACAGTTAATACTCTAAGACCTACCTCAAATGCAAGTAGAAATATGGCAGTCAACGCTAGTTTCTGAGAAACCATTGTAGCAAATTCACCTCTGACCTAGTTGTAAAATCGACAAAAGAATCCCTTTATATACAAAAAATTTCAAAACGAACGCGGGTACGGTAACTGATGTTATGTAAAGTGAGCCTTCGTCAAGCTAAGGCACGTAATGTTTGTAATAAGTAAATAAAGCAATACATAGGAATTGTTATTAGGAAATAAGCCTATGCAAGGAGAGACCTACTTTTTGAAAACTACCGCAGTGTCCCGCAGTTTCCATATGTCTGCAGTTAAGATTTTTTAGACATATCTAACCTATAGAATGAATAAGAAGTTTCAATTGTTGGGTGCTCTTCCATAAACGAAATAAATCTTTTTGTAGAATAAAGTATGTTATTTAGTAGTTTAAACAAATAACAACGTATTTTTCAAAGCGCATAGGCAGAGACAATTTTACATTCAATGTTCCACTTCCCTTTGATATTACATAAGATTGACATTAACAACACAGATTAACATTTAACAAGTTACGAACAATTCGAAAATTTGTCAGGTATGCACGTACCGATTTTTGTAAAAATTATGTTTTGAGTTACTTTGCTTTATATGTACCTAAGCAAAATGATACATAAATATGTAATCAGTACAGAGTACTAAAAAAACCGACCTCAAAAGTCATTCATCCCCTAATACTAGGTTATATTTGGTGAGGTGGAATATTTTCTTCAAATTTAAATGAGACCACATCCTATGTACATTCTTTAGAACATAAAAAGAATCATCAAAATCGGTTCACCGGAGTTATCGCGTAACATAAATACAAAAAAAACATACAGTCGAATTGAAAAACTCCTTTTTTGAAGTCGGTTAAAAATCACACGAATTACTGATAGTTTTTACTTCACAACTTATTAATAAGGCTGAATCCTACGAAAAGAACTAATGAATAACTTGAGCAGTGCTTCTGTGGACTTAAAATATTCATCGACATTTGTAATGAGCCTGAGTGGTTGGTCCAAAAAATATCGTAAAAAAGGATCAGAATCAGCAGAGAATCAACCATCAATTTAACCGCAATATAGCAGGGACAATGACCTCAACGTCGTAAGCACAAGCCACATCCACAGTTTAATAATAATCACCGTATTGTTAGGCAGGACATTTAAGACTCCAAGTGGACTGGTTGTTAGATACATCAATAAATAGTAATATAGCATACTTTCACACAGTCTGACCTTCACCTTATGAAAACAAAGTTTTACAAATGTAACACACAGGTTTTAACTAAAAAAATTACGTGAGATTGAAATAAATAAAAACCAACAACGGGATACGCTCTAGAGTAGGAGTTAACTGAAATTAGCTATATAGAATATGACGATAATTATAAGGATGTCGTGTTCCATCTACACTTGCCATGTTGAATATTTGGTAAATACAATTCACACCTGACAGAGCGCGTTGGCGTAGAAGGGAGCGCTGCTCACAATACCGTTTAAAGAAATTGACAAATATATGTATATTTGAGGGGTAAAACGGATAAAGCGCACATTTACATACGATTTAATTCATCTGGAATACTCGCTATTGAAAGAATGTGCGCATACGACCGGCCGCCACGGAATGCGAGCTTACGCGTCCGATTGCTGCAGTTTGCCATTGTTTAGTTTACGGTCGATCAAAAACGTGCTAGAATGGCCATGTACACGCGCATATTCCTGAACGCACACACAGCCATACGAATCCGTGAGGACACGAAAGAATTCATACCCTCTCCGCTTCGCTTCCTTAGGTATGACGCGCTCTACATTATGGCGAGTTTGGTGTTAGTATGTCCGGCTGTATTAATATGACTAAAGCTCAGCACAGACTGAATGTGAAATAACCCAACATACTTGATGGCCGCTTAAAATAGGGTCTGCAGTTCAGGCAAAGATGCAAATTTACAACGATATTTCACCACACTATTAGACGTGGTGAAAAATATTCCTGGAATTGGTTATTATTTCACTTTAGAACCGAATAATATAACTTCAAAAAGTCAGACGGAGCATATGAAAGAAGGCCCTTGACAAAAAATAACAAAGATGTATTTTTTGTGGATACTGCATCAGTAACTCACCGCTGAAGACAAGGCTGTATGATCTTTGACGCTAGCCTGTCCTTTTTGGACGAATAGAACAAAAAAAAATGTGGGTACACCTTGTTCACTACATTAATATTCAGAGACATTTAATTTTCCGACTATTATAAAATAGATTACGAAAAGGTTCAAATACTGGTTAAAGTAAAAACGTTTCTGTGTCGAAGTATTTTATTATCGTCAGGAGTTTGCCGTGCTTTTGGTCAATGATGTTTATACATTTTACACTTTATGATTAAGATGATAAATTTAACCGTTCTTAATATCATTAAAATACCTATCCTTTGCTCTGCGCTGATCCTGGCGCTACGGCTAAAAAGTGTGAGATCCGACAACAAGCACATAGAAAAATTCGTGAGGTCCGCTGGTTCGTTCCGTAGCTTACTTGGCATAGCGTCTGACACGGTTTGCTAGGAGACGTCGATTCACATCTGGCCTCTTTGTATTAATAATATAACAAACTAGTGGAATAATTTCACAAAATATGATTGAATATCATGGTGGTGAAACATTCTGACATTTAATAAAAATTTGATTACAAAAATTATTTTAATAAAAAATTATGTAGCTCAAGTAATTCGTCGTTTATTTGCTTTTTCCGTATGGCACAAATGAAATAAATGGTAATGAACGTTGAAATAAAGTATACAGATCCATTATATTGATATAACCTTTCAGTTACACACACAAGGTATAACATAGTGTATATATATGTATAGTGAAATATATAAATTCGCAAAAGTCGCATAAAAACATTACCCTCTAGTTTTCTTGTAGTCGTACTCTAAAGTGTTAAGATTTCTTTTTAATATACCCACCGTTATTTTTAATGGAGCTTTTTAATGGTGTTATTTTATATTGGATTTTATTGACTGGTTTTGCTATAATTAACATTCCGCCTGCGACATCGTCGATTTCTGCGCACATAGAATACATTAATACCTGCCAATAAATATTCGATAATAGTATAGCGTATTTTTTGTATTTCTATTTTTTTATATCAAATTTCATTTAAAAAAGTATAAAATCTTTAAGTTTATAAATATTAATATACGAAGTACTTCAGAAAATACAGACAAAGTTTTAAAACAAACAACTTTTGATAATTTAGATGAATTTTTGTAATTGTGAAATTTAGTACATCGATTTTTAATGGACTTCAGAAATAAATTGTCACTTGAATTCTTTTTCCGAATAAATAGCTTCTTTGGCCTCATAAGATTTCGGACAGCCGTTTTAAATACGGGAACAGGATTTTATTAGAAAAACAACAAAACAATTAATAGAAGCATCTAGTTTTTACTACGCAATAAATAAATTATACATGTATTTACGGCAATAATCACTGTGTAAATAGTCCATACATTTATAGAAAATGTTATTTCTCTATTTTATAATGGGATAGTTGGTTGGATAGGGAATAGGGTATGGAATGGGGAAATTGCAACCGCAGCCTCTGCATCCGCCGTAGCCGCATCCGCAGCCACCTCCGCATCCAGGTCCACCGTTTCCGCCCCCGCCCCCGCTACCGCCATCAGCTAACAGGAGGAAAAGTATCGGCAACATCGACTTCCAACCCTTATCGCTATTGCCACTAGAAATTATTATGGGCTGAGGATATCCTTGATTCGACCAACTCAGTGGGCTACTTGGACCTACACACTGGGCATGAGTTGGGTGCACCTGTGTAAATATGAGAAAAATAAATATTATACACTCTTCTGTTAGTACACGACATTATGTTAATTTTTAATAAAACTATTTACGTGGTGTATTGAATGTGTAGCAAGTAGCAATTACAATAAAGAGCCGTTTTTAAGATAATTAACTGCTTCCTTTTATTTAGCCAGTACAAGAAATATACGAATGAAGTAAAAGTAATCTCCTTACATTAGCATTGAGAAGCAAAACCGAACAACAAAGCCACCAAAGTGAAGTCATTATTTCAGAAATGATAAATTAAACAATCGGTTCCCTTTTTATATGGAAATTTTTGACATTGTACTACGAGTTGCTTTACTTATGCAACCAATAACAATAACGTAGAATGTTTATGATAATCGGTTAATTGCAATCGAAGTGATATGAAGTTTATCACAAGCTGCTAAAGCTGTTGCCTCATAGCTTGTTTCGTAATATTCGTAGGTATTTATTAACCATTGAGCCATGGAACAAATAGGATCTAATCGAATAACGAGGATTTATGTTCTAACCTTGAACAATCTACCAAAGTGATAAGAATAAAATAACTTAGAACTTAGTGCGACCAAGTAAATGAAAAAAAAATGTATTTTACCACTTTAAAAATAAAAATTGACCGAGAAAGTTCAGGCTCCTTTACCATCCCTGTTTTTTACGACGTAAGAGCATGAATTGTGCCCTTACGTCGACTTGCTTTTAATCCTCCTACGATGAGTTTATAATGTACGTATCGCGATTTGTTCATGGGGGAAAAAAATCTTGAATCATTTGAAGTGATTAATATTAAATATGTGATAAAACTTTGTATTTAGTAAGTTTTTTCCAGGCTAATGCTTACATGTGAATGTAAAATTACTGATATCCGTAATGGTGATTTATCATAATTTTCATGTTTAGATTTCTAGTCATTTCTAGAAATTGTGGCTATATTCCACAAATCCCCACTAGTGAAAGAGTACTTGCTACGCAGTGGGGATTTATGGAAAAGAAATCTCCTCAAATTGTTTGAGTACACATTTAAGAATAATCTAATATTTTAAAGGAAGTCTAAAAGTTCATTTTCAATTCAAGATAAAACACAATTAATCTGTATCGTAATGTCGACGGGACATTGGCACTGAAATTGAAATCTGTCACCTCAAATTAAATATATTACCTAATATATAAATAATGTCTTGGTGGGGTATACGTTAGTGGGGATTTGTGGAATAAAATTTCAAGATTCAGTGGTATCTATACATCTATAGTGGTGGTGTCTATACATCTATACACCACAATTTGGCGTACTAGTATACTGACTATACCAAAATCCTCGTTTTCACATTACTTACGAAGTTGTTTATTTTAAACGGTTAATCAGAATGAGCTAATAGTGACTGAAATGCTAAGTGAAAATTCTTTTCAAAATTAAGTACTCAATGCTTCTTATTCTTGTTTCGATTGTACTTTGTGCTAAAGTCGACGTAAAGGAAAAATACCACGGTTATTAACATTAAGATTCGACGTTAAAGGAGTAGACGTAATAAGGAATAAAGAAAAACAAAATCAAACGAAGAAACTATTCTATCAAAAGATAAAGGTTGACATTATGTCCAATTAAATGTATATATTTATTGTATTAAGTACAGGCAGAACAAAGTGAACAGGTCATGACAGAAAGTCAATATAAATCCAAGAGCAATAATTTTATGTCCCCTGCTAAAAATTTAAGGAAGGCAAGTAAGCAGGGCTATATAACTTAAAAGTAATTTATGACCACTAAAAATATGGAAGAATTTGCTGAAGCACATTTTTCTTGATACACTAAAATTTTTGTTCAAACTTTTTGTTCCACTATTACTAAAAATTAAATGATGATGAAAATTAGGACTTTCTTTTTTATTCTTTTACACTTAATGTCTTTTACACTTAATGTCTTGAACATTTTAACAATTATTTTATTTAATAAAAATCATAAAATTATAAACATTGGTGCTCGCTTGCGCTAACCATTAATCAGTAATGTAAGTGTTTGTGCTTGTTTAAAAACAATACGTTGGCGTGTTGTTGTTCGAGATAGCCGTGATATATACCACAAACATTATTTATAACCTGCATATTTAATATTCTTATTTTTATATCGTGTCTATGATGACAGAACAACGTGTGAAAATGCTTTGTTAAAATTGTAAGTTTTAAAGTGAAATAAATAAATAAAATAAAACAAAAAAATATGAAACAAGACCTATATACTTATTTTAGAAGTTATACTTATTTCAGAAGTTGAGCTCTATTATTCATTATTTTGTGATTGCAACCAGAACGCATTGCGCGTGAATAAACTTACATTATTAAACTAATATTATTAGTCACGTTCGCATTATTTTATGTATACATACATACTTAGTATATTATAGATTTCATTGACATATTACTTTCATTAACATTAGAAGGGGCAGCATTTTTTTGATATCGTTGCATTTATTCTTTTCTACACCGAGAAATGGTACCGATGGCGGCAAGAGTTTCCTGATTCCAGTAGTAAGGTATGGTAATCCACCGAGAGATGGATATGCCCCTGGCGTAGGACCGTTGTAGGCGATATGTGGAACGTTGTTTGATGATATAGTTATTTTTATAGTTTCTGAAGTGCATCCTGGTAATGGATATGGATTCGCATTGGTTATCTGAAAGGCCGTAGAGAATGTATGAATGTGCAAGCCTGCTCGTGAAATATTATTAATACTACTACCAAAATTGAAATTATTTTTAATGTGATCATTTATTTACATTGAATACTTCAATAAGTATATGCAAACAGTGCTGTTTTAGTTAAGGTAATTAGCAAAGCTAAAAGAAAAAGACTCACGTTGAAAGCTATAAGAGCTGTGAAGAAAAATATCCAACTTGTTCCTGACACCATCGTGCCTAAGTCAACAGTTGATGCTCACGCAACAGGATTTCAATTTATATTAAAATTTTATCTATTTACATTCCTTTGTCCCTTTGTGGCCTCATAATAACAGAACATATTTTGTAGATAATTACAACTTCACAGGTGTTACAATGTTAAACAAAACAACGTACATATACGTGACGTGACTCACGTGTAATGAAAATACGTACATACCATGCCGAATTTGCGGTGGCTTGAGAAAAATTACTCTTTAATGTGAGGTACAACGCAAACCAACGAATCAGCACTAAGTTCATATTGTTTTATTCGGGTATAAACATAAATTAAACAATAAATAATTATTACACTACATTAACATACAAATTTAATCTACATCTTCATACACGTCCTCGTATTCGTCGTCGTCTTCTTCTTCTTCTTCTTCTTCGCTAAAGTTCTTCTTATTATTTTTTAATTTCTTCTTTTCGGGAACTTTAGGGTCTTCTGGTACGATATTGCTACTCATCGGTGACTCCTCTGACACGTACTTCCTTTGGTTCGCATAACCCTCAATAACTTCAGGAGGTGGTATTTGGGTGTCATTGTTGTTGACTGAATTGCGTACGTTGTCTTTCATGTAACCACAATTACAGTTATGTGGGTACTGACACTTCCCATTTCTTTCCTTTAGCAAATCGATTAGAAGGGGTAATAAAAATTTCATGGTCGATGATTTAGGACCGTGGTTGTTTTGCATTACAAACGGAGCAGGGTAATTAATAGGTAGCGTATCGGAATACTGATTTTGATTTGTATGAAAGGGAGTTGGAATTTGTTTTTGTAGTTGAATAGATTGACCATCTACTAGTTGTATTTGATTAGACGGGGGTTGAGACTCAACCGCTTCAGGTGTTTGCGAAGCATCTTGGTATTTTACCGGTTGTGCCATCTGTATTAATTTAAATGGCTGCGATTGAGTTGATATGACTCGGTTCATTGGTGACTGGTACGCAGTTGACCCAGATATGGGTGTTAAATCTATGAATTGTATTGACTGACTTTCAACTTTCTGAGGTAGAGTAGAAGTGGGCACTATTGAAAGTGTTAAACCAATTGGAACCTTTGAATTCGCGCAATCGGTAGATGGTGGGGAAGTAGATATTGGTATAGGTACATTAACCGGGCACTTGATCTTCTCGACCACAGAAATAGGGCCATTGGAAACTGGGCCATGGTTAGTTAGCTGGACATCTACCGGGATGTGATCTACAGTATTTACACAGCCGCAAGATTTAGCTGCGAAATTTGGAAAATTTAAAGGTAAACCAAGATTAGAAAGCTGAATTCCGTGAGAAGCTTGTGATGGCAAATTTCTGGAGTGACCGGAATTTACCGGCAGTGGAGCTAAAGAAACACCAGTGACCCGGAGAGATGAAGACGGTTTCCTACCTATTAGAGAGTCCGAAATAGTTGCTACTGGACCTTGCTGCTGTGGTTGGTTGTAATGCTTATTTGAAACTTGATTGTCTTGTTGTTGTGGTATTCGATTTTGTAAATTTAACGGTATATTTTGAAACTGCGATTGCATTTGCATTGGCGAATTTTGATTTGGTACTGGCTGCTGCAAAGTTTGATATATTGTTGGCTGTTGCAAATTAACATTCGAAAATTGTTGTGGCGACACGGCAGGTTGTTGTAATTTTAGAAATAGACTGTGCGATTTGTAGCTTTTTGTTGGGTTAGTTCCTGTATTTCCTCTGGTGTCACAATTTAGTGGTGCTTTAGAAATATTATCAATTTCATTTGGATTATTTCCCAAGACTAGTTGTTGTGCAAGTGTCGCCTGTAAAATGATAAATTGATATAAAATATACTTGTCAGAATTATATTTACAGATAATTTTTTTAGTGAACTGTACCTGTAGTAAATGCTGGCTTAAAACAATAATTGCGGAGAGTCTGGCTAGCGTCATGATGAAAATCTATATTATGTGCGTAATAAGTTTCTTATATACAATTTAATATCATTTCCAGTGATGTTACGTAATGCGAAATAACGTTTCTATCGATATAGATTATATCAGAGATGATTACGATTTTAATGTTTTGGTCACGTTTTTTAATGGAGATTGGAAAAAGTATCAGTATGCACGTTGCTTCATCAACGAGTTATTTTTAACGGAATATTTAATGAAATGAGTCACTAATTTCCACCAACTCAGAGCCGAACGGTTACCATGCTGGTCTACCACACAGAGATCCGCCGTTCGATTCCCGGGAAATATTTTATGGCCTACATTTATTTCGCTCGTGAGTTGTGTGTAATAGGCAAATAATAACACATTCTAATTCAACAATTCCTTTAATTCGATAATTTAATTCATATTTTTAATTGGTGGTGAAAACTCAGAGCATCTTATTTTCCCCAAATCTAGGAGCGTTAGTTTTATTGTAGGCTCTACACAGTGTGTAGAGCAAACAAGACAATATTCAATAGTTAGATAAGACATACGAATAAAGAATCGAAATAACGCCGAGATCCATGTCCGTTGAATACAAAGGGTTTTTGATTCGATAGGTAGTTTATGAGTAAACTAAATCAGATTTCTAATTATTACCTGGTGCGTTTTAGATTAAATCAATGACACATAATAATTAATAAATAATGAAATGATACAGCGTGCGAAGGTTTTAACAGAAAAAAGGGCCTAATTACTATTTTTTTATATCTAATAATTACTATCCTAAGATACCAAACAAATTATTGTTTATTAAAAACAAGACCTCTCTACTCTGTATGAGCCTTATCGAAGTTTAACCTCTAACTTGAATTATCGGCTACAATGTCGTTTTCAAATAATATTTTCCACAAAACCTTTGAATAATAACGCATAGAATGATAGTTTCATATCAAACGAACTGTCACAAGTGAAGCAAAAATCAAATTCATGTAGGCTAGTTTTAGTAGTAGGTTAATTTTCGGTTTTAGTGAATATTTATATAAAAAATACAAGTTGAAACGCGTTACTTCCTTGTGGAATGTGATGTTAGTATCTATTTTCACTCTTTTACCGCACATTTCGTCATTTTTACCTAAAATAAAAAAAATATAATAAAAAAGCTTGATCTGTTCGCGGTGCAAGTTGACCTTGAGCACTGAAGGCCCGCCCGCTCGTGAAGGCCCTTTTGGCGCGCTTTAATTTGCCTCACTTAGCGTGTGCGGACTAGGTTTCTATGCGTTATTATTCTAAGCACAAAACTATAAACGCTAGAACTTTCAAATAAAGACACACTTACTAATGTCAAATGATGAAATGATGATGAATTGAATAATCTTAATTAATATTTTTGACGCAGTCGTAATGTATAAATGTTATATAAGAGCATTGAATTATTTTTTAATTTTACTTTTCCAAGTGCATACTATCATTGAAGTCTATATACCAAAATAAAAATATGACATTGACGACTAATAAGCTTTTAGTAGCAAAGTTCCTTGAGAAAGAGTTCTTCCAGGGAAGTACTACTACCTTACGTATTTCTGCTGTCATGAAGTAAAAAAAATTTTTCGAGTTTGATAAATTGCTTTTAAGCAATCTTGCTTAAAACCAATTTTGGTTTTAAGCAAGATTGCTTAAAACCAAAATTGTTTTTTTCAAACTCGAGAGGAATGAAAAGACGCATGAGGAGACTTTCTTCAAAACTCTGATGAGGTGACTATTGTATGCTTATCATGTTTAACAATTATTATTTAATTATTGAGCATTGGCTATAGAGCCATCAGCTTAAAAATGTAACAAGTAATTAAGTAACTCAATACGTAATATACCTACTTAATAAGTAACTTATGGCCTACATTTATTTCTCTCGTGAGTTTTGGCGTAATTTGTTATTGTCTATGTGTGTGTCCATGGCACCCGCGACACAGGGTTTCCCTAGTGCGGGACTATGTTGAGTGAGTACGTTATTACTTATTATTTAAAAACTTATACAACTAATTCGTGTAAAACTGTAACCACATAAACCTGCCATTTTTTTTCGTTTTCCCGCTTTAAAACATGTCATATGTTTTTTTAATTTTGTATAACGTAAAATCACGTTTTTAATTAAAAATACTACCACTGTAGTAGGATATTTTTAGAGCCTCAAAATATGTATGTATTACACGCGTAAAACGTCAAATTTCAAATTTGATAACATACAATAGGAGTTTGTAGCATGTGTCATATCGGAAGAATAATCCCGTTTTGATGGATGAATACGAGAAGTAATACAGAATTGCTAAATATTTAAAATTTAAAAATAAGAAGATTACAAACTTGTTAAATATTTTGATACACATTGACATATTTAATATGTTGTAAAAATTACTGGCAAACTTCTAGTACTGAAGTATTTGTTTGTCTGTAATGTGTGTTGGCTCATAACGAATCCCCCAGAATCGTAAATGTTGACAGAAGTTGATTGAAAAGTCTCTTATTTATTTGACTTGGGGAATTGTTTTTCAATTACAAAAAAATATGGTTAGGAATTCTATTGGTAATAAGTATAATACAATTTTATTACGTTTGTACGAATTTGCATTATAATAGTATAATACTTATATTCTAAGACTTATACATACATATCTATATATTTTATTTAATTTCATTTGAAATTGAGGTAATTTATTAAGATATATCATCCGACAGCTGTCTTTTATTTTGGGTAATGTAATTGTACAGCTCACAATGTTATTGGACTGAGCAAAAAATAGTATGTGAATCATATTTAAAAACATTACCACTTTATTACCAAACAATAAATAACCAAAACACAATTAGTTTGTAGCAACAATCAACTAACAAATGTGACTAATTCTTAAAGTTGTGGGTGTCATGATCAGTATCGATCTGTATAATTTATAACTGGTTAGAGTCGTCTTCCACTACGTCTCCGGTTCCACCGCTGATTCAGCGACGTTAGTATCATCTTCTTCATTTTCATCATCATATTTTTTACTAGTGGTAATTATAGGACTATTTATAGGTATAGGGATTGGGAAAGGCACCGGAATGTTACTGCAGCAATTGCAGCAATTGCCGCAGCCGTTGTTGCGGTTTCGTGAGGCTAAGAGTAACACCGTCAAAAGTATTCCGATGTCGTCATCATCATTGTTCCCTGTGTAGACGATTGGCGGACCACCATATGCTGAACTATACTGCCCTGATACTTGTAGTGTCTGTAACATAATTTTAAATTACTTTAAAATATATAACCTATTTAGTGTTATACAGAATTATAATACAATGGCGAAATATGACCCTAAGGCTGCCTTCAAATTAGACGCCTCTAGATGCGCTGCAGTGGCGCAACTGCGACGCGGCCGCGCGTCTGTAGGTAGCGCTTCAGTAATTTTTAATTCAGTACTTTGTGACTCGAAAAGTGACACGTGAGAGGTGCTCGCGAGTCATAACAGTGGCGCTGCAACTGCGCTTCTAAATATTGAATCAAAATTATATAGCCCCACACTAGGAAAACCCTGATTCGCGGGTGCCATGGATGGATGCCACACACATAGACAACCACAAATTACACCCAAACTCACGAGAGAAATAAATCTAGGCCATACAAATATTTCTCCCGGTCCGGGAATCGAACCCGGAAATCGGACCTCTGATAAACGTTCGGCTACGGAGGCAGTTACAGCAGGCACTGCAGCGGTTCTATAAGCGTCTAATTTGAAGGCGCTTTAATACTAGGTATCGTTTTATGAACAGAATTAACTGGTATTACCTGAAAACTAATTAAAGACACTACTAAAGCAACAAAAATATTCAATTTAAATATGTTCATGTCTGTGATGTTTTTAAAACTTTTTTAGGACTTGTCTTTACATCGATAAGAAGTGCAGTAAATTTAAATGTAGTGGTAAATTCATTTTATATTTAAGTTGTATTACACCGGCACGGCATCGTATCTAATCACAAAACTTACCACAGACGTTTGGATACAGCTTCGTTATCTCACGTTCATATATGTATATAGTCAATAGACGGTCATTTAATATATGATATAAAGTTGAATTCGACTGCTTTCTACATCCTAATAAATTAAAATTCTAAGAAATAAATCTTTACACATAAAGTTTGCAAATAATTAAGATTACGATTTAATATTTAATTTCCACACCAGGATAATGTTTTACTTAGAATTATAAATTACTTATTGACGTTTCGTCACTGTTCATATTTAATAAATTTCGTAAGAAACGCGGCATTTATTATTTTATTAAATGTAACGTACATGAGAAGGTCCCTAACCCGCGCGCAAAGCGTGGTGGATAATGGCCTGAACATTTTCGTGTCCAACAGTGGCACGTATGTCGAATAATACAGTCTAAACAGTGCAAATAGTTGGCAAAATGCAATCGTATAATATTACATTTGTATCAGAGAGTCTCCTGCACACCACACTTTACAAACCTAAAAGTATTTACTCTATTGTCAATATACATCCTTAAAACTGCAAAGTTCGTAAAAAACACCTCTATGTTTGAACTCGTTAAAAGTAATCGTCGCAAATACAAATTATCTCGCCCTACCATTGACCTTGCGCCCTACATACAATTTAGTAATGTAGATATAAAACACCCCTTACTGCCGAACTGCACGCATATATAATAAAGTACCAGAAATATTAAAAACTGATAACAAATAAGCGAATAAAATTTATCACTGGTATTTAAAAGTTAATACTCAATAGAAAAGTTCTTGTCAGATAGAGAGCTATGAGGAAAACAAATGTTCTATTACTTTTCAGCCACCTCTAACTTCTAATAGAACGTAATATTTAAGGATTTTGTAAGAAAAGATATATTTTACTATATTTATATATTTTTAACATTAGAGTAATATAAGATTATCAAAGTGGACCGAAAGGTTGCAACACCCATGGTCCATATATGTTTGTATGAGATACATTCTTTGTGCTATCCATGATTCAATCAAATAAATAAATATAATACTTAAACGTATTTTACAAAATTATAATTAACTCCTTTATAATAAAGTCATAAAAATCTCATATTCTTAGCAATAAGTAAGCAGATGGTGCATACATATATGTTAGTATCAAGTTCCAACTTTCCCTCGTATCTTGGGTCTATGACTTTCACACAGGTGGTTGTATAAAAGCAATTATCTCGAGAATATGTGGTGAAATAAATTTAAAAAAAAGACCAATTTGCATATAAATAAATCGTAACACGAAGAAAACCATATATTTCTTTTAATTTTATTGGCATTATTTCTTCCTGTAGAACCCTATGACATTATCAAAAACTTTTTAAATTGAATGCTATTGATAATACTTTTATAGCATGGAAACATACGTTTAATGTGACCCTACTACAGAGCTTGACCCGTGTTAACACGCTATAGAGGTTCTTCATTAACAAAATGTAAATGAGCTTTTATAGACCGCTCGTTGTTTCGCTTATTTTACCACCTCGTTTTATAATGTTCCGTACGATATTAAAATGATATTTTGTTAAATACCTACACGTTCTTTATAAAATGCATGCAATAATCTAGATCGCATGTTATTGAAACAAGACTGTATTTGCACTATTATAATTTAATTCAATAATAAAATAAAAAATAATTTAAAATAATTTATTTAATTAATTATCAAATTAGTAATAAGTAAAGGGTAATATTTATTATTAATTCTAAAGTAATTTCCATTTAATCTTTAATGTAGTTGCCTTTGCTATGTCTACTTTTTCGCGAACCTTCACGACCGGTGTTTATAATGGGACAATTGGTCGGAACTGGAAGAGGATACGGTATAGGAATAGAATTGGTGCCACAGTTACACGAACATTCTCCTCCATAAGGTGCTCCATCCTTTAGCAAAAACATCATTATAATAGGAAGCAAACTCTTGAGTTTCGACTTCGAACTATTGACAATAATTGGCATCGTTGGTGTTGGAACGAATTGAGTTACCATTGGCGCAGGTTTTGATGGTAACGATGAAGCACAAATTAATGAAGGCGTAGGTAAATACGTTACACTTTGGGCAGGTACATTTACTGACGGATAGTTTATTACCAAATTAATTGGCCACTCCGAATTACTTGCACCACTTTTGGCATCTAAAAGTATTGCGGTTTCGTCAATAACATTAGCATTGTCGGCAGTAGCAATGACCTTGTTGACAATCTCGAAATTACCATAATTTTCCTCAGGCAGTACAATAGCAGAGGAACCATTTTCAATATTTATGTCCAACTTATCTTTGTCCTGCACGATTGTGGTTTCCGTAGGAGTATTACTGGCTACCAAAAATACTACTTTAGGTTCTTGAGTATCACATGGTAAATCAGGTATTGGTAGTGAGGAAACAGGGCTTATATTAATAGGGTCAATGTCAGCTACTGTACACGGAGTCTTTTGAACATAGTAACGAGGACTGCACAAATTTAAGTTTGGCGGCTCTGTGAACACGGAATATGTTGATGCTGTTGGTGATGAATTAGGTTTCTGAGCATAAGTTGGCAATGTTGTTTTTTCAGAATACACTGTAGGAAGTTGAAATGAATATTTTGATGATTGTTGCAATGAATTCATTATTTGCAATGGTTTTGAACATGAAGTCGCTGCGGAATTTGGAGCAACAAACTTCTTTTCTAGTGCCGAAGGACATATTGCTCCTGATTCGTAAGATTGCAGAGATTCTATGCCCGTTACTGAAGTCGCACTCTGTTGTTGTTGTATCATATCTGAAGCCTTTAAAATTGCACAAATAGAGTCAGGAGCAAGAGTCGAAGAAGTCTGTATTTCAGATGTAATCGTTGCCGTTGAAGGACAATTGTCGGAACCTCCTTTATTGAGAGAAGCGTTTTTGAAGACAGGTCGAACAAAGCCCATTGCTTGGTTTATCGTAGGGTAGACCAAAGAAGGCGGAGACTGAATAGTTTGTTGCAATGGCGCTTGTGGGAAGACGCAAGGCGCTACTTGTGGTGACGTGTTTACCTTAGTCGACTTTGTTTCACTCGATGACAATTCCAAAGGACTTGATATCCATTGCTGTTGTAACTCAGCAATTTTTGAGTTGTCCAGAGAACATGAAGTTTGTTGTGCCAAACTATTTCCATATCTACTTGTCGTTACATCGTGGCATAAATTATCCTGGAAATAAAGCTGTGTTTTAAATAGTAGTAGGTATGTCTAGATATGTTTACGAATGCTAAGAAATGTAAACAAGTTTAAAAAAAAGACATCTACTTATAATGGCGAGTTATTTTGAAATGCATTCTACCTTCGTGTAAACCCTTTTTGGTTTTTGAAAGTAGTTTTACTATAAGTATTACTTTAAGTATGGTATTTTGGATAAATAAATTAAATAAAAGTAAATGTAGACAAAATAAAGCCTAATAAAACATTATGAAATTTTGATGAAATATTTACATTGTACTCACCTGTAGCCATAAAATAAAAAAGACAAAGTGTATCGACCACAAAGTCCTCATTTTAAAAATATAAATGTCGGCCCAGATTGACCTAACTTATATAGACTTACAAAATCGCAATACATAACTTTATCTTGAAATCGTTCGATTTCTTTTCTGTTATATTGGACAACTAAGATTTTGCAATAAATTGTAAAATATTTAATTATCTGTGTGATGCCATCACCTTCCAGGGACAATATGGTGTTTGTAGGTGAAATTGTTTCGACAATGTCGTACATTTTCGTATTGCTGCATGTCCGAGTATTGAGATGAGACGATGAGTATACTATACACCATAGATGCATATACCTATTATCAACGACGCATCGATTTTTATTGCTATTTAATTTATTTTTATTTCCATTCTAATTAAAGTCAGACGTCAGATCTATATTATTCTAAAATGAATACTGGTTTGAATACTCAAATAAACCCATTATTGTAATAGAATAAACAAAGCCTAAATATCATGTGTCTCCAGGCGACTACTCCGTGAACAGAAAACAACGACATCATCTACGCACTAGCGTATTTATAAGACATAATTCGCTCTGGACCTTTTGGTGGGAAAAGTGTTGTTTTTATTTTGACTTTCAATTATTTTGTGAAATTTCATTTAAAGTGGAATAGGATAGTGCTATTGTACCTTAATCGAAGATTAAAACGCGAAGTTATACGAATCTCGAACTAAAATACCCGTATCGGTCCGTTTTAAGGAATCCCGAGTCAATCCAACCACGCCGCCTCAAATTGCCTATCCTCTTTGTGGCGGCCATATTTACAGAAACATAATTAAACTTCATGTTTAGGCTTATGGCTTTGCCAAAGCCTTAATAAATTTAAAAAAAAATTATAAGACATAAGTACGACGGTTTGATAAGTCCGTGATATTGACGTTTTTTTTTATTATATTTTTTTGTCTACATACTCTCCGTTGAACTCTGTATGGGTATAACTTTGACCATCAATATATGATCAATATTCTAACTTATTGAACCAATAAAAAATGTTTTTTATCAAACCCTGACTTCTCAGGCTTACTGCTAAGCCTCTGTTTCAGTGATATTTTCTTCATTTGACGACGAAAATCTTTGCCCTTTTTTCATATTAGGAATAGGTGAGTTGGTAGCAGTAGAGCTCCTTGTGAAAAAGTTCGTCCAGAGAAGTACTGCCACCATTACCTATTTCTGCCGTCAAGCAATAATGAGCATTACTGCGTTCCGGTTTTGAAGGATAAGGGTGTTGGTGAAATTTTATTAGGCACATGAGACTTGTCAACTTACGTCTCAAGTTGTCTATTCCTGTTTTTATTAAGTGTTTGAAGCTGTTGGTTTTCCATGAATAAATAAATAAACAATATTTTTTCAGTCCTGTCCTCCGTCTATTCGTTTTACCACGAGAAAAGATAGTGTTTAATGAAGTCTCGAAATTCGGTTTTCTCTTTCTTCAAAAAATAATTCTTCTCAGCTAACTTTTCCATTCACATTTTTTTTACATTCGCACCAATTTATAAAAGAACGTATCACAGAAGCTTATTAAGAATTCTAGATCACAAAAACAAATTATTAAAAAGGTTTTTAGAAAGTTAGGCTATTCATCGAAACGTCTTCGCATGCTTAGTGAGTTAGTGAAAATTGCGTATTTTTTCAACAATGTTGTATAAAACGCGATCTACATAAATATTTTTTTATAATTTTAAATTCGATTAAAACAAAAAAAACAATAATATTGCAAAAAAATGTACTGGTGTTTAATTTTCCTTTTAGTATTATACAACATGAATACCGAATACATGGCGTTCTTTGTTGTGGCAGATGTTTAGGTGGGCCATTTTTAATGTTTGGATATACTTTTCTAAATAATATAGTATTAAACTTTTGTTTGTTTGTGTGAATGCTGTTTTATTCGATATGAAATCTAGCTTTAATTTAAGTGATTTAATGTTAACGTTATTGAAAAATTAAAATGACATAATTTTGCATGTTATGTATTATATGAGAGAGGTTTATATCAAAATGCCATTTTATTTACGAGGGTACATTATTTTCAATGTTTCTTAAAATTTTAATAACACTTACATAGACAGAATTATTTTCTGATAACACTTAACATGTCTAACTTAGTCATGGAAAATAATTTTGTCAACTTAAAACAGCAGTAAATCAGAGTAGGTACCTTCCTTGTTTTTAGTTTAGTTTCAGTACTTACGTTCTTGTACTAAACAATATTATCAATATAATGTTTTCCTTTATTGTTTCAGGTGAGATCCTTGGAACAAATTTGCATGTTTGGTATGTCGAAATCATTATATATTTTGTGGTATCTTCTGAATATACTATAATGAATCGTGGGAGGCTAATTCGTTCGCTTCAACAATACAACGCCATTTTGTCCACTTATCTGATGGATTTTATGGCTTTTATTTTGCATCATTTGTTCAGTCCTATTTTATACGGGATGTCCAGAATTTTAATTTTGAAATTTAGTTGGTTTGTTGGCTTAACCTTGTGCGAATATTTTGTTTATATCACATAAGGTTATCCTTTAGGTTCTTGAAGGGACTTCCTTCGAGACCATGAACCTTGCAATATGTCCGAAACGTCGAGGTAAATAAAATAAAATATATTTTGTACGTGATTAAGTCCCGAATTAAAAATCAAATAAAGTGTAAAAATGGTGAAAGTTTAACTCAAAGTAAGGTTATCCTTATTTCTTTTTTAAGATATCACGCGACTGGATGAACACGTCGTGCGTCTGATGGTAAACGACGTACCTATTCAGACAGTTGCAGTTCCCACTCAATAATGTGTCAAAATAATGTGTCAGACAACTAGACCAATAGCCTGGTCTCAAACTAGGGAATTCCCTATGATAAGAGTACCAGAGCAACGCAATTAACTCCGGGACACTCACTACCCGGAAGATTGGGAAAAGTTCATTTCCCAAATGGGTCCTGCCGCGAATCATACCCGGGACCTCCGCATCGAGCGTCCACAGTGCCAACCGTAGCGTACTTTAAATAGCTTTGCCACAGCGCCCGTCACTCTGAGACATAAGTTGACAAGTCTCATTAGCCTGTAATTTCACCAACATCTTTCAAAACTGGAAAGCAGCAATGCTCACATTACTGCTTGAAGACAGAAATATGTAAGGTGGCAGTATTTCCATAGACGAACTTTTTCACAAGGAGCTCTACTGTTACTTAATGGGCTTACCTAAAACCGACAGTTCTATCTACCTAACGATGCCAACAAGATAAGTGTTAGAAAAATTATTTTTGAACGACACATAGTATAAATTTGTGTCAACTTTTTTTTATAATACCAAGTGACGGGACTAACAAGTCATGGACCTGGTGGTAAGCAACACACCTGTCCATAACAGTTGCAATGCCACTCAGAGCTTTAAAACGCAAAAATCGGAGGGGCACTGCCACTGCGTCCATCATCCTGAGACATAAGTTGACAAGTCCCACTTGCCTGTAATTTCACCAGCACTCCTACCCCTTAAAACCGGAAAACAGTAATACTCACATTACTGCTTGGCGGCAGAAATAGGTAAGGTGGCTGTACTTCACTGGACGAACTCTTTCACAAGGAACTCTATTGCTACTTAAAGTGATTTCTCTTCGACAAAGTCGTTGCACTTTGTACAGTTTGATTTGCAACATGCTGTATTAAGAGATTTATTGTATGGCAACGCCCCTCCGGGCGAAAACAGCTACAATCTGTAGACTTGACAATGAGGTATTGCCAAAAAAGATTTTTATTGCCCAAAAAAACATCGCCGTAGGTGGTACCCAAATTCAATAAGTCGATTCGTAGTTGACTTAATGTGGAGATGTCAAGTCTGCGTAAGACTAGTCTGTTTAATGTAATTTTCCCATTATTTATCGCTGTTGTCGGGAAACTACAGGAGATACGAAACTGTAATGAATGTTGTCCTTCACCGCACAATAACTGCGCCATCCACGATTAAATCAATGTTTATGTTTTTATCACAAATACAAAAAAAAAAAAAAATCTGGCTAACTACTCGTTTAAGTAGATTTTGTAATTTAGTTAATTCAGACGATCGGCTAACTATTTTAAGAGCCCAAATAAGAAATCTCACGAATTTTAATAGTTATGTTGAAATGTTGTGTCATATTGATGCGAGACTTCATAGTCTACCTTTGAAATAAATCGCGGATTATTTTGAGAGTTATCATAGTTCTAACAGAAATGCGTTTGCGGAACATTTCTTTAGTCCCTTGTGGGTTGTTTATATAATTCAAACTTCAATATATATAACATAATTCAAATTCGTTAGCTGGTATTTTAGGTTAATTTTTCATACATACACTTCACGCCCTTTTCGTACCGGTATAGGCAGAGACAGTCTTCCACTTGCTACGATCCTGATACACATAATTTTTCAGAAGTATAATTAAAGTATTACAGTAGATATCATATTAGGTATGTAACGAATTTTTATTATTGTTATCTCTATTTTTATTTACGTTTCTTGGGTTGCTCCAATTTAGATCAATTTAATACATATATTATTATATATTCTTTATTGCACCAAATAAATACAACAGAAATATCAGTTTCACAGAAGGTGAGCAAAGGTTAATCACCATAATGAAAGAATAAAGTAATAATTATACAAAAATAAAGCGATAGAAGTCGTGGGAAAAAAAATATAGATCTAAATTGCGTATATTTATTTTTTCAAATAACCCAATGTTTCGAGGTCTTTACAGGCCCCATGGTCAAAAGGTGTAAAGAGCCCTAACGTTGGTTTATTTAAAAAAAAATGCGATTTAGATCTGAAGAAATCAGAATAGTTCACTTCCAATGTATAATGTCCTCTTTCTCTCTTTCTAGCCGTTCTCAACCACATCGGTGTAGGCCTCCTTCACTTTCTGCCACTTCTCTCGGTTCTGTGCCACCTGTTGGATACAGATTCAATCCCGCCATTTCTTTATGACATCTTCTAACGCATCTACAGTTTCCTCTGGGGCATATGTAGCAATAAGAACTCGTCCAGGAAAGTACTGCCACCTCGTCTATTTCTGCCACCAAGCAGTAATGTTAGCGTAACAGCGCACCGGTTTTAAAAGGTAAGGGTGCTGGTGCAATTACAGGCACATGGGAATTGTCAACTTATGTCTCAGGTTGACAGGCGCATTGGCAGTGACCCTCAGATCTTTGAGATTTAAAGGGCTGAGTGACACAGCAACTGTTATGGACAGGTGTAGCTTACCATCAGGCGTATGACTTGTCCGTCCCGTCACTAGATATTATAAAAAAAATCGCGAAAACCTAAGAAGTCGATAGAAGTCGTACTTCTTTATATGAGACTAGCCGGTTGAAAAAGTACTAGGGCAAAAAATAAGAAAAGGGATAAACTGCGAAAAATGTGGCACTTATGGCTAATGTCCGAAATGGGTCAGCAAATATTCTCAACGATACAATATCTTCATAGATTGCGGAAAATCACTTTCAAGGTATCTCGAAGTCCTAAAATCTGATTTGTCATCCTCTGGCCTATCTTAAAAGGTAAATATTTACACATCGATTTTCCTTAACAAGTTGTTTAATTTTCGAAGGAAGCAGAATGTTTAAAAACCTTCAAGTTGATAACTTTATAAACAAATCGATTGTTTCAACGTTATGACTCGGTTTGCTTGTTTTTTCGTTAGAGAAGGTCTCTTTTACGTCATTTGTAAAAGATAAAGTTGTAGTCTCCATGATTTATTGGAATATTAGCATGTGACCATTTAAGTGAATGGACAAGTTTTACTACAGTAACAACAACATTACTTGTTTCTGAAGATAGGATTAAAGGTTCTATGGACGAAATTAATCGATAACTTTTATGCTTAAATAGGAGGTTTCATTAGTTATTTTTATAACATTTAAACAGTTTTGACGTATGGTCATACGTGGGTTTATTATAGCAAGGATATGAAATATTTCGTATTAGAATTTGATTGTCATTTCGAATAAGATTAGATTAAATTAGATTAGATTAGATTGAATTTTTAAAAATGCTTAACATACTGAGGGTCGTATTCTAGAACTCTACTCAATGCTCAAATCAGGATTTGAGTATGGTTTAAAGCACTCGAAATCATACTCAAGTCCCTGCCATTAGGGTCGTATTTCCAGTGCTCGTGTTTCAATTGCAATCCTGACTTAAGCATTGAGTAGAGTTCTAGAATACGACCCTAAGAGGATTGCGATTTAACAACCATGGTGACAAAATCCAAATTATGATTAGAAACTTCTGCAATCTGCAGTTTTGGTTATGTTTTTAATAAATGTTATTACAAAACGAAGTAAAAACTCGAAAGAAGTCCAGTCATTGTTCACTATACTTAAATTTACCTACAGTAAATCAGTTAGATAGATAGATAGATAGATAGATAAAATGTTTATTTGTTACTACATTCACACGTACATAACAGCAAAAAAATAAAAAATAAAAACAAAACATAAACACAAACAAAACAAAAAATAAACAAAAACAGCAGAGTCGCAGCACTGCTAGACACCCAGTTATGTACGTGTGCTGCAGCAGTGCAAAAAGGTCATAGCTCAGCGTCGGTGTTTACTCAAGAGCAAACCGCTGATTTTCAGCTATAACCTAGAGGTAATCGCGGATACGATAATCAGCTCGCTGACGTCATTTTTCCATTTAATTATATTTAAACATATAGTAATAATTAGAATAGAAACCAAATAAATAGGAAGATAATATAAATATAATGTTTAAAAAATAAATTAAAAATATTAGTGATTTATGAATTATATATTGTAAGAGTACAATATATAAAAAAAAAATTAAGAAAAACAAGTGAAATACAGATATAAAAGAAAATTAAACTGTTAGTGGGTTAATCATGGTTTTAATACACAATATATGCAATAGGACTGGACTGGACTTAATAGGCTGATGATGATGATATGCAGCAAATTTTCGCCACCTAAGCAAAGCTCTGTGAAATACCCTTTTTTTGACTGTCAAGAAGAAGTTCCTTTACCTTTTCCTTGAAGGTGCGTTTAGATTTTAAAAGTCTTAAAGGTGGTGGAATGTTATTCCAACACTTTGTTGCGTGGTAGCGAAAACTGCCGGTGAACGCTGCTGTACGATGTCGCTGCATGCTTAGCGGGGGACGTAACGATCTAGGAATATGGTCGTACCGTTTATAAAAGTGGGGAAATTGTAATTTTGAAAAAAGATAATCTGGATTTTTGAATTTTGCAATATCAAACATTAAAGAGGCAAGATGTAACTGTCTGCGAGATTCCATGTTGAGTATACATGCATTATTAAGAAACGGCGTTATATGACTCCTAGGCGAAACATCAAAAATAAACCTACAACATGCATTCTGTATGCGTTGTATTAAGCGACTTGTTTTATATAACAGTCGAGGGCCATAAACAAGGTCCGCATAGTTGAGACGAGACAGCACCAGGGATTCGCACAAAGTGATCCTAACTCCCTCGGACAGTAAATTCCTAATTTTGTACAAGACTTTCAGTCTATAAAAGCAACTTCTTACAACATTTTCTACATGTTTTTCGTAACGGAGTTCGCTGTCCAACAGAACACCAAGATTTCTAGCTTCATGAACCCGGGAAATACTTTGACCTAAAATACTAACTACTGGTGACTTGTTTAAAATTTTCTTAATCTGAACTTTTGATCCAAGCACCATAAACTTTGATTTATTAGGATTAAGTACTAGCGCATTTCGGACCGACCATTCAGCTATCGCATTTAGGTCTTCATTGAGCAGCCGTAATGAATCCGATACTCTCTCAGGCACTTCAGAAATATACAGCTGAACATCATCGGCGTAAGTTAAAGTACCTAATTGGCTAATATTCTCTTACATTGTTAAATGAATGAATGAAATGAATGAACATTAGGATGTCGTGTCATAGGTGACATTGTGTAAAAATGTTCGTCTATTTTTACTTTAAAAAAATATAATACGATTAATAGTACCTAGGTATTTAGAAAGCCTTTGAAAGCGTTTCCTAGTAAAAACCGGAGATTCGGTGATTTCAAAGAGCGTGACGCGCTAATTGGTGCGACGCGACAGTAGCCTTTGTCACGGCGATCCACTGGCGCAAACGCCTCTTCTGTCAGTCTGATATACAAACAACTAAAAAGGGAAGAAGCTAGGGTGATAGATGCGGCGATTTATAACTGAATAAGATCCTAGATGTCGAGTACCTAATGACCTATGGCTTCGTAAATCAATTAACTTGTAAATAGAAACAATACATGGCAGAGTCACTCTTAATTAAGTTTCACACGACCATTGTATATACATATGTTAGGTACATATATACATTTCGCTACGTATAATATATATTCAAAGTATATTATTACAAGAATCTCCATTTAAAGTATATATTTACTGTAATTTGTCACTGCAATCTCTCACAATGTATCCAACGGCCCGCGGCGGTAGGCGCTCTGCGATAATAAACCTAATGAATTGAGCCCGCTCGTGAAACAAATGACGTTGCGACACACTGACACCGGTCGAAGGGCTCTTGCCCAATCCTGATAATTAGCTCTTTTATTATACATGTTAATCTAAAGCTTTTGACCTATACGTTGAATGTATGATTGTATATACATATAGGCACTAAGTAGTTCTCATTAGTCACTAAGGCACATTTCGAGATTTATGTAGAAAACATTTAATTTGTACAGTTCGGTCATAGTTTCGTCATGTCTGTCTGTAATATGTCACAGCTTTTTTATTTGTTCCCATGAATTTGGTCTAAGGACGTTTGATCGCTCAAACATATCCAGGAAAAAACTGGAAAAACATTATGATCCACATTTATAGAACGAAAAGAGAAATACAATAACATTAATCCAATGATAATAGGATAGGTATTTCGAAATTCAACAATAAGCGCACTTGACCTTTAATGACGTTAAACGCTCTAATCTTGACATACGTGCTGTCAGTCGTTTTGAAGGCTTCTCCCTCTTTTTTTTGAAGACTTGCAATTATTCCAAAAAAATCAGTAATGTAACTCTTATTAATTCACAAAAAATTGACCAGTGTATGTATATACGTAGCTGTAAATAATTCACTCTCTTTGTAGACCTAAATCACAATGTAGTTAATTTATAACGATGTAATCAGAAACTGTTGAGCAAACCTGCGTATACGCCCCTGATATTATCACACACATGCAGCTCATTGAGCTCGCAGAGATACCACAGCATCGCATTAAGCCGCGCATCAACGTTCCTTCACTTGCTGCATCTAACCTGCATAGTATAAGTAGTCATTGTTATGACTCTATGTACACAAAGTTGATGACTAGTAATAGGTATAATAAAGATACTAGTAGTAGGTACTAATTCGAAAAAAGGAAATTCGAAATAGTAGATTTTACATTCATAATATGTTAGATGTCCGTTTACGAATTATATGTACTTATGAGCCTTTTGCATATAGAAATAAGTTGATTAACACGACACATTACATTAGGTATTACGATAGGTACCTAACTATTAAGTTTTCGCAATAAGAAAGCTTTACAATAGATAATGAAGGACTTGCGCACAGATATTACAGAGTCGGCGCCGCGATAAAGGTCGTTGCTCTCGACTAACATTACAAGATTTTGAATTTAGACTTTCCTTATTATTGCGAACAATTTACTACTGAAATTCACTAATGATCATGTGAATTGCTATGTTGATTTATGATTCAGTTGATAATTTACAACGCTACTATAAAATGACCGAAAGTGCATTTAGATAATGCTGTTGGATAATCGGCAAATATATTTATTTATATTCTATTCTACGACTTAATTTATGGATATTAACTAATTAATTGAGGCATCAACGTTTCATATGCAGTTCTGAAATACCTGTTGTCTACCGCAAACATATCTGTTTCGTTATCGGTCGTGCGTACGCGCATTATCAGCCTTTTTGCGATTGCGCCAACACAGTGCACACACGAGCGTTCATTGAGTAACATATTATGTTACTGATTGTAGTTACTATCACACAATAGAGAAAAATGTACGTACATTACATTGTGTGTGATCCTATATGAAAACATCGAATTATTTAGTGGGCATAACTTTTTACAGTCAACTTAAATTTATCTCACGAAGAACAGTATATCTTGAATAATTTATTACAGTTATTTGTGGTTGTTTCTTTATAGAATATTACTACATTATGCAATACAAAAGGACACATTATGCATTCTTAAACTGTGTCTATAAAATAGCGAACTTATGTGTATACAAGTATTGGCGATATACGTATACGGTATCGGTAAATGGTTATTTTACCTATGAAAGTTTATTTTTAGTAATTCATTTAGTATTTATTACCTAACTCACTAAAGTTGACCAATGATATGTCGCAATTATCAATTTATCCATAAAAGTTCTATAAGGGTTTGCTGTTACATCTGTGACGATACTGATCTCTTCATCGTCATCCCATCTTTTTATCATCCTCTTTTCTAGTCCCTGGTCACTTCTTTTCAAAATTTTGAATACACATGCTATTGAAGTTAAGAGTGTAGAACAAATTTCAGTTTAATGTTGAGTCTAGCATTCAGCGCACTCCACTACCTTAAACTATTTAACTTCAACTCGCTGGTGGTTAAAACTATAATATTATTTTTGCAATTCGAGTTCAAGTAGGCCCCCATGGGAAAGTCGCAGTGCATTAAAATTACATTATTTTGGTTCTTAATATTCTTATTTTTTGTTATAGCTAATTCAAGAAACAAGATAGAATGTATCTTAAATTTAAAATTTAAATGCTAAGTAAGGCAAAGTTAATTAACAAAGTTTTACTTGTGCTACAAGATAACCCTTCAATATTCTTAAAAAAGAGTCACAGGAACTCTGTTTTTAAAACCTCGGCCGAACGAAATCTAAGTTTTAAGATAACAGCGAATAAATCCAAGCAAACATTATTATTATGGAAAAGAAAAGAAAGAAACTAAAAAGAAACTAATATTACATTAATTTCTGATGTAAACAAGACAAAGTTATAGGAGTATTTAACTACATTTAGTATATACTTAGAAGCAGAATTATTAATCAAGTTTCCAACTAGAAGGTCTGTGTGACACTCACATACCTTTATTACTGTAATATATGTAAACAAGGAGGTAGTTAGTAAGATGAAATTACTCTATGTTATACAACTTTATATTTGAGTTTGAGTTTATTATACGCTGCAAAAGTAACATTGTTCATTCACCCACGTTTAGTATTCACTTTATATACTTCTACATAAATACCTAATAGGGTCGATCAGTAAAGGGTAAGGATGCGATTTACACCTTCAATTTGAAATTCTCGTCGCGCGTAACAATCACCGTAACTGACGCAGAAGTCCCCGTGGTATCATAAAAAAACGTCAACCAGGATGAACGACAGATTTTCAACCGTAGCTTGAATTAAAATATTGGCCAGTGTTTTTTATATAATGCTTTGCCCAAATAACGTGGCATTGTTTTACGAGCCTGACCTTTTTCGCCTAGAATTTGATGAAATTTAATTGTTTGATACTTACAGATAAAAGCGAACAATAAAGAGAAATAAATAAGACTTTCACGCTGATTCACTAAAACATTATCACTAATTACAGATATCTTAGAGTGAACCCGTGACCATGGAGCGTGTAACTGTTCCGAAATATCGGGTATATAACAAAAATTAATAATCGTAGAAATAAACCTTTAATTAGTGATAATCATTTAGTACCTAAATAATCACTAAATTGTAGGCTGGGAATATTAACTGTATCAAGTATGTATATTTTAGAAGATCAGAGTAGGAAACCAGATAGATTGGTGCTAGACTATTGTCTTCAAACTGCATTAAAATATTGAATAAAATACCGAACGATTTGAAAGTATTGCCGACATACCGAATGAGCAAGAAATTAGACAAATAGCTTTTAGAAAATTGTTTTTATAATGTTAAAGAATTTTTAGAATATACCTAATAAACTTATAGCACTGTAGTACATATTAAGAAGTCATCTATATCTATATCTTAATTTAATGTAAGTTAAAATTTTTGCAAGCCGATTAACTGTAAGATATGTTGCACTAATTAATAACTTCTTTGTAAACTTTTATTTAACCATATCTTGTGAAAATAAAATAATTTCATTTCATTTCATAAAGTCAAATTGATAGCTATAATAGAAATAATAAGATTTTTTTCTTAAATGAATATGCTGTTAAAATTTGAAGCCTTTGCCACACACAGCAACACAAAGGACGTACATAGAAAGATAGTAAATTATGTGTAACTTGGAGATTCCATGCAAAGGAGTTATCGACATGCGCCCACACACTAGGTGCAAAGTGTACACTACACCTGCGTACAAGAATGTACCTACTTTGCATTGCACAATGCAAACACTTGTTAACTTGTACATTGAATGCGTGGTGTGCAGATATCAGCGCTGGTGGAACTGATTTTTCTAGGTTCAGTAAATGCTATATTAGCCTCGGGTTGTTTTCAGGTAAAGATTATTTAGTGACATATTGTTGTATAAGTACCAAACATAGTAATATATTATTATATGTATATATACAAACAATTAGATGACCTCTCCTCGTCCAGCGGTTTGCACTGTGGGCGTTGGATGAGGAAGTCCTGGATTCCCGGTAGGACCAATTTGAAGAATGAACTTTTCTAAATTACTTTTGGGCCATAAATGTTCTGGGTAGTGCCCCAAAGTGAATTTCATTGCTCTGATACCTACTCATTGTACAGGGAATTCCCTAGTTTAAGAATAATAAATGGTGTGATTGTCAGGACCTAAGTAAATAAGCTCAACTCTGTATTCTAACTTTTAATATCTAATTGTTTCGGCAACTTTGGCAGTGATTGTGAAAGATTTATTCTCGCTATCGTAAAGACACGTTCCGAAATGACATGTAACAGAACTTGAAACGTGCTTTGATTTAATTACGAGGAATTTTTAATTAAGTAGAAAACTAAAGTGCTTATAAAGGTTAATAATATTTTGTTTAATATTAAAATTCAACACTTCGTAATGACTGGCTTTCACCGAGAATTATAAAAAGCTTTTCCACTTGCTCTGTTTTTCACTGCATGACGGCGAGAATCGAATTTTATACCTTATTCATGTGATTTTCGGTTGAAATTTGCACAATTCTGTGCGAAAACTGAACCGGTGCGGTGCGCCCTTGACCACGTCGAAATGCCCAACGTCCTCTAAAGCCCGAGCTTTAATATTAAATTTCATTGCAGCCAGAGTTACTAGAATTAAACGTGTTGAAATATTTTACGACCTTATGCGAGCACTTTATAGTTAGAATTAACGTAGTCGACTACTTGTAAGTAGTATTTTAGAGCCGTCCATTACGACTAAACATTCAATAAAATACACATTTCTCACAACTTTTCAAAAGACCTAGAAGATGTAATCTTCTTCCGTCTTTCTATATCCGAGTGATTGATTGTCATACAAGATGGCAGGTATTAAGCGCGAGAAAGTGAAATAACATAATTATATTTTTTATAAAAAAAACCGACCTCAAAAATTTGTGAAATTATATCTATTTGTGAAGTTTTATTGAAGTTGGTCAACGGAAAGTGGTTGAAATGCAATAAGCCGGATTCATCCCCACTTTGCCACACTTAGAGGTGGATTATTTCCAAATTTGAATGGCACCACTACTGAAGTAAACAGTTCCAACAAAAAATAATCATCGAAATCGGTTCACAACTGTGTTCGTATGTTTGTTGCCGATCTTCTTTTTGGATTTTTAACGACTTTTTTCCGTGGCGCCACCTGTGACAAATTTATTTCTTCACTCATATAGGTACCTTTACACCTACCATCACTGACTAGAGATGTCGATTTAATTATTGTGATTTTGAAGTTTATTAGGATTTCAACGACTCTTTTGCCAAATAAGTCGTTAAAAACCAATAAACAGATAGGCAACAAACACAGAAAGATTCGTAAGGTCTGCTGGTTCATTCCATGGCTTGATTGGCAAAGTATCTAGTACGGATTGCCTAAGGGTGCTGGTTCGAATCCGCCCGAATCGAATGAGTTTTTCTTAGTGTTTCGATCTTTGTTATATTAATTATTAATAACAAACCAAAATGGCTTTATGAAAAATCATTCGAAAACTTTAGCACTTTACAAATGTGTGAAAAAAATTCTGTATACAATAAATAATAAAAAAATATACAATATGTCTATTATTAGATTTACATAGGTAAAGCTTAAGATATAATCAGATAAGAAATGCTCTTACGAAAATTGTATGATGTAGGGATAAAAGGCATAGCCCATAAATGACAAGTGTGTCATTTATGGGCTATGCCTATGAGTTTGAGGTAAATAGTGATTTACGTGACTGAAAGAGAGAAATTCATTGAAATTGAACACGTAATAACGTACATAATATAAAATCTGATAAGATAAACATAATTAACTCTATACCGCGACGTAGCGCGTTGGGTTGTATTCTGTTCTTGGTATACTTATGTATAAATGAACTGCCCAAAATATATACTGAACATTGCACTTTGTTTACAGATGATATTACAATTATATTATCTTGCGAAATCGAGGAAGAATTACAAGTCAAATTAAATAGGACATTTGAAAACAATCTAAAATGGTTAAATTCTCACAATTTGGAATTAAATATAAAAAAATCTAAACTTCTTCAATTTAGACCGCACCATCATAATTGTATAATATAATACAAATATATAAATACGGAATTAAATGCGGAAACTACAGCAACCCTACTCGATATTGAATTAGACTCTACCATGAATTGGAAATCTCATGTAGAAAACCTAACTGGCAAGTTGTCTTCTTTTAATTAATTACACATTGTACAACCTCAAAAAGGTTACAGATTTTAAAGCTGCTCTATCTGCGTACTATGGCTATATCCATTGAAAGCTCTCATACGGGATAGTTTTATGGGGAAATTGCGTTGAGATTGACAACTTAATACTTGCTAATATAGATTTACAATCTTGTAAGCCATTCTTTAAGAAACACAAGATATTAACACAAACCTCAAGTTACATTCTTGAATTAAGTACAGGAGCTATACGAATTTCAAAACATATAATTTATAAATATTCTATCTAAATACCTAAATATATATGTATAAGTTTATCAGGAATGGTATATGGTACTTTAATGTTATTTAAATCTATTTATTGTTGTTATTGCCTAAAATCCCATTTAGATTTGTCATTAATTATTTTCAATTTTATTTCAATAACGTAATTAGTAAATTAAGGACTTAGTGAAAATCAATTTTCGCAGTGCCCCTACGGGGTGTTACATGTCCAGTACGTATATTAGTTTGAAAACACCTTTTTATAATCACGACAATGTGACTTAATAAAGAATATGAATGATAAGGAATAAAGAATATGAATATGAACTCAAATCAAATATAAAATCGCTGTTGAATATAATGCGTGTACAATTTTCTTCGTTTTAAGTCTATGTATCTGTTCGAAATTTCAGATATGCAACTATTACAAGAAAGTTATTAAATCAGAAGCTGAATTTTCAGAATTAACTTAAATTCAGCATTCAAGTTTCTTATTTTGATATTCACAACTTTGCAAAATCAAACTTTTCTCAGGAAGGGAAGTAATGACCTCGTGAAAACTTATGAGATTGGATGCATTCATCCATAACTCGTATCGAATCATACGATTATACAAGCGTGTAATATCGAGAACGCGTAATATGACGGCTTGTTATCTATATTACCAGATTCATATAATTATTGTGGCTTCGGGGAGATAAAATATATACGATATCCATGTAAAAGAGGAACGTTCCGGTTCCGGTTAGTGTGGTTCACGTATTTTTGCATTTTATGTCGATTTGACATAAATCTCGGCAAAATTGTCGTTAACTACTTACATTACATTTTCTCAAGTCTTTCATTGAGAGTTAAGTTGGAATAACAATGTAAAACTAGTATCATGACGTTTGTTTGAAAAAACAAATACTCGCGATTTAGATCCGAAAAATTTTCAAGTAAGACTAACCCCATGCATTTGTACAATTGGATAAAAATTATCATCTGCAAGAACTAAAAACTATAATAATATAATTCGTTTATTCCCAGTAATCCCATGTAGGTACTCATTTCAACACCGCATTCCACACAGTTCTGAAATTTTAATACTGGATGTCCATCTATTTTTACCTTACTAATAATAGATTTCAATCATAGAAACTAGAGATATCGAGCCTAAATTCATTATTGAATGCTTTGCAGACGGCTGCATCCAAGATGGCGTGCGATCAATGGTTGCCATGGTAACGCGTCGGCAGCCGAGCTAGCCTGAAACTCGCTGAAAACAAAATGCGATAAACATCCGTTTACGGGATTTTGTGTATGAGTAAAAGGGACAGACGTTGCAAGTGAAAACGTGACAATGAAAGGTGTAAAGGGAAGCATTTTAAAAATAATATTCTAACGATCCCAAGGGTCACGTGTACTCGCTCTAAAATTGTTAATTTTTACTATAAAAATACTTGTAGCTTGTAGCTATAGAGACAGATAAATAGGTGATATTTAGATATTTAAGTGTCAATAATAAAAGTGTGTTTCGTTATGTCGTACTTTTATATAAATTATACGATTGTACTTTGAGTGTGAAAGTATATCACGAACTGAATTACGGTACACTTGTAAACTTTTGTTTTTATTTTGAGTAACGAACAGGCCGTAATGCCGTAATCTAAATGTCTCCTCACGTTTCCGTTCTTAATGTTCAACAACAACGTGTATTGTAATCTAATTGAACAGATACATTAAATAAATTAGAGACTTAACGACTTTACTTGTTAAAGTGAAAGTTACGTTAAAGATTTAACTTGCTTATATTTTTTGTGAACTTTATATAGTTCGTATAAGCATAATCATATAATTTTATAATGAAACAATAGATCTATACACACTTTAATTATTATCAGGTATGTAATCCCTTAAAACCCGTAAAAACAGACATCTTTTCAGGAAAATAACTCCTAACCCATTAGTACACTTCCACCTCGCATGTTATTTTGAGAACAACCTTAACAATATTTTTTAGTATTGCCATTTCGTATTTTATTAATTAAAGTCAAATCGACTAACTAACTAAGTTGTTTAATTATATTCTTGCAAGTAGTTGTAAGTTATAAGCATTTTAAACTAAATAATTGACTATAATAATTATAGCTTTTGTTAACGATCGTATACATATAGTGGAAGCAATGTTAACATGCTATACATACGAGGAGGTGCGATAGCGACACGCATTCATTTATTATTAGTCTATATTTATGTTCCGGAATCCGTGCTGTAAATAGCGTGTCGTTGGCTCTCCGTCTTTGTGAACTTACGACAGCATCAAACATCTGGAATTATTTTTTTTTTGAGTCATTAACCGGAATCAATCTAAACAATACACTGAAGCAA
>NW_020653945.1:12690146-12696424 GCF_003589595.1 Hyposmocoma kahamanoa
TTTTTTTTTTAATCAACATCGAATTATAATTAAAGATTACACATGTCATTGCATTAATATTAGGAATGCGAACCTATTTATTCATTCCAGTGGGTGGAATGTTTTATACATTGTTTATAATATAACATAGTCATAAATAAATATAGGAAATAACATAGTCTATAGTCCATTTGTTTAAGTATTTGCTTAACTAAATGTAAACAATCTTGAAGTGTCTATTTAATGAAATACACATTTGTGAAATGATTTTTACTTACCTTCAAATACAGAATACAAATACTTAGCTTCATATGAAATTCCATGCCTATTTTTATACCTATTGATTGTAAAGTATAAGTTTCAATAAAAAGATTTATCAAGATTGTTTACATTTAGTTAAGTACCTAAACAAATAGACTATAACAACCTTATTTGGATTACAGGAAGAAATCATTGCGTTAGCAATGTTATGAATTAACTTCTGTCGCTACATAGACGTAAAAGAAATACCGGAATTGTTTAATTGGCGTTTGTAAATTAGAAAATATAATTTTTCTAAAAAGTTTGAATTTATAGAGAAATAAACTTTATATAAAACATTGTATGGTTTTATTGCCTCAGTCAAGCTTGCAAAAGCTAAGACCGAACGACAAACAAGGAATATATTGCTTAATTTCAAACAAACGTTTATTTTAATATCTTAGCAACCTATTTATGCGTCCCGCTTCTGGGCACGGGTTTCCTCTCGGGCGAGGATGTAGGCCATTGTCCGTTACGCTGGCCCATTGCGGCTTGGGGACTTCTCACGTTTTCTGAGGGTTATGAACCTTCTTCAACGTGCAGATTTCATCACGATGTTTTCCTCCATCGAAAAGCTCATGCTAAATTTCAAATTAAATTTCGCACATAAATTCCAAGAAACTCGAAAAGTGCAGATTCGAACCCACGACCTGCTTGGGAGGCGGTATGTCAAACCAATACAAATAATTTATTGTTGTTTTCTACCTTAACAATAAGTTTAATACCGAAGAACTCTTTGTTGCGAATGGTAATCAACATGTACAAATCGAATGGAATGAATCTTTAAGTGTATTACTGTAGTCTATATCATCGTTGCCGCATTCCAGAGTGTTTTGTTATTTAATAGAAGTATGTACCTACTTAGCATTTTCAGATATAGCTTCAAATTTTCAGTATCAACTTAGTCATTAAATACTGAAGTCTTAGTAATACAGAATCCTCTGAATAGGATATGGGCCAATCCTATTCGACCTCCACCTTTTTATATTTATATTCAAATATGTTTTTATATAAAAAGTCTTTATTGATTTTATTGAACATCATGAGTTTTATGACCATTTTATTTTATTTATTAATTTTTGTAGTCTCTAGTTTGTTGTAATAATTAATATCGATGATCGAGCACAAAGAAAAATTCCTTCTGTCTGACAGGACTCGAAGCTCTACCAACTGAGCTACAGATAGAGTCAGCAGACCTTACCAATTTCTCTGTGTTTGTCACAAATCTGTTTGTATTGGTTTCTTGCCCTAGTCTGGTATACAGACGCAGGTTCGAATCCTGTCAGATCGAAGGAATTTTTTGTCTGTGTTTAATCTTTGTATTAATAATTATCTACATATTAATTATTTCCAATATAAAAATCATAATACTGGATATCGAGTAAAATGTTCATAATTCATCGCACCTGGTTTACATAGAGAAACGTTTCCATGAGAGTTTTAGTTCGCAAGGTATAGATGCAAATTACCTCTGAAAACTTATACGGCAAATTTATCATGTTTCAGTTCAATCACACCCATTGAAGATGTCGTCCAAAATCAGCCATTTAATAGTACCGGGAATAGGTGAATGTGATGTATACGTGACGATGTATGTAATTATCAGATGTAGTTCGTCGTAAAAAGGAATAGCTGTGGTAATACGAAAAAGGCAGTAAAACGGAATGTGCACAATGGAGGCCAATAAAAGTGTTAGATTTACGTCGTGAGGTTATAGTACACGAAATTCAAGTTAGTCATTACGTACGTTAGCGAGAGTCAGGAGACCGCGTTATACGAAGTACACTAAATTAACTTGTTACTTTTATTTTTCCCCATTTATCGACTGGTTACTTTTGCAGATTCTTTTTGCTTCAAATTCATTCATAAGTATGACTCGACAATTTTCCGATCTATTTTCGTTTGATGCTACAATCAATCTTCATTTTGATGATCAACATAAATATCTATTTGGCTTATTTTATTTTCCATTGATTTCAAAATGAGTTGGTATTACCGCAGACACGTTCAACAATGTATAGTTATGTTCAAAGGCGGACGAATCTTGAGTCGTGTATAATTTGACGAACAATCTCGTCTCAAGGGAATATATGTATACTCAAGACAACATCTCAGTTTCGAAGATGAACGGATCGATTAAGTCGAGACCGTCGTCGGGTCTCTCCAAAGAAATCTAGATAATGCCTCTTTCAAGTCCAAGTGATTATTCAATAATAATAATAATCTTATTGCAACTTTACATTTAACCGTCTTTTACCGGTGATCTCGCAGCATTCCATCAAGTTCACCTCGTAGGTAATAACGATTTTATCTAACCGCAAATACATATGTAAGTACTACGCGTAGTCACCAAATTGCCATGACACAAAATTGCGGGTAGTTTATCCGTATTTACGCGGTTCTATCGTTCAATCTAAGGCCGGATCATGCCCGTTTCCCAATTTGGTGTGGTACGAGTGCGCGGCTGCGGACATGCGCGCGCGACTATTTATACCACGTGGTCGAGCGATGCCCGCCGCTGTACAGCCATCGCCCGCCCGCCCCCTAACCCCGCCACCTATCCCGCGCTTTTATAAATATAGACTGAGGGAATCCATTGCGAATAAGTACGTACCACATTGAGCATTGATGATACTATTGCATGAGTCAGATTATAAAATCCAGTACAGTGATGATTTTTCAAGAACGTGGAACAACGCTGTTCCCATTTCCAAAATATGTATGTAATGTAGATGACAAGTATAAGCAATTCACTTGCAATGCCCCAAACTTATTTTAGGAATTAGTTAGTTAGCTACATAGTCTTAAACATAACGGTGACGACCCTTTTAGGAGTCCGTGAAAGTCCCACAGACCACCGCAGTCAAACCCCATTATGCTTTGATTAGAACAAGTTACTCGATTTATCCCTTTAAAGGAAATATACCTAACTATCCCCGCTCACCGCTCGGAACTATTACGATAAAGTTGTTTGCACTAATAATTCTACTTTGTACCTGTATATTAGATGATTATCTGAGTGAGTACTCGCACATAGAAAATCTACAGTAATTAAAATATTGTAATCTACTTGCAGTGTACTTAGTTTACTTTCCTTTCTTACAGTACTTTTAGTACTCTTCGCCTGATTTAGGTTTGTAGTTACTGGTAGTCATAAACTGGGTTAGAAGTGATAATGATAATTATCATTATCAATGATCGTGATAAATATGCTTTCTTAATTATAAAAATAATCTTGATATTTATAACAATAATTGGAACATCAAATTGCTGCCGCTAGCAATGTCATATCACGTAAGAACAAAAAAGAAAACAAGAAAAAAAGTCATAAACTCATTGACTTACAAATAAATGGACGACGGGTCTAATACACACACCACGAAAAAAATGTCCCAAGTCAACCTATTTAAACGTAGTGACATGTAAAGGAATATGAAAAAGGTAAAACGTTGAATTTAAATTGTAATGTCATCGCAGTACTGTCTAATTTTACTTGCTTCGCTGACAGCGAAGCAAGCAACAACAAACGAAGACTAAAACGTGAATGACGCTCTGTATACGATTTTAACGCCCTATAAGTTCGGACACTTTTTAGCGCGGACCCGACGTCCATATAATTGTAAGTCAATGCATAAACTAAATCGTTTTTCCAACGATTTTTCTTCGTGTTTCTTTAATTTCCAACTGTCATTTTTAGTCCAAAATTTAAAAAAAATACTATGTATCAGCTTGGATAATTATTGGATGTATATCAGATATTTATCACGATAATTTCGAACCTTGGTCTTAAAAAACAATATTATAATATACACTGCCCATTTCACTGTCAATGTTACGCCGTGGGAGCAATTTGTCATTTCCAAAAACAACTGCAATAGATGATCTGTAAAACAAGCTGGCCTATTTAGAGTCACAGATTTTAAAATTAGTGTATGTAGCATTATTTCATATTTTGCGATTCGATTGCTTTTATGTATTTCGTTCGACTTTCGCTGAACTTTCTCCGCTTACCACAATACATTTAATTGTTTAGATGGAGTCCTGTCACCTGTAAAAGCAGGTTCACGTAATATATTATCGGTAAGTGAAACGTACGAGTATGCATATATAATCTTATATATATGCTATATATCCTAAAGGAGTCGTCCATCACATATTAGCTCTGATATTATACAACACACTCGATTTAAAAACTTAAAACAGTATACGAGTACATAGCATAGCTATGTTACACAGTTTTTATTTATATTAAAATTTGTATAATGTATTTTAACTTTATTTTCTTAAGTTTTCGCAATTATGAAACTATTTTTCGGATGTTTTATTTCTTTTTTCAAACAAACCAACGTTTCGGGCTATTTTCCCATGATTACGGCTGACTGCCACATAAAAACAAAATAAATAAATATACACGATTCAAATCCGAAAAATATTTATAAGGAAATGTTTATTTGGTCTTAAATGCCTCATTTGGACTATTTACATTTTACTTCTGCAGCTGAATTCTAAAGTTAATCAATTCATTCAGTATTTAAAAAGAACTGGTTTCGCCGGCATTCTTTAGTTACCACATCGTGGTGATACCTAAACATGCGAATGAATGAGTAAACAACAATGATTTGATGAAAAGTTCGTTAAACTGTGCAAATATTGACGTAGGCGAGACGTGAAAAATATTCAGTTTCCACTAATTACGACTGACTTGTTTCAATTAAGTGTTCACGTGTTGCTAAACCTATCCGTCAACCTGTTTATTTCGTATGTAATGGTAAAGTATAAAAAACTACATATCACTGCGGCTACATTTAATTTATTTACTAAATAAACTGAGAAAGCAGCAACTGTTCAAATTAAATAAAAATTATTTTATTTTTCGATGTACAGTTTTAATTAAAAAAAATAGCTTTACCATAAACTATTGGAGGTGTTATATTTTTCATGTACATACATTTATCTATATTTAGGTAAGCCGAGAAACGGGATTAATTATGTTACTGCACTTACTGTTTGTCTTGTGCGGTTATTTCAGTTAAAACCGAGGTCTAAATGCGGTGTAAGTCATGCTGACTCTAATAACTACATACTTACGAAATTCTCTCGTAAAGCCAACTCCACACTATACGTTACACACTACTACAACTCCACATTACTAAGGCCACCGCACTTGTATTAACCCACTGTTCTTAGAAATCTCTCATGTTTTAGCCCGTGGCAGACGTAAATTATCTAATTGAATTATGTTTACCGTCTATACAGTTTGCTTGTTATTTGCAAAACGTTGGAAATTTCCTAATGCTTATTTAATATGTTGAATTTGTATTTACTGAGTGCCGACACTATTGACGTTGGGTCGGCCGAATTTATACGTGATAATTGAACCTTGATTGATTCATTTTTTTTTTTTTTTATTGTATTAATGTGCTATAGTAGTAAATACTCAATCACTACTATAGCACCTAAGCATTCGAAAAAAATCTAAAACAGTTTTATTATTATGTAGTAGTTAGTAGTTTCTTTCGATCGAGCAGAACGCGGCAATTGGGCATTGTTACGAGTTGCGTGGGCGCCGGTCATTAGGTGTCGTTGTACAGCTTCCTGCTCACCAGTATATTCTTCGTATTTTACAATGATAATAGTAGGTATGTGCAGCCAAATGTATATTGATATACTCATATAATTGTATTGTCCTCAATACAGTACAGTACAGCAAATTAAACAATTCTGTGAATTCACAGTGAAGTTCATGTAGAGCACATAAAGTACTTTATGGAGCTACATACATATGTAACTATCCGATGCAATAATCGGCTGAACATATATCTCTTTAGCAAACACAAAGCTTAAAACTGCAAATGAGTTATGAGGAAATAGCATAACTAATCATTAACACTTCATTGATTGCATATCATTACTATAAAAAAACTATTACACCTTCCCTTAAAGAGAACTGAAGTATCATTAAAGGACTGGTTGCCAAAAGTCAGTTTCAAATTGTAACG
>NW_020653945.1:12696434-12709008 GCF_003589595.1 Hyposmocoma kahamanoa
AACATAGCATGGAACTGTACTCAATAAATATGGACCCAATAAAGATTATTATTATTAGGTATATATTATTCTCGGTCGACTTATCGTCCTACATCGAGGTCACGATCTGATTCAAATCCAAACTTTGGAAAATGTGTTCAGCCGACACGCTTATGTACTAAGTACATCAACTAGATATATTGTAAGACATGTGTATCAACTTAGTATAAACCGTGAAAAATGATGATCAAATGAAGTGACAGCTTGTGTATAAATCGTAATACCTACGCAAACGATAGTTTTGTGTACCTTTGTGGATACCCATGTAAATGCTTTAGAATTCATTCATTTTCAATGAAATGCCTATATTTTTGGCATTTAATATAATCATTTCATTCATTGCCACATTTGAAAAACTTCGGTGATAAAAAGCCGATGATTTTACATTGCAAATCTTTAGGAATGAAATTTAATAATAGTTCCAGTAAATATAATTAATGCCGGCTCTTTCAGTTTTTGCTAAGTCTTTGTGAAGTAGAAGTGCTGTGATCACGAAGTTTTCTGGGAAGGGTTCCAATAACAAAGCCAATTTTCGCACCTCATTATAATATGAAGTTATTTCCTGTAAAAATACCTTACATAGAAACTATTTAAACTACAAACAACGCAATTCTGTAGCTACCAATCAAAATCATCACTAATTCTAACTTGTAGAAAGACGCTAAATCTTGTTGACACTCTGTTAGTACTGGATATTGAAATTTTTATTCGCTAATGAGTAGCACGTGGTCGTTTTAAAAATACGGCGAGTACGCAACGTGACGTACACAAAATTGTAGGCCAAGGAGAGCTAAAACCAAACGGCTATGCCAATATTCGCTCTGATAGACGTCTGTTAGCCACAATGTGATCGATATGCAATTACCTCCAAAATCATGTTCGCAGCTCGTAAATAAAACCTGCTGATGGAAATAAATGTACATGTTTATAGTACTTACTTCTTGGGTCATAATGCGCATTAAGCGCGAAAATCCCCTGTCAAAAGATTTACACAAGCAAGTTGTCGTAGGGGCCAATTTGTATTTATCTCTATTTACAAACTGTACGAACACTGCAGACACTAATAGAGACGAACACACCTTTTCTTTCTTCAATATGTACCGCTAAAGCTCGAATAGTAAGGAAAATAGTACGGACGATAAATCTTAAGAACTGCGGCTTACCTTCTGAAGAACGACGTCGTGTTGGCACTATGTATCGCTGTCAGATACACTTGGATGAGCGCTTTATTATATTTTACTATCCGTGCTGAGGTACATATATTGCTTTTTAGATAAAGTGAGACCAAAAATAGACGTTAAACGCATTTCGACCACACGGAAAATCGGTTTTTCGACGTTAAAAAAGAATAATTGAACTTCTTTTTGTAATTAATAATGAAAATACCGGTAAAGAATGGATCCACGATTGATTAGACTTCGCTCGATAAAAAACATCATAAAGTTCCGCAAAAAATTTTCACTTTTCATATTCTTTCATACTTTTAGTCTTAATTTGAAGGTTTATTGTTTGTAATTAGTTTCCAATCTGCTCTTTTAACGTCGTGTACCCTTTACTAGACGCAGACGATCGCATCAACAACCATAGATGTGTGACTTGTAAAATACTCATATGCTCGAAAGTTTTTTTAATAATGTAAAACTTGAATGTGTACCAATTGTTCTTTACATGTAGATACTTCGTATTTATCTAAATATTTGTTTTATAGACAATTTAAGTAAGGTAGTACCACAGATATATAAAAAATGGGTAGGACCAAAATTCTGTGTTTTAGAATTTTGATTTGAATTAGGTACAAGTAAAATGTTTTCCTTGTTTTCCAGAATTACGCGGCGTCAACACCGGCGAAGCCTTCATCTGCGCCAGCGCACACGACTCTGCAGCGAACGGTTCGCGGCGCGGCCAACAGCGGCGCGCCTGCGCGTGTTATCCCTCGCTTCCACTTCCCTAAGGGCCGGCCGCCGCCTGCGCACCAACAAGACCATGCAATACATAAAGTGCAGTCTGCTTTTGCCACATTTCCCAACAGTCAGGTAAGGTTGCGATTCCAAAATATATCAGTTGAACGAACTCATCAGTTGCGGGTAATTTGTTTGTATATACAATTATACATTCATGTATATCACAGACTAATGTTGCCCACGAGTTATTTTTTCTTTTAATGCATAATATTATAATTCAAAATGGATGTATATAGGTTGATGTTGCTGAATCGGTACCTGATTTTTTGTATTAATGATAATGAGTCAAAGGCAAACTTGAAATGATTTTAAATTAAGGGCCGGGTTTAAAGTTATTTAGTGTTAAACAATAGTATTTTATGCAATCGTTGCATAATGAGGGTCTAAAGTCGAGTACAATTATTTTGTTTTTATAAAGATTTTTTGTAAGATTTATGGCCCGGTTGCACGACTTTTAGGTCAATTTAACCAATCAGGAGGCAGTATAGCGTTTGAGTAGCGTCCTAATTGATATTTGAGAGCAAAAATACGACGTTCTTTGTTTGAAAGCATAGTAGTTCTGTGTACAGTATTATAATACTCATTATAGTTCTGTTTACAGAACTTTAATGAAATTTTTCAGCTCAGTGGCATAGACAATAAAGTCTTTACGATATGGTTTCTGAAATTATCATTGACAGTTACAGGAGTAGAAATTTTTTTATAGTAATAAGTGACGGGATGAACAAGTGGCGTGGTGGTAAACGCCTGTCCATGACAGTTGCAGTGCCACTCAGAGCTTTAAATCACAAAGATCTTCCTTTATTATATTATATATAAAAAAACAAATTATAACTAGTTACTTACCAGGTTGTGTAATTTTTTTTTATTCCCCATATTTCAGAGTGGTTATATGCGTAATGGTCACGGGTTGACTAGCAAACTGCAACTTTAAGGGCAGATATCGGTCAAATCTCTTTTGTTGTAGACAACTGCCATTTTTTCGACTTCTTTAGGCTGTACCATTGCCACGAATTTTTGTCTCGTAACACCACACGCCCTGTTTCTACACGTGAAACTGAAGTCGAATAATTTTTATTTTTATTATTATTGTAGTAAGCACTGAGCACCGGATTTTATGTGCTGTGCAACTTAAATTTTTACCATTAAACGTTTGGCACATCGTTATTTCTATTTCTTATTGTACAGTACACATCAAACTTAACAACTTCGACTTTGGACCGTTCTTATCGCAAGTAGCTTAGGATTGCATTAAACCTTAAGTATCAAGCTTTATATGTTCTTGACCCTATACCAAATATGGTACATATCACAGAAATCTAATTAGATTTCTGTAGTACATACGTAGTGACATCCCGTCGGAAGTAATGGGGAAGTGGGGTTCGATCTAGTGGTGAGCGTCACTTGTTTATGTGTAATAATACTGTTTTCTTACATTCGTTATTGTGCTCAATGTAGGAAAAATAATAGTATATTTTTTATGCTTGTTAATGTTTTGGCAGTCGTAATCCGAAAAACAAGAAAAATGTGGCATCAGTGGATATGTGGCCGTGACAAATACACACAATATATTAGAGATCGGAATATGGAGCCGGGCTTCAATGGAGACTTGGAAAAACAATATAGTTTGGGTTTGGGCGGCTTCCAAATTTGGCATATTGCCTCACTTGGCCGCCCGGAGTCAATGCAAAATCGGATGAGGACCAGTCTATAGCTTGTTATCAAAATATTTATAATAATAGGGCTGAATAGGGCGCACTCATGAAATTAGGAAAAAGAACCTCAAACCAAGGTGTCTATTGAAGTTTTCTTTGCATAAATTCAATCCATTTTATAGTTTTTGTTTAGTGTAAATATTTTCTATTGAAATACGAATATTTCTATTCATTGAATACCTAAATTATATTGAGAAATTCGGAGCTAACATGGCGTATAATGCAATATTGCGGATCTTCCAACAGGCTAGAGAACTTAATATAACAAAGCAAGAATCGACTTGAACCTGTATTGTTATCAAAATAAATTATATTGTTTGTCATTCCAGGAAAACTGGAACCGCTATTAGAGTTTGGGGAAATGGAAAAGAACCCTGGACCGTGCAGATTTATGGGAATAACCTTTCAACTTGATACATGGCTTTTCGCGTTCAAAGCAATCCATATTATATTAAATAACAGTCCATATTATATACATAGATAGTTAGTATAAAAAATAAGGTACATAATTATCTGCCTCCTAAAATACGTGAAACTCTTATGTAAATGATTTCTCTCCAACGTACTATAAGTACAGAGCTTATATATGACAAAATATAAATAAATAAAAATGTAATTCCACGATGGTTATCTGTAAATATACAACGTTCATCAAAACTCGAAATAGAATTTCAGTTGGGTCGTCAAGGTTTCGTGGATCTGAAATTGGTTTTCTCGTATAAGTTAAAATAAATGTTCTCCATTTCGATAAGATATCTACTTTGGGGATTTTCACGTTCCTTTGGCGGCAACATTAGTATGTCCGACGATAAGACGTGGAGCAAGGGCAATGTAGTACAATAGGTCAGCTATTTTAAGTTACTTTTCCCTATATTGCCTCACATTTATAACTCAAGTTCCCTTCTGGATAAAAGTCCAGCTTTGCAGTGTGATAGAGAGCGCATGGCACCCCTTGCTTAAATTTGTAATTCTACAAAAAAGTTATTCTAGATTACTCCAGGCCTCATTTTGTTTTTTTTATAATATCTTGAAGCTTTTTTGCCTTCACATGAAATAATTTGTATACTGTTAGGCAACCTCTGTTGTTTTATTAAATTTTAATCGAAAAATGTTTTGTGAATTTTCTTTATTGTTTTATCTTTGACAATTTAGAAAAAAATCATGAAGCTAATATACACATACTATAAATCTTTCAACAATCCAAACACATAACTTGTGTGATATATGTACGAGTATATTGTCGGCGCCAAAAACCATTACACACTATAAACCGTTTTAGAAGCCAAATTGCTATGCAGCCAAAACTACAGTATGCCAATAAGGTCTACGCAAGTTTCACTATGTTTCACTTTTGTTTCATTCAGCTTTGGTCATACATGTGTTTTACGCACAACAACTTGCCTTCAATACATTTTATTATATATTTTAGTAGCTGTAGAGCTCCTTGTGAAAGAGTTCGTCCAGTGAGGTACTGCCACCTTACCTATTTCTGCCGCCAGCAGTAATGTCAGTATTACTGTGTTCCGGTTTTGAAGGGTAAGATTGCTGGTGAAATTACTGGCACATGGGATTTGTCAACTTACGTCTCACGGTTACGGGCGCAGTGGCAGTGCCCCTCAGATCTTTGCGATTTAAAGCTCTGAGTGGCACTGCAACTGTTATGGACAGGCGTGCAGGTTACCATCAGACGCACGACTTGTTCGTTCCGTCACTTGGTACTATAAAAAAATATATTATCATAAGAACGGTGTACAATGAAACTAGTATCTCTTTAGTTCCGAGGATTATAATTAAGATTTTTACCTACATCGTACATAATTATATACACAAATTATCGACAACATTCTATTTTGATCTTCATTGTTAGCGAATTGCCCTTTTGAATGATTTTACTGAGTGTAGATGTGGATAATATCGATCGTATTAACCAGAAACACTGAAACTGAAATTGTATTCAGTTACGCAGTCAGCTAGTGTGTGGAATTAACTTTCACCAGTGTCCTTAAACCTTTATAACACATAGTAGTAAATATAATACGTATTAATAGTAACCGACAAATTTGTGCGACAAGTTAAAAGACGCACAAAAATAATTTAGATTTTTTTTATAATATCAAGTGACGGGACGAACAAGTCGTGCGACTGGTTATGAGCTACACGCGTGTCTATAACAGTTGCAGTGCCACTCAGAGCTTTAAATCGCAAAGGACTGATGGGCACTGCCACTGCACCCCTCACTCTGAGACATAAGTTGACAATTTCCATGTGCGTGTCATTTCACCAGCACCCTTACACTTCAAAACCGGACCACAATAACGCTAACATTACTGCTTGGTGGCAGAAATAGGTAAGGTGGCAGTACATCCTGGACGAACTCTTTCACAAGGAGCTCTACTGCTACAAAGATATCTAATAAAACTGTGCAAATAAAACTGATCAGTAAAATGCACTAAATTTAAAAGATACTTAATAATTCCGATAGATGAAAGTGTTTGGGTCACACAGTCACATACAGTCATTTTACTGTCACATTTTCGCTCTCAAATATACCTCACCTGTTAATTGTTAATCAGGTTTTTTACTTATCATAATACCATAATTGTTTATGCAGCAGCTATAAAAATGTAAGCCGAGAAAAGTGAAAAAATGAATTATTTATAAATCAATAAAATTGATAAAAATTTAAAACATGGAATAACATGCGTGCTATAGATTCAGGTGCACTACCTGAAGTTAATTTGTGTTCTTGGTGTAAACTTTCAGTTATGTACGTAGTTGTCTATGGTCTAAACAAAGAGTCAAATGATTGAAGTAGTTGGCAAGACAAGCGCCGACGGAGAAATAATACAGGTTACCCGCGTTGCCAAACTACATCAGGAGAGTGGCGGACCTCGCACCATCGTCATGAAATTATAGAACAAACGCTGGCGCAATGCACTCTTGGCTACCGTCACTAAATCAAACGTGGGCCAGAAAAGCGACGAGAAACTAGGTTCAGGGAATCTCAGTATCGGTCAAAGAACGCCTATATATTTGGTTAAACACCGGACTCACGTTTACCATGAACCACGGGCCAGAAAGAAAGCCAATTACCGGTTAGTCTGAGTATGCTGTAGGAGGGTTTACATACGTAAAAGTAGCGACGGTAAAGATACAGTTATAATTCTATGCACCTCCTTTTTATGTTGATTTTCATGTTTGTTTTCTCTATATGTTTCGGTGGCAATTTGTATTATTAAGAATATTATTATTAAGCATTGTATAATATTGTAGTGTAGTAACTTGAAATATCATTTAATATTTCACGATAATATGCCCGAATACTTAAAACTTAAATAATAAATTAACCATTTATTATTTATTATTAATAGATTAACCAGAAAATTACCCATTTATCTTTTTTTTTAATGTCAAGTAACGGGACGAACAAGTCGTGAGCCTGATGGTAAGCTACACGCCTGTCCATAACAGCTGCAGTGCCACTCTGAGCTTTCAAGCGCAAAGATCTGAAGGACACTGCCACTGCGCCCGTCACCGTGAGACGTAAGTTGACAAATCCCATGTGCCAGTAATTTCACCAGCAATCTTACCCTTCAAAACCGAAACACAGTAATACTGACATTACTGCTGGCGGCAGAAATAGGTAGGGCAGTACTTCCCTGGACGAACTCTATCACAACGAGCTGTACTGCTACTATAGTTGTGATGCAGACATGTATTTTAATGGGTAATTGAGGTTAAGAACGCAAAAGCGGTGTAACCCCGTGATATGCATATAGAAGATGAGGGGGTTCAAATTAAGCAAATTCATTATAATATAGTGATTATTTAAGACCAATATATATATATTTTTCATAGATAGCGTAATTAAAAAAAATGTTGTAGAAAAAAAATGTGGGTTACACCACTTTTGCGATGTAGAATTTTAATATTTATGATAAGGAAATTCCGAAATTGTAGACGTCAAATATGAAGTGTGCCGTTGATTCAATAATAACAAGACCTAATAAGCTAAATGGAGGAGATCTAATGTTAGCTGAAAGATATTCTTCTTCCATCGCCCTTGAAAGGGAATATTATTGTGAGGATTTCGAAATCGCCTTTTATGTACCTAGTTGCTTAATCCAGTTAAACTAGACAGAAGATCAATATACTTAGATGACGCAATTGATATCTCCCGCTGTCGAGCCAATCTAGTCCCCAATTTTAAGTATGTACAGTAAATACTTATAATACAAGTAATTGCAGTTTTTGTGAAACTTACGGTTTTATAATGCTTTTTATAAGCAATGCAAAAAACACAGAAACATAAAGTATTAAGTGATTCTACATACCACATAATTAATGGTCGGATATTCGGTTGAGTTTATGGTATGGTTTTTTACGATTTTTATATTTTAAATACACAAGTGTTTGGCACACTATAAGTCTTAAAGGTCTAAAGATGACCAACTATATTCAATGATATGACCTAGAATATGTATAATTATCCCAAAATAAATGTTGTCTAATTTAAGCGTATAATTTGAATTTTATTGTTTAATTATTCTTTTGTTTATAATTTACTATCTACCTGTATAATTATTACTTTTTACCTGAAACACAGGATTCTCCAATTAAGGTACATGTGTTACATTTTACATTGATTCGTATAATTAGTCTTTAGTTATTACTTTGCTATATAAATTTATTATTATAATTCTATTATTATTTATTATTATTATTATTTATTTATTTAATTTCATTCATAAAATACTAACGAGACTAAATTCTATTGATGTTTACAATGCTTTTTACATCTTTGACCATATCACCGCAGTTTGCGTTCCTGCTCTTCGTAGCAGAAGAGCTCTTTGTGCGAGGCTCGTCCCGGGAAGTATTAGCACCTTGTCTATTGCTGCCGCCAAGCTGTAATGGAACATTACTGCGTTACGGTTTTGGAGGATAGAAGTGCTGGTGAAATTATGTCAGTGAAATTGTGGTAGTGCCCCTCAAATCTTTGCGATTTAAAGTTCTTGAGTGACACTGCACTACTTGTTCGTCCCGTCCCTTGATGTTTTTTTACAAAAAACAAACTTTTTTTTATCGTCGTACCTACAGTGTTTTATTTTTTACTATACCTCACTCAATTATTTATTATCAACACAATAGTGTCTGGCCGTCTGTGGGCTGTAGAGTACCGTCGCGTGCCGAGGACGTGGGATATTTCTCACGGATATTACAAATAGCAAATTATAATGCAAATGACACCCTTACACAACTTCATAGACCATTGTGGAGGTTTTCCGCGTACACAGGAAACAGTAGCTAATTGTAATTTTTTGATACATAAGGTACATGTCTCTAAGAGCGGTTACACACGGCGACTTTAGCAGCGACGCAAACGCGATACAGTAGCGATGCAGTCGGTAATAATCGTCTACCTTTACGCACGCGCGCGGTTTTAAGCAGTGATGAAAACGCGGTGCGAGCGCGTGAATGCATCGATACAAACGCGCGATTGCATCGCTACACTTGGGATTCACAGGCGGTTGCATCGATGCAGTCGCGCGTAAGTAATTATACAGTCAGTCATGTGTAATTAATTATACACCTACAAGATTAACATGCTACAGTCATATATACTATTCCACTGCAAGTTCCAAAGCCATCCAATCAATCGCAAGCCAGGCAATCGGGCATTGTAGCCTTCGGACATACCAACAGGCGGCGATCCCATCCAAGAGCAGCTTGTAACTATAACTCTGCAGCTAAACCAACGAAGCGGCCGCTTTCTTCATTCACATCATTTGGGTCAATCACCGTTAGCCACTTGGATACTCACGGAAGTATTTGGCGGATCGTTACCCTTCCGTATTGACTATTATTGTAGGAATGGAACCTCAGTTGATTTTACTATTATATTCATTTAATTTTTTATTTTACTTTATTCATTAAAATTATTAACGCAAATAGCAAATTACGCTGCAGAATCAATCAATTGGATTTAAATAAAGAGACGAGTATTACAAGGAGTTTTAGGAAGAAACTTTATTAATGCCAAGTGTAATTAAATTTTGTATTGGATTAAAGATATGAATCCATTTCATTTGAAAATATCCTCTTCTGTTAGCGAAAGGTTTTGTGCCAACGGATTAAGCGCAATTTAGTTGGTGATATTTTCTAGATAAATCCTTCTGATAGATAATCTGCAATGTCACCTTGATTGGGTGGAAAGCGGCCACCGGAATAGCTTATTATAATCGTCGGTCAGAGCCAACCGCACCCCTAATGAAAGTGCTCACTGCAGTCTTTGTAAAATCTAATTCTGAAATGAGTTTTTGAAGAGTGGGAATAAATAATAATATATAAGATAATTGAACAATAATATATTTGGCGATAAGATTACGTAAATTAAATTATTTTCGGAGCTAAAAACATAGCTGCCATATGTATTACAAATATGTAATTTACACATATTGTTTGTTACGTATAAGTAAAAATAATTTTTTTCATAAAATGTTTTTAATTTTTTTTGTTTAGTTTCAAATACACTACATATAAGTAGTAATAATGATTAGCACACCATAACCGGCAAATTTTTGTTTTTATCTAATACAATTTTCTTTTATCAAAAGCGATTGCACACTTCGTAATTCAACATTAATTTAGATTGCTTGTGCTTCTTTGTGATATAGACAGGTAGTCTCATACTGTAAGTTGTCAAAAGTACAGTAAAACGTGTTCTTTACAATAAAAAAAACAAACGCTTAGCGGGGCCTAGTCACAACGACTGCATTGAGCGATGTGTGTGGTCATGATAAGCCATGTGCGTACGTGACAAACTGCAGTATAACATAATATTATTGCTGGCTCCAATGAGTACATATAATGAGCGATCAATATTATAAAGGGAGCAACAAAGCTTGGTGCTGTAAATTAACCCGAATTCTGCGACTTATTCTATTTGAACTTTGATCATGATATCATGAGAGATATCTTACCTAATATGCATAGTGCATTAAGGTATTCAAGTTACACGTAGGAGATTGCAAAGCAGTGACAATATGATATCAATGTAAAAAAAAATTAAGTTGTGGTAGCGTACGTAATTATGTATTGGAAGCCGAAATTGTGCCGGCGGGCGTCTGAACACAGAAAAATCGCTGTGAGTTCGATATAGAATTCATATATAAAGTATCCAATACCTAAGCATGTATTACCCAATAAATGGCTGGTTACTAAAATTAAGTTCCATAAGTAGCTAAGCAAGAAACCTTCTAAATTCCAAGTGCCAACACAACGGATAAGGTGGGCGCAAGACGAAGCCGCAGGCAGCGGCAAGCCTGGCGTGTTGTCAAAGTTAGTCCATCGTGTTATAAATAGGCCCGTCAAGGCGCGTGACCCAGTTCCCCGTCGGTCGTCGACCCCACACCCAGTTATGGGAAAACAGGACTGCAAGGGATCGAAACCCGTAACGTACTACTTACGCATAGCCATAGACGACCTTATAAGGCTTTTCCTCTCAAGGAAATTGGGTCGTTTTAATCGATACTGGAGTTGCGCTTACATTCTAATTAAAAAATAAACTTTGGTTTTGTGTGTTCTCTATTTCGATACCTCCAACGAACACTACGTCAACTTAATTTTTGGACCTGTTCTGTTTTTATTTTGCTTTTTGTTTCTTTTTTTTCCAATATTAGTTTCTCTCTTTTTTCTTATTTTTTTTTTATAAAATTCGCTGAACATAATATTAGTAAATAAATATGGTTACAAAAATATCAAAAAATGACAAAAAATTAAGTTAGTTAGTTAGTAGTCAGTGTTCATTGGAGGTATTGATTTATGCTTAGGGATGATACACCGTTCTTATAAAACTAAGCTCAAAACGTTTACTTAACAATTATGCGAAAAGTTTAACAAAAGGTTCTATTCTGTCAAGGTGAATGGAACATGAGGCGCATAAACAGAATTACATATAGGATTTAACACTATTACACGTTCTATAACGAAATTTTAAATTTAAGTAAGTGAATCAAACCAAAAATTGACGCCACATGCTGGAGTGAATCAGGAAGAAAGATAAAATATTATCTAATGAACTGATTACCTATCCAACATTCACATGTAATCTGTTTTATTACTTTCTAAAAAAAATTGTATATCACCAAACGGCTCCTCAGTTTGATGCTCTGTCTTATAACATACACACTTGATTCTTCAACATGTATTAAATTAGTTAACAAAATGCCATGGTGACCTACAGAAACGATTCAAGTGCCAAGGACGCTTCGTTTCATTACATAAAAATGGCAGCGATACATAGGGCGCACTATAACTTTCCCGAACTGGCCACTTACATAAACAATATTTAAAAAGTAATTACAACATTTGAAAATGAAACTCTTCGGCTGTAGAATACAGTTTGTTTCATCTGATTGTCACTTGTTTTTACATTATGGCGTCATTTTAGAAATTGGTTAAAAAAGCTGTGCTCTCGGTGGATCCCACACAACTTCACTGAGGCTCAAAAACGGATCGCGTCACTTGGTGCAATGCCACGCTTACCAGATTCAACAAAGGGGCGTCAAATTTGGTGTGCGACATAGTAACAGGTGACGAAATATGGATTTATAGTTACGATCCCAAAACAAAGCAGCAATCGAGCGTATGGGTCTTTCGACATGAGCCGAAACCAACCAAAGTGGCGCGCGTGCAAAGTGCCTCTAAGCGGATGATTGCTTCTTTTTTTAATAAAACTTGACACGTGGCTACTGTTGCTTTGGAGAATCGTTGTACCGTGGATAGTGATTGGTACTGAAATAGGGGTCGCTCTTATTGCGTAGCGAGAGGTACTTTTTAATAATATAAAACCGGGAT
>NW_020653945.1:12709018-12742456 GCF_003589595.1 Hyposmocoma kahamanoa
CTATGTTCAGCCAGCAATTCTACTCATAGAGTACAGCCTCGTCTACAGTACAATCTCGTATCAAATAACTTTCGGCAAACAAAAATAACCGCAAACGCCGTATCATCTTGCATCACGATAATACCAGTCTCACACGGCCAGACAGACAAAAGATTTTTTTAAGGTGAACAACGTTGACCTTATGAGCCATCCCGAGTACAGTCCCGACCTGGCACTTTGAGACTTTTATTTATTTCCAAAAATTAAGAACCCGTTAACGATTCGGTCAACGATTTTCATCACCTGAAGAGGCTGTCGAAGAGTATGAAAAATATGTTTCAGAGATTGTTACGGAGGAGGGCATAAATGTTTTTAAAATTGGTTCATTCGTATGAAAAAATGCATTAACTCTAACGGATTATTTGAGAAACAATAAAATCATTTCTGACCATCTCTTTTTCTTATTCAATCCGGAAACTTATAGTAATCATGTATAATAATCAATTCCCGTCAAAAATGGTATTATGCAATATGGTAAAAGTAAGCATATAACATCTTATGACAAACCAATTGAAAAAAAGTTAGAAAAGGAAATTTCGCGCGCTGTAATTTTATTTAATTCATCGCAATTGCTTCTTATAAAAATAATCTAAAAAATAAATAAAAAATACTAAATAAGCTAAATAACTAAAAAAAATCTTATGTTTGTGCTGCAAAGGTAAGGTTTATCTTAGTCGTCAGTAGTGAATTCAAAGCTTCATAACAACTGCATTACGTAGTCAGTTTACGCGCCAGCACGTGTAAGGTAACCGGTGGCCCATTTTGTTACGGAAGTCGGGACGATGGCCCAGGGGACGAGCGTGCCATTCCGTCTCCAAAATACACCGACACACGTAACTTGTAGAAAGTAGTCAATAGATTAAGGGGCGACATGTATACTTAAACTTATTTTGGTAACTTCAATAACATTAATTGGCATAGTCTTAGGGATTCCCTATGAAAACCAACATCCTCCAAGGGGATTCCTCTTGTTTCTACATATAGGTACCTTAGACCATAGATACAAATGAAATTTAAAAAAAATGTCGTTAACAAGCTTTTTTAACGATTTCTTACATTTTCGCGGTTGTTACACATAGGAAATGAAACTATTTTTTCGTATTTAAATCATCTATATTTGTATTTTCAAGCAAACCAACGTTTCAGGTCCTTTACAGGTTCCATGGTCATGGTCCCGTGGTCCCATCCTATCCTATCCATCCTATAAATGGGACCCGAAATGTTGCTTTGTTTGAAAAAAAAATAAACGTACGCAATTTAAATCCGGAAAAATAGTTTCATTTCCTAAGCTTTTTTAAGATCATTATTTTAATTTCATCTGAGGATCATTGTTCAATTGATTATAAAAAATGCTTTTACAATTTACTGTTTCGTTATTTATGTTTATATTTTCTTATTTTTGTCTTCAGGTGCCGCGAGAAAGTTTCAAGCACATAGTCAAGGCGTGTGAATGCCCGCTGTACTGGAAGATGCCGCTGTTTCTTACCACGCAGCAAAATCTGCACGCGCATGTCGACGGACACAAATTCATTGACTTCTGGAGAGAGTCAGTATATATTTTTTTTGTACACTATTCTGTTCATGAATCCCGACGAGATTAAAACTTGTAATGATAAACGTGGAAAAGCTTCCGATATGACACGGTTATATAGCACATTTAAAATTCAAATTGAATTACTTTGTTTCTCACGAAATGAAATTTAATTACATTATCCACAATATCATCATTATTTTTCATAGTAATTATCTATACAGAAGTGCAAGAGCGCAAAGGACCACAATGAATCACTTTCTATATAAAATATTTACGTCAGCATTTGCCACTATTACCGCACTTATTTTCAGAATTACAACCCAATGCCACGACCAAGCATCCCGATTTGTATACATCCTAACACGAGGGAAGAGTAACACGTTGGCGCCGGAAGATTTCGTGCCGTTGGTCCAGGACGTGGTGGACACACACCCTGGCCTTTCTTTCTTGAAGGAAGCCACTGAGTTTCATTCAAGATACGTACATACTGTAAGTTGAAATTTAGTTAACATAACAATATTTGATTACATGGCTCTACACGGTTGATGTTAGAAAAGTTGTAAAGCTCTTTATCCTCGTAAATTGCTTTAGCAAATTATTATCTGATTTTCACTGATTGCTTAATGTGATTAGATAGTCAACTTGTGGTGATGAAAAAACTTTTTTAATTTCCCCGGGAAATTTACACGTATAATAATTATAGTAGTAAATATACGATAAATCACTTTTTATTTCGATAATATACAGGCTACAATAAAAGCTTAAATACTAGAAAGAAAATAAAAGTAGGATTTTTAAATTATATGAATAAAATTGGATCCCTGGGACAAGGTGCCCAAGATGCTGGCAGCGTTCCTCTTTTGTATGGCTGTGCTAATGCGTTAGGCAAGGTAGTTTAGCCCTTGGGTTTCCCAGACAGTCTATTAATTTTTTGGATAAAATTTTGTACATTAATTTTTTGGATACAATTCATCTGAATAGCACTGGGACCCCACGTATTTCACTAATAATTATACACGCAAAAAAAAAAAAAACAAAAATAAACACTCATTCAATACTATCTGGTCCATTACAGGTGATCGCTAGAATATTTTATTGTGTAAATCGATCGTGGTCCGGGAGGATTTCGATACCTGAATTGAGGAGATCTAATCTACTTCAAGTTATAGAGTTACTTGAAGATGAAGAGGATATTAATCAAGTTACACAATACTTTAGGTAAGTAATAATCTCAGAACAGAGTACTAAAAAATTCGACCTCAAAAGTTTGAGGAATTACATCTATTTGCCAAGTTTATTGACATCGGTTACTGGAAAATGCGCGAAATCGGATTTCCCCTAGTTTGATACTTTTAAAGGTGGAATATTTTCTTCAAATTTAAATGGGACCACTACTGAGGTACCCTCCATCCAACAAAAAAGAATCATCAAAATCAGTTCACTGATCTGGAGTTATCGCGTAACATATATAAAAAAACAAACAGTCGAATTGAGAACCTCCTCCTTTTTTGAAATCGGTTAATAAGAGGTAATGAAGAGGTAGAGACACTTAGGCTTTACAGCCTTTTCTGTGAATTATTAGAAACAGATTACTTATTATTTTAAAATCTTATTTTTTTACCTTATTGTTGTTTCAGTTATGAACATTTCTACGTCATTTATTGCAAATTCTGGGAGTTAGATCGAGATCACGACTTATTCATTGATAAACACGATCTCGCAAGACACAATGATCACGGTATGTTTTTGTAGTTTATACAAAATATTCGGTTATGGAATTCAATTTAAAGTGTTTTTTCTACAACTACACAGAAAGTTTCTGTCAAACAACAACCCGTGATGCTACGGTCACACTAAGGTGTAATATCATTAAATGTCGCATTAGTCGAGACTATTTATACAGACAGTCTCAATTAATGCCATTACACCTTAGTGTGGCCCCAGCATAAACACGACATATTTTTAAGGCGATTTATTTAGAAACATAAACATTTCATAATAAACATGTTACTGGTTTTGATTGGTTTTTCAAACATCCTATTATCAATGGGATCATACTAATTAAGGTCTAGTGTAATTAATTCTTCTATAGGAACAAGAACAGATGTTCAAACAATTAAAAGAACTCTCTACATCCATTAACGCCGAATTGCGCGTCCAATGTAATGATTGTTCAGGGCGCTATTTCAATTTCCGGTAGTACCGGTAATATTTATTTATTTATTTAAAAATACAGACTGACATTGTGAGTTTACAGTATCACCCAAAGCACTCACAAAGCTATTCATATACACGTATATACATAATATTATAATGTGCACACTATTTTTTTTTATAATATCAAGTGACGGGACGAACAAGACGTGCGCCTGATGGTAAGCTACACGCCTGTCCATAACAGTTGCAATGCCACTTAGAGCTTTAAATCGCAAAGACCTGAGGGGCACTGCTACTGCACCCGTCACCCTGAGACATCAGTTGATATGTCCCATGTGCGTGTGTTTCACCAGCACCCTTACCCTTCAAAACTGGAACACAGTATAATAATGCTGACATTATTGCCTGGCGGCAGAATAGGTAAGGTGGCAGTACTTAACTGGACGAACTGTGTCACAAGGAGCTCTACTATATTATTTCCTAGTGTAAAAATAAAGAAAATAAAACAACTAAATAATAATAAACACTATATTGTATGATCGTGTTAAATAGTTGTGTAAAAAAATGTAAAAATAATATTAGTTTCGGTTACTAGTCGGTGAGCACACCGACTCGGCATCATGGTCCTCGTCCAGGAGAGTATTGAACAAGGCGAGAGCTCGACGCGTGGGAGCATATGTTTGTTAAGATACGATTGCTTTTTTTTACTTCCTATTGGATGAAAGCGTCATGACTCACTCCTACTTCAGCTACTCGTCATCCCGAATTGTATCTTTAACACATGAATCTCTTTGATAGTGCAGCGCTGAGTGCAGCTATGCAGGCTTCAAGTCGGTAGCTTTTTAAAAGTTACCTATTTCAAATGAATATAACACATGTAAGGCTTTCTTCGAAACATATTTGTTTGCAATGTTTCATCGTATGTAATATATATCCTCCTATATAATACTCGGTATGCCTTATTGACATATATACTTCTATGTTTTGATTTACCAGCGTAGTGAAAAACATCAAACAAACAAACTAAACAATGGGTAAACAACGAGATGCATTTCGTTGCAGATTCATTTCATTTCCTATCGCAGTTTAGGATTTATACAAAGACAGACTAAGTTTTTAATAAGTATAGATACTTTAAAAATTCTATATAATGCGCTATTTAGAAGTCAATTAGAAAGTAGCTCTATAATATGGAATACCGAGGAAAAAAAATATAGCTTAATGGTTGAAAAAATTCAAAATAAATTTTTAAGGCTTGCGTACCTTAGGTCTTATAAAGTGTACCCTAAGTTCCCCAATATGTACCCGACACCATTTGTCCGAGGAATGGTTGGCTATTATACGCTCGAAGCACGAAGAAACTTGGCTCTCGTCACTTACGTATTTAAAATTTATCGTGGCTTACTGTGCAATCCGCAAATACTGGAAGCAATCGGCCTCCTCGTGCCAAAAATGCGCCTACGCCGCGGCGTGCGACAGCAGACTCTAGCGCTGCCGCCATGCAGGACCAAAATGCTGGAGCATGCGCCGCTCACTACCGCTTTGCGTCTTTTAAATGATATTTCTAAAAAAATTTTTATATTTGATATTTTTTGTTGTTCGATGTCGAGATTCGCAGACGTAGCCCTTGACACTATATGTAAGAAATAGTTATAAGAAATTGAAATGTTTAAATTATTATTTTTATTGTAATGTTTATGAATGAAAGCTATTTAGTAATTTATTAACGAATTTATTTTAAAAATTAAGTGATTTGACATTATCGAATTACATTTATATCTGTAATGATAAATGTGTTTGCACAATGTAACATGAATAAATGAAATAAATAAATAAATAAATGAAATTTTATGCGCGTGGCGCACTATAAGTTTCCGGAATTAATAAGAGAAAAAAAAATACTATAAATGGTCTAAAATGAATTTATTGTTTCTCAAAATATTCTTCGTTAGCGTTAATGCACTTTTTCATACGAATGGACCAATTTAGAAAACATTTATGCCACTCCTCCGTAACAATCTCTGAAACATATTTTTCATACTCTTCGACAGCATCTTCAGGAGATGAAAATCGTTGACCGCGTAACTGGTTCCTAATTTTTGGAAATAAATAAAAGTCACAAGGTGCCAGGTCGGGACTGTACGCGGTATGGCTCATAAGGTCAACGTCGTTCACCTTCAAAAATTCATTTGTCTGTCTGGCCGTGTGAGAACTGGCATTATCGTGGTGCAAGATGATACGGCGTTTACCGTTATTTTTACGGAGTTTGTCAATAACTTCCGGTAAACAAATGGGCAATCACTATCCACGGTACAACGATTCTCCAAAGCAACAGTAGCCACGTGTCCAGTTTTATTAAAAAACGAAGCAATCATCCGCTTAGAGGCACTTTGCACGCGCGCCACTTTGGTTGGTTTCGGCTCATGTCGAAAGACCCATACGCTCGATTGCTGCTTTGTTTTGGAATCGTAATTATAAATCCATATTTCGTCACCTGTTATTATGTCGCACACCAAATTTGACGTCCCTTCGTTGAATCTGGTAAGCATAGCATTGCACCAAGTGGCGCGATCCGTTTTTTGAGACTCAGTCAAATTGTGTGGGATCCGCCGAGAGCACAGCTTTTTCACACTCAAATGTTTGTGTAGTTTTGATTGTATTTGACTCATGCCTATGCCTAAAGATGTCCGAATCTCATGATATGTCACATGTCTGTCTGTTTTGATCATACGGCGCACAGCATCGATGTTTTTGTTGTACACAGCAGTGGACGGGTGACCATCACGAAATTCGTCACTGAGATTTACACGACCGCTTTTGAAATCAGCTATGAATAGTCGTCTTGCATGGTGCTTCATCGCCAAAAATAGTTTGAAGCCGAGCAAAGCTCTGCTGAGCTGTTAAAATTTTCACGAGTTAAATGTTAAATTCATAGTGATGTAGACGAATGACGACGACGTGTAGAAATTCTAAAACGACGCCACGATGTAAAAACAAGTCACAGTCAGATGTAACAAACCGTATTCTACAGCCAAAGAGTTCCATTTTCAAATGTTGTAATTACTTTTTAAATATTGTTTATGTAAGTGGCCAGTTCCGGAAACTTATAGTGCACTCTATGGAATAGTTCCTACTCGAATCTAGGCTAGCTCTCATATAAAAAAGTCACAAACTTATTTCATTCTTCTGTTACATAAAACACTTCTGTTGCATATTTATAAAGCAAAATGTAATATTCAATATCTTATTTCCAGCGTTATCGAGCCGTATGATCGACCGGGTGCTGTCAGGATGCGTGACGCGTGGAAATCAAAACCGTTTGACTCCCGATGGTGAACCTCGCATGTCGTACACGGAATTCGTCTGGTTTCTACTGGCTGAAGAGGACAAGACGCATCCCACCGCAATTGAGTACTGGTTTAGGTAAGGTTATAAAAGACCCATGTATTGTATTTTGCATTTTACATAAACCTATGTGCATATTAAGAAGACAAGCACGTTTGTACAGTTACCCAACTGTACAAACGTAGCAGTAGCGTATTTTAGGAGTTGCAATGTCACTCAGAGCTTTAAATCGTAAAGATCTGAGGCGCACTGCCACTGCGCCCGTCACCCTGAGACATAAGGTGACAAGTCCCATGTGCCTGTAATTTCACCAGCACCCTTACCCTTCAAAACTGGAACGCAGTAATACTCACATTACCGCTTGGCAGTACTTCCCTGGACGAACTTTTCCCAAGGAGTTCTACTGCAACTAAAATAATGCGCCGTATACACACACATTCGCATAATTTTGCGACGCACCCGCTTTACATAGCGTGGGTCGTCTCTTTAGCTTTAATCGCGTTTATTCCCGTTTTCAAGTATTAGATACGTAACGGAATTTCCAAAACCCAAAAAGTAGAACTAAAGGTATTCATGAGTACACTTCACCGTAATATTCAAACTAAACACCTGAAATTTCGACTTAATATTAAACTCGATATAGTCCTGTTAGATATACAGAATTGCAGATAATACACAAACTTCAAGTGGCATTGCATGCTTTAGAGCGCTTGTGAGTTTGCACCGCGTGATTTTTCATTTGTGTATTCGAATATAGCGAATAGCAGTAGAACTCCTTGTGAACGAGGTCGTCCAGGGAAATACTGCCCCCTTACTATTTCCGCCGCCAAGCAGTAATATGAGCATTACTGTCTGGTTTTGAAGGGTAAAGGTGCTGGTGAAATCACAGACACATGAGACTTGTCAACTTATGTCTCGGGGCAACAGGCGTAGTGGCCAGTCATCTTTGCGAATAAAACTTTGACTGGCGATTCAATAGTTATGAACTGGCGTGTCGCTTAACACTTATTATAAAAAAAAATTAAGTAATCAATAACAGATTGTAAGTAATCCATATCGAGATAGCTTGGATGTAATTGTCAATTATTTCAGATGCATGGATGTAGATGGAGACGGGTACATATCTATGTACGAGTTGGAGTACTTCTATGAAGAACAGATGCAAAGGATGGAAGCTATCGGAATAGAAACTCTGCCTTTTAACGACTGTTTGTGTCAGGTTCGTACAACATATACAAGTACATGAAGATCTACATCAGTAATGACTGTACCTATTTAGTGTGTAGCCAGCAGTATAATGACTCTACAAATCTACCATTAACCGCTTAAACCCCAGCCATCTACAATGGGAAAAGCTTTAAACGCCCAATGTAAAATTGCGTATTCCTACATTTATTGTCATTGTTATTTCATTTCATATTTTACAAAATATTTAATAATACCATTAGAGATGGGAAAAACTGCTTATTTTTCTTTGAACGTTAACGTTGAAACGTTGTGCGCCCTTAAACGCTTTTTAGTTTGAAGCTTATAAAATCGGTTAAGCGCGTAGACTTTTATGTTAAAAAAGGAAGAGTAGTTGCAGCTAAAAGCAAGAGTAGACCATTAAGGCTCAACTCACTGGCGCAGAGTTGAAGCGTCGCGTCGCGTCCTGTTTTTCAACTACAACGCCTGGCGACGCGCGTCGACGCGCCACGACCCTCGCATTGGTACGCCCGGATCACAGTGTGGTCGGCGTCTGACGCCTCACTGCGCCCAAGTAACGCGCGGCGACGCGCGAAGCCGCTCGACTGCAACCAAGCGTCGACGCCCGACTCCATATTTGCATAACACAAATTTGTATCTTAATAATGGGAAAATAGAGATGAATATGCTATAGGCGAAAGACATGACGCGTCGCGACGCTTCGACCCTGCGCCAGTGTGAGTTGAGTCTAAAGGATTTAAGATAAGTAAGTTTATTGGTAAAACGCGAGTTTTATTTTTATTTCTAAAATTATTATTCACATTGATGAATTAATTTGTTTAGGAAACATTGATGGCGAGACTTGAAACATGATCACGTTGTTAACGCTTACGCTTAAATTGGAAAGCGTTCTTATGTGCTTGTTTAAAAAAGCAAACTTTTTTAGGTGCGTTTTGTTTAAACGCCGACCTCTAAATACAATTGCCATATTTACGTCAATCAACTATTTATTCCAAACTTATAATCAACTATGTACTTTAATAATTTGGATTTATTAATATTTAAAGTTTTTTTTTTTCGCGACTTGCGCAAGAGCGATATAAATAGCAGAATCTCTATGCGAGAACAGCAGTATCTCGCGCTTTAGTATCGCTCTCGCCCTATTGTGCTAGCCCTACCGGATATACGTATACATATAGTGATGTGGATACTTGTAATTGGCTTACACATAAGAACTGTGCCTTACCAAATGGTGTTTTATTTTTTTATGTGTAATTTGCCAGTGTTCCAAATAAATAAATGTACGGACGATAAGGACGGCACCATATCAATCTAAATGTTGACGGATCTTATTCCGTTGCTTTTGAGGCGATATTTGAACAAAAGTGTATTGCTTGATGTCCCGTTGACTGTACATTCAAATGTAGGTACTAATAGTATATGCTTTAGGCCGAATAAGTATGCCCACTGTTTTGTATAATAAAGTTATTTTTCTAGATACCCTAATTATGGTCGTGTAGAATATAAATTTTAATGCGATATATCGAGTTCTTAGGTTTTCGCGATTGTTACACATAGGAAATGAAACTATTTTTCCGGATTTAAGTCGCGTATATTTATTTTTTTCAAACAAACCGACGTTTCGGGACCTTTACAGGTCCCATGGTCACGGTTGACTGTCGTACAGTCTTCAACCAATTATGTCTTATATTAATGCAAACCACCCAATTTTTTCACTATAATTACAATAGTTATTAATTAAATACCCTATTTTTAATTTTGCAAAGAAAACATTCCAATTTACGCTACAAAATTATTTTATTGAAAGAATTTTTATTAAGTTCAATTTATTATTAATTAATAATAGAAATTAGAATTAACTAAAACATATTAATTAGTACTGCAGTCTTATGTCTGTTTGGGATTTTTCATCAGAGAAAGTACTGGATCCCAAACTGGTGGTATGGAGAAACCATCTTCCCTGTTGAAATTAGGATGTTTTTTTAATTTCAATGGCCTCTCGCAGCATCCTGGGTAGATAAAGGACTTCTTTTGCAAGGACCTGGGGTTTGTCAAACTTCATTGAATGTGTAGGTTTATCCATGACATGCTCGCAGACTGCAGACTTGTTTATGCGACGGTATTTGACATCAGCTATATGTTCTTTGACGCGGGTACAAATACTTCGCTACGTTTGTCCAATATAAGAGAGACCGCACTCACAGTCAAGCTTGTAAACTCCTGCATCCTGTAAGGGGATGTTACATTTCACGGGTCTCAGAAACTGAAAATCTTCCTCACGGGCTTGAAATAGGTCTTGATATGCACGCCTGAGGACTCTTCCGATTTTGTCTGTAACATCTCTCACGTAAGGTAAAATGGCAGGTCTTCGCTCGACTGTTGGTGGTTTCACACGGGGCCTGCGGCATTGGCGTGGAATTTTCAACTTATTCGCATGTAGGACTTGCTATGTATACTAAAGTTCCCCTGCCAGATGATTACTGTCGCAAACACCATGAGCTCTCTGAAATATAGATGTGCTAACTGGCTAAGATGGTGATAGGAATTACCATTGATATCTTTATTATTATTATAGATTTATTAGAGATTACCTATCTGTATGGGTTTTCTTTCGGAATACAGTATGACCTAAGGTGTTATTAGGATTTCTTTTAATTAAAACATCTAAGAAAGCTAAAATACCACAATTCTCTTGTTCCATAGTAAATTGGATCTTAGTACTAAAAGAATTAAGATGGTCCAAGAATGAAGGTATGCTATCTTAAGGTAATATTGTGAAAGTATCATCAATGTACCGTTTGAAAGTCTTTGACGTAGCTGGGGCCATGGGTAAAACTCGCTCCTCGAAGTCTTCCATGAAAATATCGGCAACAACGGGAGATATCGGGGAGCCCATCGCTATACCGTGAATTTGTAGGTAGAACTCATTATTCCACAATAGATAGCCTAATGTTAGGCAGTGTTCTAATAATTCTGCATATTCAATGGACATATTATGTTCCCTTAGCTTTCTACGTACAATTTCAATGCAGTCTTTTACTGGTAGGTTGATAAACAGCGACTGAACATCAAAACTGACCATGGTGTCATCGCCAGTTAACTGTAGATCTTTGATTCCACTGATGAAATGGTATGAATACTTCGCGTTTTTTTTTTTCATTTTTTTATAATTTCAAGTGACGGGACGAACAAGTCGTGCGCCTGATGGTAAGCTGTCCATAACAGTTGCAGTACCACTCAGAGCTTTTAATCGCAAAGATCTGAGGGGCACAGCCACTGCACCCGTCACCCTGAGACATAAGTTGACAAGTCCCATGTACCTGTAATTTCACCAGTACCCTTACCCTTCAAAACCGGAACACAGTAATTGTGACATTACTGCTTGGCAGCAGAAATAGATAAAGTGACAGTACTTCCCTGGACTAACTCTTTCACAAGGAGCTCTACTGCTACTATAATCACATGTGTAGAAGTGTTCCCTCTCAATGGTGACAGTACCTTTGCCATGTGTTGAGCCAGTTTGTAGGTTGGTGTGTCAATCTGGCTAACTATGGGACGAAGTGGGGTGTCAGCCTTATGTATTTTTGGTAACCCACACAGTTTTGGAGGTTTTACGCAGCAGGGTACAAACTCACTTACATCAAGTTTCAGCGTATCGGAGTACTTAGATATTAATTTAGTTGTTGTTTCTAATATCTTGGTGGTAGGGTCTTTCTTCACCTTTTTATACGTGCCTTTATCCGATAGTAAGTCAGTTATTTTGCTGTTATAATCTGACGTATTCATGACCACCGTCGCTTTACCTTTATCTGCACGGAGGATGACTAATTCAGGATCTTCGCGGAAGGTCTTCAGCGCGTTATATTCATCTCGAGTAAGATTCGGTCTGGGCTGTTTATTTGAACGCAATATTCACTACACACCTTGGCGTATTGCCTCCAAATCTTTAATGCGATATTTTCATTATAATGTACACTGGGCGTTTACATGATCTTGAGAATGATATTGTCTGGATCTGAATCACTTCACATATTTTTTCATTTCGATGTAAGTGTAGGTACACGGGGCCTGAGGAGGCTAAGCCAATTAAATCAGCGTTTCTTTTTAGTATATCAATTGTAAGGGTGTATTCCAGATAAGTAATATTAAATTATCATGTAGTACATTTTTACAGATGCTAGATATGGTACATCCAGCTGAAGAAGGCAAAATTACTCTATCAGACTTGAAAAAATGTAAACTGACGCCTATCTTTTTCGACACGTTCTTCAACTTGGAAAAATATCTTGACCACGAGCAGCGGGATCCGTTTGCTACGCAACGTGACTCGGATTCCGAGGCAAGTATCAATAATTATGCAAAGACCTGTTGGTATCACGTATTTTCTTATCATGTATTTTCTTAGTTTACTTATAATATAAATTAATACATAAATATTCGACAACATCACATACGTTGCTCCGATCCCAATATAAGGTGACCGTCAGGATGGCTGGTCACCTGTGGCATCTGGTACTGAGTGTATATTCAAGAATTGCTACCTATTTGCTACTATTTGCTAGCTTTTCTAAATAATTACCACCTTTGATATATTCTGAGGAATTAAAAAAAAAATTGACCAGCCATTCTGATATCGGATGGCTGGTCGCCACTTTGTTCAGCATGAAGGGAGCAGATTTTGCAGAAGTATGTATTACCACTAATTTCTACTTTCACGAATTAAAGGTATACGCTTCTTATCTACATTAGTTAAAAAAATATGAGCAATTGAAAATTTTACTAAGTGCCTGATTAAATTAAAAAAGTAAGTTTTTAGTGTTCTATTGCCATATTATAAAGGACAGGCGTTGGCACTTCTTCGTAAAAGTTTCAATCGTTTAAATTTTTTTATAGCAAATAGGTAGCAATTCTTGAATATACACTCAGTGCTAGACTCCACTGGCGACCAGTCATCCTGACGATCACCAAAATAAGTAACTAAAGCATTTGTGTTATGGAAATTGGGAACAACGTCGGTACCATAAACACTCATACCCGAGACAATATGGAAAAGTTAGTTTCTATATTGACCCGGTCGATGATCGAACCCGGAACCTCAGAGATGGCGACACCTTGAAAACTGGCAATTTAGGAACTGGTATACACTACCTATTCTACGTGTTACGTAATTGATATCAAACCTATATTAAAGGAGTTGTATCGCAGACAAAATAGGACTTGTTATGAAAAAAGGTAAAATTCAAAACATTTCAATAAAAAGCATATAAGGAAACAAGTTTGTTTGATAAAGTACTTCTTTGTACACGCCACCGTACACGCCAGCACATCAAGCTACACATTGACGTATCTTGTTCCGTTGCGCTGGAGGCGATTTTCGAACAAAAATGTGTAGTCTGATGTGCATCCATGATGTGTCCGTACATTTTTCCAAATATTATCATGCTTACAATACCAAGTAACCGATTTTAACCATTTTCTTATCCTTAATTTTGCAGATGTCAGAATGGGACAGGTTTGCAGCTGAAGAATACGAATTACTGGTGGCTGAAGAGGGAGGCAGTGATGCCCAAGATCAAATGTAAGAGCTATATGTATATTATTTATATCATAGAATATTGTGTATTTTTAGGCACTTAATGACATTTTCTTTCCTATCATGTACAGGGATCTCTATAGAGTAATGAAAGAGTGTGAAAAAAAGAAGTATATTAATCAGTTCTATGAGATATGCAGGAATAATGGATTTAACGGATACAAATATTACAAATATAAATAACTGTTTCACTTGGTAACGTAGAAATATTATTGATAAGAATGTCTTCTATGCCCTTCTAGCTGCGAATGTTAAAGTTCCCTCATCAAGCATTTTGATGCACTTTACAACAGGCACATCTATCATTTATAAATTACTATGTATTTCATATTTTTACCATAGTTCCTTCACATTTCTCAAAAATCTTACACCAGTGTTTCCCCATATGTTCTGAATGCAAAGATCGGAAATTCCGGAAAAATGAACACATTAATAGAGAACACAAAAATAACATTATTTTCATTTATCTTTCTAACCGAAATGAGCCCTTATTTTCAACAATACCTAGTTACATCGGTCAGCTATGGTACGCCATTATAATTTGTGTATGGTCTATTTTGTATAGTACGATCAATTACTATGTATCTATATGTATTTATTTATTTTATGTTCATTACTTTATTTAAATTTCTTTCATCAGGGAGGAAGACAGAACTGGCTATGCTAGGGTAAGAAAGTGTTGGTGACTTGCAGTGTATGCTACTTCGTATTTTTGTTGCATTGAAGACGTAAATAAATCTTTCCGTTACGAACACCAATGCTTAAAAATTGGGCTTGTATGACTCCTTGAAAATTAAGAACGGTTACATACGGTGACTTTCAGCAGCACGTTTGTAGCGACTCAGTTGCGATGCAGTAGCGATGCTATCGCTAATCGTCTACCTTTTCACACAGGCACGACTGTGACTATCCAATACTATAAAAAAATATATGACTGATATTGTGACGGTGAATATCCAATACCATAAAAAAATATATGACTGATACTGTGACTTTCGACGACTGACCTCACATTTGAAATCTTTTGTATCGCTGCTTAAGCGCGCGTTTGTGTCGATACTGTATTGCGATGCAAACGCGATACAGTATCGATACAAACGCTATACAGCCGTGATGCACAAAAAATTCAAATGTGAGGTCAGTCGTCGAAAGTCACAGTATCAGTCATATATTTTTTTATGGTATTGGATATTCACCGTCTGTGCCATTGTCATAATGCATATGAGCTTCTATAACAAACGTGCGTAAGCATCGATTCAGCAGCGCGTTTGCATCGATATAGCCGCACATATTTAACGATTCAACATAAGCGACTGCATAGATACAAACCCGCGATTGCACCAATGTAACCGCCTGTAAATTGCTTCGCTGCTAAAAGTCTACGTGTGTAACCGCTCTTAAGTATCTGAAAAATGAAACAAATTTGCATTATGCTATTCATGAACTACTATATGCTTGTAATGTGTGAATATTTGCACTGATACGTTGGATGAAATCAATGATGTAAATGACTATAGAACTCTATCTATAACGACAAATTGTCGATTTAAAATGTGATTCCCAATTCTGACGTTGTGTGTTGTTGACTGCTTGACGATCTTTGTCTGCCTTGCTGGTGAAACATATCCTGTAAATATTATTTTGTATACCTACCTTTACACTCTATTTAAAAAAAAATAAAGCTTTGTTTGTAAATAATATTGACCATTGATGATACTTACATGAAAAATTTGGCATGAAGCAACACTAACAAACCAATATGTTGGTTCACTTGCATTCAGTACATATATTATTTATCATTGTCACCTACTGCGTTACGAAACCGCAATTATTTTCAAAGAAACAGTATTCTAACATATTGCATTTTTCAGCTCGTACGATGAAACAGACGAAGACTGTTTATCGCCAAATCTAGATGACATCACCAGCACTGAAGTTGTCGAAGACTCGAGTATGGAAGAATCCACTCTCAGTGAGAGTGTGTCCAGCGTGACCTCCGCCCGGCTGAGAGAGCCAGGCGTAGCGGCCTCCGTTTCGCGTGTCCATCCTATCACTACCTCAGCGCCCGACTACGTCAACCTCAGCTCTATTTATTCTATTGGTTCTCCAGAACGCTGGGTAAATCAACCTCAAACAGCCTGTGTCAAGAATGGTTATCCAGAAAAAAAAATACCGTCCGAGAAACCTGTGCCTCCCGAAAAGCCAGTTAGTTTGATGATGGTCAACGGTAAAATGGATAACAGATACGCCGGATTCGGTGGTAATAATAGTTTTTTATATTCCCAATTGCTCGCTTCTGGGGGAGCGCGTGCCAAAGATCCACCATCGTACTCAGTCGCGACTAGCGGCGCTCTGTTTGATAAAAACGACGAAAAGGTGACGTCACCAGTAAAAACTGTTAAATCGCCGGTTACTAGTCCAGTTAACGGAGTGAATAAGATTTCTGATAATTATGAAAGAGCCGTAGCGGAGAGACTCAGTCCGCAAAGAGAAATATCTAGACTGAATCGAAGCAGTTTGTTCAGTAAAGTAAATACTGGAGTGGTGTCTAGCAAGGTTAAAAAGAAAAGTAGTCGCAATCAGGAGGATGATGATGACGACTACGCACGAGACAGCGATGAATGCTCTATATAGGTTTTGGCGTTCAAGAAATGGTTTTGGGGGTCACCATAACACGTGACTCACGTGAAATATTCATTTAATTCACTAAACACCAAAGATCACGGTCGTGCAATTCATGTAAACTAATTGACAGTTTGTCTTTAGATTAGAATTAAAGACGATAGTTACACAGTTTTGTTAAACAGAGATAATATTTTTTCAACGTATCCTAGTGGACGATACGTGCCTTGTGACATTGTAGAGATGTTAAAATTCTGAACACTAGTTGAGTGAAATTTAGACACATTATGAAGTGTAAAATAAAAGAACTTATTTTAAAATTCGGATAGACTAGTTTCGGCATTTTATTAGATTTGTATTTACTTATTTAACAGATTTTATACAGTGCTTTATTTATATAGTAAAATAAGCATATCAATAATTTGCATGCAATTTGTTTAGATCAATTATTAATTTTTTTAAATAATCCCATCAAGATAATCACGTCCATCACGAAAATTAATTCATATCATTCCTCCATCCATTACAGCATTCTGCGCATCATACATGTTTCAACAACCAAAACAGACAAATGAATAGTCTGGTTATCTAAACAATTGAAAAAAAAAACTTATAATTGATTAAGCGATTTATAGATACGTTAGAGTAGACTATTTCTTGCTTTCTATAATAAATTGAATTTCATACCTAACGTGTTTTAGAAACTGATTATAACTACGCATTACTTTATCAATAAATCGACAAAAATAATATAATAACTTTGGGTAAACACGCACATATTTAGAGTAGGGATGGATATTTTTGATAATAACAAACAATCTTGCCTCATTAACATTAAATATTTTTTTAAACTATTGTAGCGTCAAATGAAACCGTGTTGGTTGAAGGAAAGGCAATGAAGGCACAGGAAAGGAGTATTTGCTTACTAATCAAGACATAAATTACATAAATATGTGGAAAAAGGTCAGAAAGCCGAGAAAATAACGTAAAGGAAGTTACTATTCCTTTTAAATCTCGACGAGGATATACGGGGATATGTTTAAGGAGAACAACATAGAAAAAGTATTTAACATTTTAAATAAGTCGTAAGTAGATATTACATTGTTCTTTTTTAAATTTGACCCTCTACATTTGTTATCGGAGGCATTTTAGTACCTATTTATGTAGGGATACATAGTGAAGGCAGCTGTTAGTAAGCTTGTAGATAATGCTAGGTAGATCTTAGATTTTAGTCTTTGTCTGCATGTGCTGATACAAGCGATGGTTTTCTACACTTTGAAACTGGAATAATTCCAATAAATTCAATCTATTGTACAATCTTACTCAATTTGATGATGGCTGCAATAATAAAATTCTCAGATGACTTAAAAAATAATTCTCCTTGGTTTTAATAATTAGGCTTTGCTATACATATAATAAACTTTGTAATGTAATGCAATATCGTAGAACTGATTTAATAAAATTTTTAATACAATGTTATTTAGAAAATAGCATAATGTATAATGAATGTTCATTCATTAAAAGCCAGTGCCTCGGTTGTTGTTATAATTTCATGGTCTCAAATACCGAAACTACCGTAGTTCTAATCCTATCTGAGCTTCTTCGTTAATATTAAAACTAGTCATTTCCACATCTATAACGTTTATCTTGTTTATACTCCTCAATTGAACTAATTTTACCAAGTATTAACCAAATCGATTGTTCGTCTTTTAACAAATTTTATTAATATGTTGTGTACTGTTATCTTAAATTATTTTTTAATGAAATTATTGGTATGTTTAAGTACCTACCAGTTTTCATGTTAGATATGTTAAGACTAAAGTAATTTAGTTAATTATTTTAAATTAATTTAGTGTATAGGTCTGTCTGTATACTGAGTTACCGGAGTAGGGCGAAATTTTTCTAAGTAAACATTGTATTGTTATGAAGTTAGGGAGCATGTTTTTGATAAATCTTTATTTTCTGGGAGAAATTAAACTAGTTATAATTGTGTCAATTCAGTAAGTTGTAACTGTAAAGCTCATTATTTCAATTAATAACCCCAAGCCATTCATTTAATTAGTGCCATTAATTTAAACTCTAGGTACTTTTATAATTATTACAAATTTGAGACCAAATTTTTTTTTAAATGGCCTAATATGACTCATACTATAAAAGAAATCTCATAGCAGAAGAATTTATAAAATGTTTCATCTACTGACATAATTTCTTCAACTTACTTAAAATTCACCATTTTTGCATTTGTTACCTTGCAAAATGAGACTATGTATCAGTTATTAGTAAATGAAGGTACGTTCGTGTTAATTAATAATCTGGCCTACATTTTACGTTCACGTTAATACCAGTATATAGAAATTGGGACGCAATGAAATATTCATACCAGCGGTTTTAATTATAAGATTTTTTAAATATGATTAGGTGTGTTAACAAAAGTGAAGGTATCAGACCTATTGTTAAGTATCCTAAATAAAGTACATTATTGTATTGATATGGCATTATTTACTATACACGGACAAATGACTCAAGAGGACTGCTAATGCGATTCGAGACAGCGTAGTCGGGTATTTAGTATCTATTGGTACATGATGCGCTACAATGCCGCGGCAATCCCATCAACGTCCTGAACGCATTGTTACACTGCACCCTCAAAGTGTTTAGGGTCACCTTACACTACTTCGCCCAAAGGCTACACGTGTAGAAGGTTTGACTGTATGCTTTAAAAAGCGTTAATTTGACCTCTTTACTACAACATGTAAACCTCCGGGCAAGCAGGTTTGCTCTTACCGCAAGGGGTCTCCCTCTCTTTCAATGTCCACCAGATCGGACTGATCACACGTCACCCAGTGACCCAGGTATTTAAATTTGAACACTCACGTGTTTAACAATAATTTGCAGTCAAAATTTACTTTTTGCTATTTGTCAATAGGGCTGCCATTATGTTACTTCTTTTAAAGTTATAAGTGCCGAGGGCGTAGGCCGAGGTCTAGCGGAGGGCGAAGCCCGAAGCGTCCGCACGTCGCCTCACGTAGGTAGTATTCGGAGACTAAATTACGAGTACAAGTACAAGATTTCACAATTGTTCAAAATGTAAGGCATAATTTCCGATATAGTGGAAATAAGATACTTATAGCGTTGTATCTCGACCGTCTCTCTGTTAGATTCTTTTTTCTTGAAAGATATGCCAGAGAAGTATTTAGGGAAAAAATGCCAGACAATCACTCCAAATTTCTGATCTCAAACTAGAAAATATCCTGTACTATGAGTATCACAGTAACGATAATTCTGAGGGCAATGCCAGAATACCCTGACCAGAACCAACATAAAATTTTTTATTCATAAATAGGCTCAAAATAGGGATCGAATCTGGAACCTCCTCATCAAGCGCCCATGGTACTAATCACTGTGCCACAGACGAGCATTAGCACACCCCGTAACCTGAAACTAATCACGCGCCTCAGGCCGAGCCCGACTCTAGGTGAGGTATAGGGCTCGTAATAACTAAAGGTGGTCCTTAGTACAGTCAAGAGCACATCAAGCTTGAGTCTTGACATTGTACTTTGGACCGTTCTTATCGTAAACGGCATAGAGTCGCATTAAAGTCTTAAGTGTAAAGCCTGACGTGCTCTTGACCCTGTACTAGAGAACAAATAAGTAACGAGAACGGACACTCTTCGTCCCTCCCTAGCTTTAGATACAGCACCACGCTCCGCACATTGACGGTCACATTGACTGAACGAGAACAAGGGTGTAGGCGAGCCGTTTTCGCGCTAAGACGGCTTTGATATTTGAATAAGGTTTTCATTTATTCATTACGAAATTTATAACTTCATTTTACGTGACTATTTATAATGGTCGTGAATTGTGGCCGTAACTTCGTGAGCTAGACAAGGGTTCTCGAATTTTCTATTTGTATTGCCGATAAGTATTACGTAGTGAATATACCTTTTTTTTGTTAATCCGGGAGAATCTGCTTACAGATAGGGACTGGGCTGAACCCTGAAGGGGAGCAGCCCGACCGCACTAAGCCCTCGGAGTGTTCCTTCTCTCCGCTGTAGGTGGGGGTACGGGTACGCTGTTGCACTCGTCCGCGCCCCCACCAGCGGGTGGCCGCGCCCTGCGCAGCCCCTCCCCGAGAAGGGAGACACATCGGTCCCCCGACTCCGAATGTGAGGCTCGCCGAACACCAGACGAGCCTTCATCCCGGGCCCCTTTATGCTGGGCAACGAACTCCCCCGAGTCCGCTACCCAGGGGCACGGGGGGCCAGGACAGCATCCACTCAATTGTGAAATTCAGTGGCTGTTCCCCCAGCCCCCGCGGCGGATCTGATGACAGGCTCCGCCGCAACACCTAACGCGCTTCCGCGCGGACTCTCCGAAGAGAGTCCCTTGGAGCGCCCACCACGGGCCAACCGCCCACATTCGGCCGCGGAGGATAGGACGAGCGGCAACGACACACCGACACGTCTCTTCCCCCGCGGCCGCGCCGCCACTGCATCGTCGAAAGCCGTGCAGGCCAGAGTCGCGGAAGACAGGACGAGCGGCAACGACACACCGACACGTCTCTCCTCCCGCGACCCTCCTCCCAACGCGCATCCGCGCGGTCCCGCTGACCAGACGAGCCCCTCGCGGAACGCCCTCCTCCTCGGGCCAGCCTACCACCATCGGCCGGCCCCGTGGGTTCCTCTTAGCTTCACCGTGGGATGAAATCGACCACGAATACTAGTGCCCCCCCGCCACGACAAGGCAGGAACACCTTCGGGGGGCGTAGTGAATATACCTAATTATCAACTAGGTAACAACAAACTTCAAATACGTGGGTTACTTTATTTAAAGGTACCTGTCCAAAATATAACATTTTAAGTGCTTAGGAAATGAAACTATTTTTCCGGATTTACATCGCGTATATTTGTTTTTTCAAACAAATCTACCTTCTTTCTTGGACCATCTTAATTCTTTTAGTACTAAGATCCAATTTACTATGGAACAAGAGAATTGTGGTACTTTAGCTTTCTTAGATGTTTTAATTAAAAGAAATCCTAATAACACCTTAGGCCATATTGTATTTCGAAAGAAAACCCATACAGATAGGTATCTGAATGGTAATTCCCATCACCATCCTAGCCAGTTAGCTACCGTGGGCAAATATTTTGTTTCAGAGAGCATATGGTGTCTGCGACAGTAATCATCTGGCAGGGGAACTTCAGCATATAAAGCAAGTCACTACATGCGAATAAGTTGAAGATTCTACGCCAATGCCGCAGGCCCCGTGTGAAACCACCAACAGTCGAGCGAAGACCTGCCATCTTACCTTGCGTGAGAGGTGTTACAGACAAGATCGGAAGAGTCCTCAGACGTGCATCTATCAAGACCTATTTCAAGCCCCTGAGGAAGATTTCTCAGTTCCTGAGACCCGTGAAATGTAACATCCCCTTACAGGATGCAGGAGTTTACAAGCTTGACTGTGAGTGCGGTCTCTCTTACATTGGACAAACAAAGCGAAGTATTTGTACCCGTGTCAAAGAACATATACCTAGCTGATGTCAAACACCGCCGCGTAAACAAGTCTGCAGTCTGCGAGCATGTCATGGATAAACCTACACATTCAATGAAGTTTGACAAACCCCAGGTCCTTGCAAAAGAAGTCCGTTATCTACCCAGGATTCTGGGAGAGGCCATTGAAATTAAAAAACATCCTAATTTCAACAGGGAAGGTGGTTTCTCCGTACCACCAGTTTGGGATCCAGTATTTCCTCTAATGAAAAATCCCAAACAGACATAAGACTGCAGTACTAATTAATATGTTTTAGTTTATTCCAATTTCTATTAATAATTAATAATAAATTAAACTTAATAAAAATTCATGCAATAAAATAATTTGTAAAACTTAATGTAGCGTAAATTGGAATGTTTTCTTTGTAAAATTAAAAATAAGGTATTTAATTAATAACTATTGTAACTATAGTGAAAAAATTGGGTGGTTTGCATTAATATTAGACATAACTGGTTGAAGACTGTACCACCTCAGTCAACCGTGACCATGGGACCTGTAAAGGGCCCGAAACATAGGTTTGTTTGAAAAAACAAATATACGCGATTTAAATCCGGAAAAATAGTTTCATTTCCTATGTGTAACAATCGCGAAAACCTAAGAACTCGATATTTTAAGTGCTTTTAATACATTTTTTAAATAAATCTTCAATATAATTCTAGTTAGTGAATTAATGAAAAATATAATATTGTACCGATATAAATACCTTCGTAATGAACATGTGTAATTATTAGGATTCTTTAATAGAATTATAGATAACAAGCGTTAGAATTTTCGCTATGTTGCCGCTCTAACCACGTAACGTAATCATAATAGGATCAAGTAGAGATGGGAAAAACTGCTTATTTTTTTAAACGTTTAAACGTTATGCTTTTTTAAACAAGCGTGCTTTTTTAAACGCTTTTTCACTTAAACGCTTTTTAGTTGGAAGCTAACAAAATCGTTTATAAAACGTTTAAGCGCAAAGACTTTTACGTTAAAAAAAGCTAGCAACGTTGTGTTGATAGCGAAAAGCAAAAGTAGACCACTTAAAGGTTTTAAGGTAAGTTTTTTTGTAAAAAACGAGTTATATTTTTATTTATGATATAACATTTTTATATTAACATTTTGTTCATTGGCGTTTAAAAGCGTTCAAAAACATAAGTTGTTTAACTTTGTACTTGTTAACCGTTGAAATGGAAAAAAACTGCTGATTTTTTTAACGTTAAAACGTATGTTTAAAAAGCGTGCTTGTAAAAGCGCTTTTCACACGCTTTTTAGTTTGACGCTTAAAAAGTCGTTTAGAAAAACGTTTAAGCGCATAGACCAACGCTTACGCCTAAAATGAAAAGCGTTATTTTAAAAAGCAGACTTTTTAAGTGCTTTTTGTTTAAACGCCCACCTCTACGAGCAAGTGATGGGTAACCCTGCCACTTTACGCACACATTTGCGCGTGTGCAGATAGCGCGAGATAGCTCCTTGCTGTATGTAGTAGTAGCTAAATAACTTTCGACCGTTCTATGGAGTGTACGGGGTGTGCCTGTCATAACATACAATAGCAGATAATGTCATGCATGTTATTATCATGCAATGTATACCTAATTACCGAACAACTGTCTAAACTGCTGTTGTTATATTGCTATTCTGCTGTTGCAATTGCATCTCGCGAACAAGCAAGTATGCAATAGGCTTAGAGGATGGAAGTCCAAGGCAATGTGCAAAACTATAAAATAGCGGACAATTTACAACAGTTATTGAAAAATCGTATAATTCGTTACTGACAAATAGACGTTATTGCCGTGTGTAATTTGTCTACGCACATCCAAAATATTTTTGTTTCTTCAAATTAGGAATTAGGAATGGGTAATATAGCTTTTTCTGAATATCGTATCGAAACTATATATCAATGTTCGAAATCGGATTTCGAAACTATATATTTTCTGAAACTATATATTCATGGATACAGCCCTCGTGCGCGCTGCGTTCATACATTGCCGTTACTGATATTCGGAATCAGATTTCGAAACTATATATTATTGGATATAGTTTCACAAGAGCAATGCGGGTCAATGTTAATATACAGTTTCGAAGGCGAAAAATGGTTTCGCGTTAATATCCACTCAGTGAATATTTGATACGAAGCAATATCGGTATATAGCTTGGAAAATATATGATTTTGTGTTGGTATCCACTTGGTAATCGCTCGGCTTGATTTGGAATCGCTATAAAATACGCAATGCGCAGCAATATCGATATATAGTTTCTAAGATAGACGATGTCGGATATTCGATATTGGCACATTATATAGGTTCAATAACTAAATACGATTTGTGGATTCGCTCTGGGCCTTTTGGAGGGAAAAGTGTCGTTTTTATTCTGACTTTCAATTATTTTGTGAAAGCTAGTTTAAAGTGGAATAGGATAGTGCTATTGTGCCTTAATCGAAGATTAAAACGCTAAATTATACGAATCTCGAACTAAAATACCCGTATCGGCCCGTTCTAAGGAATCCCGAGTAAATCCAAGCACGCCACCTCAAATTGCCTATCCTCTTTGTGGCGGCCATATTTATAGAAACATAATTAAACGAAGACATGGCTCAAAGAACTTGTATCCAAGCCAAAATTATTAATAAAAAGAAAATATATACGATTATACGATTTGTAAAACCCATTCCTACTTTAAATGACATTGAGGGTATTATTAACGTGTTTCCAGCAGATTTCTTTGGATTGTCGTTTAGCAGTTGTTAGTGATTTTGTAAAGTTTAAGAAAATGCCTTATTATGCCGTGGCAAGAGGACGAACGGTTGGTATTTACAACAGCTGGGCTGAATGTGAAGCTCAAGTGAAAGGATTTTCTGGCGCCAGGTACAAAAAGTTTGATTCTCCACAAACCGCCCAGAATTTCATCAGTCACGAAGGCGGGACAGATAGCAACCGTGAAAACAATTACTACAACAAATCACCGCAGTTCCCTTCACAACTAAAACAATCTAATAGTAACCTAAAAAGGAATTATTCTACTGCATCATTATCAAAACAAAACAAAACTCGAAATAACCGTAGTTATTCAAGTAATTCAAAACGCTCTAGGTACGATACAAGTGACAGTGAAGAAAGCGACTCGGATGAAGTACAGCTTGTAACTAATATTGTAACAAAACAACTAGATGATATAGAGAAAAGGTTGAATAGCTTTAACAAGGCTGTGAATAAGATTGTGGTAAAGGGTCCAAAGTCGTCTTCAAGTTCGGAGCCGCGTAAAACAATATTAATAGAGCCCCCTCAGCCCAAGAGCCACAGATCTAGTAATAATACTTTTATTAAGGATAGTGATGGATTTGTGGAAGTATACACAGATGGAGCATGTTCTTCAAACGGTCGTCAAGGCGCCAGAGCTGGCCTTGGCGTATATTGGGGTGATGGTCACTCTTTAAATGTTTGTGAGCCAGTCTCTGGTAGACCTACAAACAACTGTGGAGAGATACAGGCAGCTACACAAGCTATAAAACAGGCCCTAGACAATGGTGTTACAAAATTGGCCATCAATACTGACTCGCAGTTTCTCATCAATTCTGTGACCAAATGGATGCCGGGTAACCATGATTTTATGTCAAGATTTGAAAATATATGACATTCACAAATTATACTTACCAAAGTTTTTTGCAGGTTGGAAACGAAAGGGATGGAAACTTGCATCAGGAGAGCCAGTGAAGAACGAAAAAGATTTCAAAGAGCTAGATAGCTTGCAGCATAAGCTCCAAATAAAATGGAACTATGTGGAGGCCCATAGAGGCATACACGGCAATGAAATGGCTGACCAGTTGGCTAAGGCAGGGGCAGCTATGTATAAGAAGTAATTATTTTGTTATTATTTTTGTTACTTAGTTAAATTTGCCTTATGTTCCTATTTTCAGAAATTAATGTAGTTTGGCACCATTTTTATCCAAGTTTCTGTACATTATCATCTACTAATCAAGTAATTATTATAAGGTATAAAAGTGATTTCGTAGGTTCAAGTTGCAAAATAGTAGATTTAGTGTTCACCATTTAATCAGGGTGTTGTACTTGTGCACACTCGAACATCCTTATTTCCGAATCTATTCTTCGACATTGAGAACCACAGCACTTGATAATTGCACACAAAATAAAACAGTGTACCCCAAAAACATCATGTATTTGTAACAATACTTGTAAGCTCAATCAAATTATATTTTCATATTGCTTTAAATAAAACACCAGATTTACTGATACCACATTAATATTTTAGTAAAAAACATCATTGTTTTTAAAAAGTTTTTTAAATTGAAATTTTAAAAGAAGTTGTATAAAATCAATGAAAGATCAATAAACAGAATAAAAGGCACTTTTATAACTTAAATAATATTTTTAAATATGTCTAAATAATATTGATATGATTATTATGAAGAAATGTTAAATAGAAAAATCCATGTAGGTACATGTGCCAAAATTTGATTAATAAATAATTGATTATTGAATTTGGTATTTTTCTTAAGAAACAAACTTTTTGCTGTTTTACACAAACTGCTTGCTGAGCCATATCAAGTTGTGACGGTGTGACCTCCTTACACCGTCATCTCACCTTTTTGTTTCGCCTGTCTCCGCTTGTATCCTATCATTTTTTTATTTTACATGTATTTAAATTTAAATTGTTCCATCTTCCTTCATTTTCTCATTTTGTTTTCGTACCACAGTCACTCCCAGCTCGACCGCCACAACAGTCGGAGCTGTTTCAAATTCCATCGCGAATAATCGCTAACCCCGCTACAACCCTGTCCCTGTTCGGGCGCCAGTGGAAAGGGTTGTAATCCTAACTAGCCATTTCATTGCCGTGAACAGGTTCACGGCAATGAAACGGGAAACTTCCGGTCCACAAAATTTATTAAAGAAGTAAAGTTTAAAGACAGGGCTGTAACAATAAAAAGGTAAATGTAAAAAAACAGGTACAACCATTGACTTACAAATAAATGGACGACGGGTCTAATACAAAAACCACGAAAAAAATGTCCCAAGTCAACCTATTCGAAATTTAAATTGTAATGTCATCGCAGTATCGCGCTGTCAGTCGAACAAATGAAGACTAAAGCGGAGTTTGGCGCTCTGTATACGATTTTAGCGCCTTACAAGTGCGGACACTTTTTAGCGCGGACCCGACGTCCATATAATTGTAAGTCAATGGGTACAACAGTATAAAACACTCCCTACACTTTATTATTTAGGCACTTACCCCTAAATGGGCCGAGTAACTGAATTACAGATATAAGTACACGAAGGCTGTAGACTTATAATTATTACACATGATTTAGCTTATTTAATGATTGTAAACAGTAAAGAACCAAAATTAGCGATTATTCGCGATGGAATTTGAAACAGCTTCGACTGTTGTGGCGGTCGAGCTGGGAGTGACTGTGGTACGAAACAAAATGAGAAAGTGAAGGAAGTTGGAACAATTCAAGTTTAAAACTTAAATACATGTAAAATAAATAAAATGATAGGATACAAGCGGAGAGAGGCAAAACAAAAAGGTGAGATTACGGTGTAAGGAGGTCACACCGTCCCAAAGAACACGTAATAACGCTTTGTTCGCTTAATAGATGATAATAAAACAAGAAATAGCTTCGAAATGTTGTTTTTATTGAAACTAAAATATTTCGTACCTTATTGTACTAAAAGCATTTTAACAGTGGCGATAAAAAGTTGGCGCTATTTACATCCTTAATACTAGTTACATGTCACAGTCAAATGACTACAAATCACAATGGTACGAAAAATAACTTCTTAAAATACTATCTGAGTTTCCTATATTCTACTACAAGGATGTTGTTATATCTGTTATACGAAATTCAAACTTTTAAATGTTAATTTTGTCTTCCCAGATAAATAAAGTAAGTTGTACAGAAAATACCTCTGGCACTATTTGAAGAAAATGAACAATGGAAAAGAATACAACTATTTCAATAATTAGTATTGCTTACTTCAGTAATACTCATTAGTCGTGAAGTTCACCTAAACACATGCAGTTCATGTAACTAAAATTAGCAGTCTTAAAAATATCTTAAAATATACGACAGGGTCATTGGATGCTCAGAACATTTTATAAGCACTACATTGAGCATGTTATGACAAATCACCACATACCTTAATTCAAGGCTTAATTTATTTGGTTTAAAATTTAACATAACCGTACATCAAAATCACCAACTGAACTTCACAATCAAAGGTATTTTAGCTACAACTTCTACGATTTCGGTAGATACGTGTGTAGTACAAATATACAAAAAAGATATTTTTTTTAACAATGTAGTTTTAAAAGTAAGAAAATAATTGGTTACCTTCTTAATTAAAACCGAAAGAATATGTAAAATTAATTCTTTACAATATTTACAAAAAAATTTTAAAGAATAATAAATTGCATTTTAGACGTCGTTGTTGACGTGTACAAATAAAGCTAATCGTGACACAATATCCAATGATTTCAATGATGAGATTGATCTCCGAAGTCTAATGAAAGTTCCGTTGTCACGTGAAATGACTCGATAATTACTGCAATATGTAGGGGTTACCCTTGAATGTGTAAAGCATTTAAAGACAATTAAATAATATAGAACCCTTCCGAAACAAACCAAATTGCCATTCTCCATTTCCCAAAAACCACATGAGATCCAGCTGCAAATTACACATGCCTCGTAAAATTTACTTTATAACTAACATTGAGCAGTTCTTCAAGTTTCATTGTTTTAGTCACTAACTGAAAATTATTTCATTCTCTAATAATCTATTATAATGAACCTATACAAAAGTTGAAGTTGAAGAAAACATATACGGGTTCCCACTTAGGGCATCAATCGGAACAGTTAATAAATTACATACAAAATACAACGAACGATGGTTATCAGAAACAGACACATTTAGCAGAAACTTTTTCGAACTGCTACACAAGTTTTTTTAAGGAACCAGTCTAACATTAGATATATGCCAAATATTCACATACATAATCTAAATTATTTACAAGTATTCAGGTTACGTATAACTAGTCTTACCATTAGGGTAATTTGTATTCGAGACATACCCACTGTCGAACAAGCACTATTCGTAGCGACAAACAATTGCTCGCACATAATCAACTAGTCCGTAGACTAGATTTACATTCTAAAACCCTTCGTAGGCTCTTTGTTAAATTTGACAGGTAATTAATAGAAACAGTGGTTTAATTGGCAACACAAAGCGGGAGAGAGAATATCAGAGCCACCAGGCTACCATTTGCCTATAAAGATCACAGCTAGGAGACGATCCATTAAAATGAGCAATGCAACATAAAATTGATATTCTACAAGGTTTATATTTCTTTAAATAAAAAAGAAGATACAACAAGCGGCGCCTCCCGGGCGGCGGCGGCTTCGATCACCTTACAATAACTAACGTAACGTAATAACTTTACGAAATGAAGTATACAATTCTTTGAATATAAAATAACAAAAGGGTATCGCATCGATCGTCGGCAGCTTGTGCTGCTACGGGCAATGTAAAGTGCAACTTAGATGCGTAAGTATAAGATTAATAATAAAAGAATAAGGTTAGTAATATTTCTTTGCAAGGCAGGCAGCTGCTGAACGGCTTTACTCTTTTCGTTATTTTGCATTCAAAGAAATATTTAATTTATTTAGGATAAAGCTACTATTATTTCGTTGAAAGTAAAAGATTATAAGAGTAAAGCTTTCGAAGACAAGAGGTGCCGACGCTTTAGCTCTTTTGTTTTCTTCCGTGTAAATACAACAAATAGCTTTATTGATAAAAAACGAAGCTCTATATTGCATTGCTACGTCTAAAGGTATATCTTATTCTTCAGATGCTAAGTTACACTTTGCATGCCCCGTGGTGATGACAGGATGCGCCGGGCGGCGACCCACGGCGCTGTGCGACTTCACTCTTTTTACATTAAAAGCATCGTATACTTATTCTGTAACTTCTGTATTCATAAAGTTTATGGTGCATGGTTCATTTTAATGCATCGCAGTCGCACCGCCTGGTTGCGGCAATTTGAGGGGACCCTTAGGCGGTCTACTAATTGATCTATTTACCGGATACGAGTATAAACTTACGGAATACGAGTTGTGGTGAACCATGATAACTGATTTTCAACGTAGCATATCAATTGGTTGATCTGTACGGCCATAAAGGAAAGTTTGCTGCCACAGAGACCGATTAACTAAACATTGCAATTCATCCTTCCATCCATGTTGTAAATACAACTAAAGATCTCACTCGATGAAGAAAACGATAATAGTCGACGCTATGGTAAATAACCCCAGACTAATACCCCCTTGGGGTTTTTACATGTATCTTTAACGTCATTTGGCGGTTCAGTGTTCTCACTTTGAGAGCACCCATGCGCTATTCAGGAAATGTATTGAATAGCGTTGGACCGGCGCGGGGGGTTGACAATAGTTGTTGAGCTTGATGCACTGTTAGAAGCTCCGACTATAAGGTATCCTCCTGATGTTACTACCTTCTTTGAACTTTCCTCTCCTAACTGTAAAAGACAAACGTATGTTAATTAAAGCGAAGGATTTATAACGGACACAAAATTTATAAAACAAAATCACTTGTCATCTTATTGTTTGTCCTTCATTGACTTTTTGTAAGTCAATGTTGTCCTTCAATATTTTCGACTCAAATTTATCTATGTAACTATCACAAATTTAAGACCGGGCCAAATGTCAAGCGTTAGACGCGCGTTTTGCTAACGTGTGTGAAGTTGAACCTTGTAGATACAGTGTGTATTTTTAGGTACTCTTACTTTTATTAGGAAGCTGGAATACTACGGAGTAAGTGGCAAAGCGTCGGAACTTGTCTCGTCATAACTAAATGGAGTGACTTCTTTGGGTTCTCCGGCAAAAATGGGTATTCCGCAAGGCTCAATAATTGGACCTTTCTTATTTCTCATTTATATTAATGATCTACCATTCTTTGTTAAGGATCTTTGCGAAATAGTATTGTTTGCTGACACATCCTTGATTTTTAAAACGGACGAACATGACGTTAACTATGACAATATTAATGGTACCCTTTCAAAGGTAGTATATTGGTTTAATATTAACAATTTATTGCTCTATGCCAAGAAGACAAAGTGTGTTAAATTTGAATACCTAATGTATAATCGACTAGCCCAATAATAAAAATAAATGGAGAAAAGTTAGACCTTGTTTAAACCTGTCTTTTTGGGAGTGACCTTAGACAGTAAACTCCTATGGTTTCCACATATATCTTCCTTGGCCAGCAGATTGAGCTCTGTTGCATACGCAGTCCGTAGAATACGTGAACTTACCAATGTTGCTACTGCTAGACTAGTTTAGTTACTTCCATAGTATAATGTCCTACGGGATTCTCATGTGGTGTAAAGCGGCAGATATACAAACCATATTTGAGTTGCAAAAACGAGCGATTCGTTCTGTGTACCGTTTAGGTTCTCGGATTTCTCTCAGAGAAAAGTTTAGGGAGACTGGTATCATGACTGTGTTTACTCAAATATTTTATATACCCGTAAATATATATACATACATAACTTCGTTAAGAAACATCCAAACTCATAGTACCACGTTTTCGTTTAACTAAGGTAAACGATTATTTTATGGGGAACTGCATACGTTTTTACAATAAGATTTCGGAACATATATTAAGTTTACCATTTTCTAAGTTTAAAACTTACCTACATTAAAAGTATTTTAATTGAAAAATCATGTTACAAAATTGTAGACTTCGTGTTAGATAAAGATGTACGGAAAGACAACGTGAGTCTAGATTCCACACAAATATGATTCAAAATGTATTCTATAGCATTTAAGTTTATTTGAAAGAGCAATCCCTAGAGATTCTTGCTCGATCTTCTCAGGGAGGTCAGCGTAGTGAACGAGCAGTAGCTTAAAAAATGACGTTTTCAAGTGTAAAATTTTACCTATGGAAGAAATGATTATTTGAGGTATAACTTTAGATGCAAAATAGTAATGGGGGGGGGGGGGGGCACAAATAAGTAAGTCCAGGCCCAGTTCTGCATTGTACGCAATTAAAAAAATACGAAAACTTTCAGACGTCGAAAACGCTACTGCCTGTCTTTTTTGATGATGGAGTAAAATGACAGTTAGTGTGAGGCCAGACGAGCGTAATTTTGTGAGCTAAGTTGCGTAGTTTGCGCTGCATTCGGTTTCATATAAAAGTACGGTTTGTTTCACACGACGACGTAAAATGAGTTATCTGACGACTGACTTTCAGTCACATCATGCGTCGGATTGGCGCGGGTGGAGGTAGGGGTGAGGTAAGAGGTCACTTTGCTATAAACGCTTAAAAAGCAACTGAATAAAATACGTTCGTCTGAGGCTCCAATAGAATTTCGGTCGAGCGCAAACTGCGGAACTCAAAAAACGCAACTCACAACTCAAAAAATGACGTTCGTCACGCTTAATTGCGCAAAAGTGTTGCCCGCTTACAAGCAGCAGGTCTAGCACGACAGGGCGCAACTAGCGTGAGAGCGTCATAAAGCGCGAGATACTGCTATTCTCGCGTAGAGACTTCGTGCTTTATGTCGCTCTTGCGCAAGTCGCGCCTTATCGTCGTGCAGCTAGTGATTGCAGTCGATAAATATTCTATCGACTATAGACAGAATTTGGTCACGCTTATGCAATAAATGGTCAAACCTATTTCATTTAAATAATCATCGGCCCATTATTATAATTCGTCTAACTGCTGGACTATGAAGTTCATGGTCCAAATGCATGTTAGACGTTTTACCTCTCCAGAGTCGAAAGTACAATTAATGTTTATTTACAAAGAGCAACCCCTAGAATTTCTTGCTCATTCTTCGCGGGACAATCTGCCTTACGATTAAGCAGTAGATTTCAAGTGTAATTTGCTTATCCATGAAATAAAGATTATTGACTTTGACTTTATGCTTATGTCGCGCTTAAGGCGGCAGCCTACCCTGTGTAAACAATTGAGTTGTTTGACGACTACAGTTACTTTTTTTTTATAATATCAAGTGACGGGACGGACAAGTCGTGCGCCTGATGGTAAGCTACACACCTGTCCATAACAGTTGCAGTGCCACTCAGAGCTTTAAATCGCAAAGATCTACGGGGCACTGCCACTGCGCCCCTCACCTTGAGACAAATTGACAAGTTCATGTGCCTGTAATTTCACCAGCCCAGGGTAAGGACCCTTCAAAACTCCGGTTTTGAAGTCCGGAACACAGTAATGCTGACATTACTGCTTGGCGGCAGAAATAGATAAGGTGGCAGTACTTCCCTAGACGAACTCTCTCACAAAGAGATCTATTGGCTTAAAATTTAACTCCGAAGTTACAGACTATCGCCTTCGGCAAGTGACGGTCGACTAATATATA
>NW_020653945.1:12742856-12762907 GCF_003589595.1 Hyposmocoma kahamanoa
GTCTGTCTTTTTCGAGGGTGGAGTAAAACGACAGTTCATTGCGTGAAAGTGCCTTGCCGCTTAGATTAGAATGTTGTAAGATTCAGAATTCTGACAAATTTGGCAAAATATTACCTACTTTCACAATCTATCGATAAAACTGTCGACAACAGCTACACGACTATTTAAAATTTTACGGAAACTGGCAACCCTGCAAATGTCATTTACTCTCTAAGTATAGAAATAGCGTCTGCAGAGGCCAGCACTATTACAAATATACAATATGATCGTCACTTATTTTGCATACCATTATCTATTTAATAATATCGTCTGCTTATAGGCAAAGACTACATAAGTAACATTTTCTACAAAAAGCCTCTAAACCTCTAAAACCTCTTTACACAGCTGTGGTAAAAAAAATCACAATCTGTATGAAGGGAAAACTCTTAATGACTTTTTAGCTTTTTTGCTACTGATATAGATACCTGCAGGAAAATCGTGATATTCTTACCTAAGGTATATTTAAGAGGTTTTTTGTGAAAAATGTCACTTATGTGGTTTTACCTTTAAGCTGACGTATGTTAATTGAACTTATATTATTAAAATACCTGCTTATTTATGATCATAGGGGAGACTTGCGCGTTCGATGGTGGCTTGTACGTCCCCACACATTTCATTGTCTGGTTGCCGCTCGTATCTTCAACCATGCTCACTACAATTGAAAATTAACCTTTGTGATACCTTTGTAACAAAATTTGCAATTTTAACGACAAAACTATAATACACATGTTGTTACTACATCGAGCAATAGTCGAGATCGAAATGGTGCCAAGTCTACCATCTTTATTCTGGTTTGGCTCCGTTTGGGTATCGACTACGTAGACTTTTCGTAGACAATTTATTTTGAACAGGGGATCGTTTCAGAATCTTACGATAACTCAGTCGTTGACCGATTTCTTTTCATTTTTATTCACAACATAATTATTTAACGTCAAACTGTCGTATTTGAAATCGAACCGAAATGACGTCACACCCGTACGATTACTCGAACTTTTCGACCGGCAAAGGCTACAAACGTTATTCAGAACACAGTTATTAAAAGAAAATTACACAACCCAGGACCCCGATTCAGAACTCTTCGATATCTTAACCGAATCGTTCGATTGGATATCGTTTTTGAATCGTAGGGCGCTTTCCGAGCTATTCAGAAAATAAATTAATAAAATTGAACAAAATCCAGGTTTTATTTAAAGTAATAAAAGATTTCCATATTACATTCTTGCTTTGTAAACAATAGGACGTTCGGTAACTTTCATTCGATAACTGTGTTCTAAAAAACGTTTGTGTACGAGTATTCGTACGGGTGTGACGTCATTTCGGTTTGGTTTCCAATACGACAGTTTGACGTTCGATTCGGTATATCGTACGATTTATTTTCATTTTAAGGCTGGCCGCATACATACGTTTTCTGTATTCGTTTTCCGAATGCGTAATTTCGAATTGGAATTCCGTGAGACTAGCGCAAACGTTCGTTTTTCTTCATTCGGAATGTATCCACGTCAGTACAGATAGTGATAGCGTGGCGAACGCACGACGATGGAGGACGACGATTTATTAGCAATTGCATTTCTGTTATTAGAAAAAAAGAGAAAGAAACGTCGTCGGTATTGGATACATCCACTAAATACTCGAAGAATCTATGAGAGTCCGTATTATTTGAAGAGAGTTAAGTTATGAGCACACCCAGATAAATCCTTTGATTTCTACAGGATGTCAATCAATTCTTTTGATGAACTTCATAATGGCACACGTGATAAATTAATAAAGCAAAATACCTGCATGAGATTATCTTTGGATATGGAAGAAAAACTAATCATAACCTTGAGGTAAGTTATCTTTATTTTTACATCTGAAGTTATTTAAAAAAAAAAAACAAATCTACAATTTGCCAATATTATCTTCCTCTTCTTGTCTTTGAGATTGTTCTAAATAAGTTGCTGCTTCGGTATCCTCGGCATGTTGAAGATTATCACCATGGAGATATATGGAAGGTGATGTGTTGAGATGACGTGGTGGTTGAAGCGGTGGCAGATGTGTAATAGAGTTAATAACCACTCTGGATTTGTTTGGGGAAGATTGATAATACGTGGTTTTATTTTGCGAAGAAGATGAACTAAAGATTGGCAATGGAGTTTGCGTTTGATATAACATACTAGGTGAAGTTTTTGGTACAGGACTATATGAATAACAGGGGGAATAACCACGGCTTGATGCTGGCGTTACTGAACGTTGACTGAAGTTATCATAACTCAGTGAAGAAGATGGAGATGAATTGTACCCAGTATTAATTTTTTTTACCAACTGCAGCATTCCCAATTTAAAATCAATTTTTTGATTTTCACTCATATGTTTCATAATGTGTTCTAAAGCTTAATAAAAATTTCATGTCATCGTCTTGCTACTTCTTGTCGTTTCTGATTGGCATTCTGTTGGTTTTGATGTAGGATACTGAGTATTTGGGAGGGGATATCTTTTTTGTTTCTATTTGCACGTGGAGTTGATATAGGTGATGGAGGTGGTAATATATTTGTATCCACTTGTTCCACACTGTGTTCTTCTTGGGATTCAGATTCTTGTGAAATATTATCGTGTAAATCATCGGATTGATAGTTTCCACCGGCATTTCTTTTATCAAAGACTGGTATAAGAAAATACAGCAGATCTGCATAAACATATTTTTTAACCTTTTTAGCGGCACTGCCTGTAGGAGCACTTTTATTTTTTTGGAAGTCTTTTCGAAAGTAGTCTCTTATGTGTGTCCATTTTTTCTTCGCCTCAGCACCTGAAATATAATTAACATTATTTTAAATCTCTTTTTTTTTCAGATTCCTGGCAACTGGCAAAAATTTTGAAGAGTTACACTTTGAATATTTAATGGGGAGCAGGACCGTATCAGCCGTAGTTAAAGAAACCTGTACAGCAATATGGGAAGTTTTTCAACCTTTGGAAATGAAGCCACCATCTTCAAAAGAACGTTGGCTAGAAATTGCTGAAAATTATTATAGAAGAACTAATTTTCCTAATTGCGTAGGTTCAGTGGATGGGAAACATATTCGTTTGATTTCTCCTCTACATAGTGGATCTGCCTTTTATAACTATAAACATTTCTACTCTGTTGTACTATTAGCAGTAGTCGATTCTGACTACCGTTTTATAGCTGTAGATGTTGGTGCTTATGGCAGAGACAGCGATAGTAATATTTTCAACAACTGAAATTTTGGAAAAAAGCTAACTCAAAATCGCCTTAATATGCCTGAAGCAAAACCTCTGCCGAATACCAATGACACACCTCTACCTTTTGTGTTTCTTGGCGATGAAGCTTTTCCACTCAATAACAATTTTATGAAACCATATCCGAGAAGTAATCTCAATACTCAACGCAGAATCTTCAACTACCGCCTCAGCAGATCACGACGTGTAGTGGAATGTGCCTTCGGCATTCTCTCAAATAAATGGAGAATTTTTCACACTAGCATGACGATTCCACCAGACTTTGCAGTATTAGTAACAAAGGCAGCGTGTGGTTACATAATTTTGTTCGCAGACGAGACGGCTATCGATTTGAAGATACTCTGACACATTACTTTGAAGATATACCTTTTCGTATTCCACAACACAGATCTACCAACCGAGGTCGAAACATAAGAGAGAATTTTGCTGAGTACTTTATGACACCGGCAGGGGAAATATCGTACCAATATAACGAGAGAATTAGTAATTTACAAGAATAAATATGATTTGTAATAAAAAGTATACTTAAGAAAATATCTTACCTTTGTTTTCTTTGTCCACTTTAGTGCACGTGTCCCAATCCTTTATAACCTCTTTAAATACATTCTCCCAGGCCAAATCTTTGACATCTCTTTTGTGATAGTCGTTGTCATGAATATTCCACAGACAGGGGTATTTTTCAACCGCCAATATTAATGTTTCTGCCTCACACATTATCCTGTTGCGAATTTATGCGTAACCAATACAGAGAACACATCCGATGCGCGAGTCGCGGGTGCGAAACTGAATAGAAATTTCCGAACGTGTGCGCCGGCACAAACAAAATGTATGCAAGCGCTGCGTTCCGCATGACGTCATTAGGTTTTTTCGAGTAGGTTTCTCCGAACGCGCCGGCTTGCACACGAAACGTACGTGCAGAATTTATTCCGTTCGAAAAAAAAGCGAACGTGTGCGTCAGTTAATGTATTTTCTACTGATTCCATGCGTTCAGATGTCCGAATACGGAAAACGAATTCAGAAATCGAATGCGGAAAACGTATGTATGCGGCCAGCCTTATTCACGACACCCGAATCGAACGCCAAACTGTCGTATTCGAAACCGAACCGAAATGACGTCACACCCATAGAATTACTCGAACTTCTCGACCGGCAAATTCTACAAACGTTATTCAGAACACAATTCTCGAATGAAAGTTACCGAACGTCCTATTGTTTACAAAGCAAGAATGTAATATGGAAATCTCTTATTCTTTCAAACAAAGTCTGGATTTTGTTCAATTTTATTGATTTATTTTAATGCAAGACTAATGCATTCCTATTTTTAGGCCTTTAAAGTCTTAAAAATGTATATAAAAGAATTTTTATTCTTCTTATAATCTATATCACAGACTAACTCCGTAACCGGTGGATAACGATATCGTATGCGAATCGAACGTTTAGCTCGGAATGTTCTTAATAGCTCAGAAAGCGCCCTCGATTCGAGAACGATATCCAATCGAACTGCCCTTGTCCTCATATTACTAGAACTGAATCAATTCGATACCTAGGCATTATCATAGATCAGTTTCTTACTTTCAAACCCCATATTGACTCTGTAGTACCTCGTCTCCGAAAGCTTATCTACATTTTCAGGACGTTACGGTATGTGGCTGACCAGAAAACTCTGACCACTGTTTACTTTGCCCTTTGCCAATCAGTTTTAGGGTATTGTATAACGTCATGGGGTGGAGCCTCTAAAACTCATCTCATTAAACTGGAACGGGCTCAACGAGCTATTTTGAAGGTGGGAGCTGGTCTTCCCTACCGTTACCCAACTAGTGAACTCTATAAGCTATGGGATGTGCTTACCGTTAGACAACTATTTGTTTGTAACACTGTCCTCAAAAAGCACTTCCTACTTGCATTTGATCCTAATATCACCAAGGATAAACGTAGAAAGAGCACGGTCTGCCAATCCCATTCTGTTAACACCAGTTTTTCCCAACATTTCTTCTGTTTCCTCGCTCCCTACTTGTACAACAAATTAAACACAAAGCTTTCTTTTTACGCTCTCCCAAAATCTCTTTGCAAAAAAACTGTATCCCATTGGATTAAAACCCAAAATTATGAGGAGACTGAGCAACTTCTTCTTATCCTCAAATAAAACATCTCTCATTTAGCTGTTCCCAAGTCGTAGTTCTCTCGCCTTAACACATTCGCACACTATACATTCCACACACCCCATACGTAAAATTCTTACACTCCTAATCAGTAACACATTCACCTTATAAACACTCCCTCACTCATTCTCACACTTCATATTGTGAGTTTACTTAGTGTTAAACCTTGAGAGGGTTCTTTTAAATAATAAGTTTAGTTCACTAGTACCTTTATTATTCTAAATCAGGAATATTCCACTAACTTTTATATATTTTATCCTTTGTCAAAACTTCTGTGCCACAACCAAATTGCTCAACTGCAGAGTGGAAGCCTGGTGACCCGTACTTCAGGTTTTTCTATACCTATCTCGGGCACCAGTCTCTCACAAAACAGTCTGACCAATTTTTAGTCATGTATTTTAACCTTAAGTTCCTTACTCTTATGCCTGTTTTGTGATAGAGAAATAAATAAAACTTCATTTATTCATTCATGAGACGAAAATAAAGCCGTAGATGAATTGGACAAAATGCTCTCACCTATAATAGAGGGTTTCTGCGAAACATGTGGTTGCTGCTCAGTATATACACGTGAAGGCGCCAACTTGTTGGCAGCTGTTAGAGACGGAGCTGCTGTCGTTTTCTAAAATAAAATTAGATACCGTGGTTTCAAATTCTGGTGATAGATTGGAATTTTTTAACGACTGCATTCTAGATTAATCTTACCGGCAAAGTGTCTGGTGGCGGTTGTAGTCTACTATCTGGATTATCTCCTTCCATGCAATCCTGAAATAAAACGGAAATTAAGTTAATCTTCTATTTGTACACCTCTACATGTAAGTCGTGTGATTTATTCGGTACATTTTTTGTTACTTCGACAAAAACAACTGCAGCAGCAGACAGGACAAATATGTAATATAACACGCTCGGTAGTTTCCCAAAGTGGCCCCCCAGTGGGCGCTGAAGAGTCCTAAGGGGGCAGTAGGAGCCTCTGAAGCAATTGGGGGCGTTGATGCTGTCCAGGAGGTGCTACCGCATTTGGAAAAAAACTGAATTATCTACATACACTACACTACATATAATTTTTTTTCTTGTGATTTTTTGTATAACTTAATATAAAAAATACGTGTTTTCAATTATTTTTGTGGTGGTGGGTGTTAAATTTTTTTTATCTTTTTTAAGTTGGCGGAGACCCAAAAATTTCGGGAACCTAAATATCTTTGTGACATAAATACAGTTTAACATAAACACAGCCTTTTTATTATTAGGGAAATCGTTTTCTGTGATTGATTAAACATTATGAATGTGTATACAGGGTGTCTCACGACTATGAGACACATATTTTGCTTCGTGAAGACATTATTTCATTTTTAAAAGTTCAAAGACTTAAAAAGCTGCTTGCCTCATCTGGGAATCGAAGATACCAAATGTTAAAAAAAGCATCCTGTATTTTTATAATGCGGCTCGAAAGGGCCAATTATAAAGATTAATTCCTTTTAAGTAGCATAGTCACGGAAGTAAAAAAAGCATAGAATTTTAATTAAAGGAACATCGTTCAATTATACAATTTACTTAAAAAAAAAAAAAAAGAAACTTGAAACTGCCAACCTTCGATTTCAATATAATATTGATTCCTGGACGAGGAAAGCACTTTTTTAGGTCTTTGAATGCAGTGATGTCCCATACGTTTGTATATAATTTTTTTTTTTTTTTTTAATACATGACAGGCAAATGACTCCACTCCACCTGATGTTAAGTGGAAAGTGGTATCCAAACGCGAAGGAACCTAGTGCAGCGATGGAATCCTCACTGCACTAGCCACCTCCACCCTGCCTGCCTACAATATGCCTCTTCACGCCTCGTTTGAAGGACCCCATATCATAAGAGGGAGGCAAGACATGTGCCGGATGGGAGTTCCATTTGTCAACCGTGCGGCAGAGAAAGGAGCCACCAAACCTTTTAGTACGCGATGGAATGCGGCAGGTAGTGAAACAGTGACTACGAAGGCCAGCACGCGTGCTTCTGAGCAGGAACGGGGAAGGGGGGATGAGGTTGAACAGCTCTTCAGAGCACTCACCATGGTACATGCGGTAAAAGGCGCTAAGCGATGCAACATCTCTACGCAGTTGCAGAGGTTCAAGGCGTGATGAGCCCTCTTCGTCGCCTATAATTCGAGTAGCACGACGCTGTAATTTATCCAAGGCATCGAGTAGGTACTTGGCGGAGCCGTCCCACAAGTGCGAACAATACTCAACGCAAGACCGGACCTGTGTTTTGTACAGCAGGCATAACTGGTCCGGCGCGAAAAAACGTCGCACCTTGTTCAGGACTCCGAGTTTCCGTGAGGCTGTTTTGATCACAGATTCGATGTAGCTCCTTGGATTCAAATCACAGCAGATTTCCATACCGAGCAAGGTAAAACTGCTCTGAGGTGAGACTGCTGTGCTCATCAGAGAAGGCATGGGAAGGAACGGCGACAATTTTGTTGTTAACGCGCAAATCTGTGTTTTCTTGGCGTTGAACTCAACAAGATTTCTAGATCCCCATGCAGAGATGAGGTCCAATATCCTATTGAGCTCACCGACAAGATTAGATCGCTCTCTGTCAGTATCGGCGCGCCCAGCTGCGGGGAATCCGTGATATCCCCCATGAACAGTGCTATCATCTGCATAACAATGAATATTCCCAAGTGGAAGCATATCATTGATATGCAGAAGGAAAAGCGTGGGAGATAGGACGGATCCCTGCGGTACGCCGGCGTTCACATTCACGAACCTCGAAATGCTGCCGTCAGAAACGACGCGAATTCTCACGAAGGAAATCGGCAATCCAGCTGCATAACTGGGCTGGCAAACCGTACGCCGGGAGCTTGGAGAGAAGAGCTTTGTGCCAGACCCGATCGAACGCTTTGGCTATATCGAGGCTAACGGCCAACGACTCGCCACGTTTGTCTATAGCCTCACCCCAAATATGCGATAAGTACGCTAGAAGGTCACCCGTTGATCGTTTCGGACGAAACCCATACTGCCGATCATTAATTATGGAGTGATCTTCTAGGTATTGGGTCAGTTGTTTGTTAAGGATCCGCTCTAAAACCTTGCATATTATGGAAGTAATGGCTATGGAACGGTAATTATGCGGGTCTGATCGGTCGCCTTTTTTGGGAACTGGTTGCACATTAGCCTCTCTCCAAGAGTCCGGCACACGACTTGAAGAGAGTGACAGACGATACAGTCGCGTTAGTACGGGGGTCAACTCAGCTGCGCAGCTCCTAAGTACAATCGCTGGGATACCATCAGGACCACTAGCTTTCCGGACGTCGAGAGACTGCAGCTGCGTACGCACATCGCATTGTCTGATACGAATATCAGACATCGTGTAGCCACAGTGAGGTAGAGTTGGTGGCTGTGCGTTACAGTCGTCGAGACAGGAGTTAGCCGCAAACAGATTTGCCAAGAGGTCGGCTTTATCTTGCGGCTTGTGGGCTAGATTGCCGTCAGAATATCTCAGCGGGGGCAGCGAGGGTTGGCAGAAGTTCGACGCAACGGCTCTGGCCAGACGCCAGTAACTACGACTACCAGTGGGATGCGTCAGGAGTTCTTGGCCAACTCGTACGACGCGCTGAGCATCCGCTCTGATGTACGCTCTTTTGCAAGACCTGGTGGCATTATTGTAGGCTGTTTTAAGTGAGTTCGTATTGGGATCGTCTGAAGCTCGACCCTTGATCCAAGCGCGGTATGCAGTCTGTTTGTTCTCAACAGCCACAGCACACTCGCGGTTGAACCAGCGGTTGCGCCTCCCTTTACTGACGACATCCGAATGCGGGATGTAGTATTCCATCCCGATTAAGATCTCATCAGCAACGGCAGTCGCGCTAGCTGTTGGATCCACCTCACTAAAACAGCGCTGCCGCCATGGAACGGATGCAAAATAGTCCCGCATACCGTCCCAATCTGCCGACGCATAATGCCAAATGCGGCGTTTAGCCACAGTAGGTGGTGGTGGCAGTAACGTTGCCACTTTAGTGGATATCAAGCAGTGATCCGAAGTGCCCAGAGGGGCTTGGACCTCCACCCGATATCCAGCCGGGCGAGACGTCAGCAGAAGGTCCAACAAAGAGGGCGCGTCACCAACCCTATCTGGTATCCGGGTGGGCTGGTTTACCAGTTGGGTTAAATCGTGTGTGAGAGCGAATGTGTGGGCAGTTCTTCCAGCATGGTCAGTTTTAGAGGAACTTAACCACGACTCGTGGTGAGCATTGAAGTCCCCTAAAAACACCAATTCCGCTGTAGGAAACTGCGCCTGCGCGTCATCTGCCGCCCGAGTAAGGTGGTCTATGAGACGAGTTGTCTCCATGTCGCCGTGGTGGGATCTGTAGAGGCACATGTAGACACGGCAATGACTGCCCAGGTCAACATGTACCCCAAGGATGGAGAAGGAGGGGTCCTCCAAATGACGCAGACGGCGACAGCAAACCTCTGCCCGGACAAACAAGCAGACCCCAGCTTTCGCTTTGAAGGACTCTTCAAGCATATAGCCAGGGTAATTCAAGTAGCTGCTGTCAGCCGGGCAGAGTATTTGCGTCTCCGTAAGGAACAGCATTTCTAGTCGAGCCGTCTCAAGATGTTGGTGGACGGCGTGGATGTTACTGTGGAGTCCTCGAATGTTCGTGAACTCCACCTTAAAGAGCGTTTTAGTGGTGGGGGTGTGCACCGCTGTACGACCGAAATTTGTACTTTGCGCTAACATGTTGGAGGGAAAAAGAGGCGTGAAGCGAGAAAACAGTGCCGCGAAACAAGCGGTCAAATCGCGGGGCCTGCTTCCCCAGAGACTTGCCTACAGACAAGTTGCGCTGATCCGCCGGACGGAAGGGCCCCCGAACCCCCCCGGGAATGGCCGCCGGGACCCCAACTGGTCACCAACCGGCACGACGAACCACACCGAGATTATGCGCGGTATGGTGAGGCAGCCTCACGAGCTGGTTAAGTACGCTTGGGCCCATGTACTGTACCGCGGGCGGCCAGCGGAACAACCGTTTCTACGGGTCTCCCTGGCCGGCGGGTCAATGCAGTTGTCCTGGCACTGGTTCGGCGGAAGCCTCCACAGACCACAAATGTCGCGGCAGCGTTGCCTCGGGCTCTGGTTGTACGCTGACTGATCCCGGAACGCATCCGACTAGCGAACACTTGGCGGGTTTTCCACCATGCGCACGGTGGTCACTAACCAGCCGGGTTTTCAAGCCCTACCACCAGTGGAGCAGCTGGTAGCTCAATATTCCTTAGTCGCCTCTTACGACACCCACGGGAAGAGAGGGGCGGTGAATTGTATTCTAATCCGTCACCGCACGGTACGTCGGCTTAAGTCGAACAGTGGATGCATTCAAGTTATATATGTATATGAAAGTATGACATTGTAATACACATTTAAATGAATGTAGATAACATTATTGATTTGTTACACCAAGTAAAAGGTTTGAAAAGACAAACCTGGCCCCTTTGTTGCGTACAAATAGCGTAGTGCTGTGACCAGTGCGCGCGCTGGCACGGATAGTCGCAATACGACGTGTTCCAGCAGCAATAGAACTGTGCTTCTTGGCTGCAGTTCGCACACCTGGAAAATGCAAATTCATTACAAATCAACTGATACATCTATACGAGGTGTGTAAATTAAGTAATGGGACTTGACAATTAGAATTAAAAATTTAATATGCTCTCCTTAAAAAGAATGTCCTTGGGATGTCACGCAATGCTGGAGAAGATTCTTCCAATTCTCATATCAATGAGGGAAATCAGGTATTGGGATATAGTTCAGCAAGTTGGTTAGGATCGCCAAAAGAGCGTATATGGGGCAACCTGCGGGTCATCGTCTAACGGGCCGTCCGAGATATCACTGGAAAGAAGGCGAGTCGCTAAAGACCTGGTGCGGAATGTGCCCGAACAGTCGATTGACTCGACTTTGGTATCGGAGGCCCAGGTACACTTCGAGACGCTGAACCAGTGAAGTAAGTGATGAAAATAATAACTATAATCCAGTTTCTTTAGCTTCGTCATTTTTAAAATGTATCAATTTTCATTTAAAATCCATAAAAGAACTACGGTATAAAAAAGGTTAATTTTAACTTATCCCCGTTTGTTACCTACTTTACTCGCCAGAAGCCCGTTACATTCGGCCATTTTGTTTTATATCTATGAAACAATTTATGGTATTAGAATGCTTAACGTTCAGTCTCTTCCATTCCGATATCGGTTTGTTAATTAGTTATATGTATTGGGGGTTGATTTGTTTTATCATTTACTCTATTTTTTGCCAGAAATACCATTTTTAGGTTTGACGACTCATCGCATTTTGAAAGTGACGGATCTGCTTAGTATTTATATTATCATATTTGTGTATTATTTATTCTTTGAAAAAAATAAGGGCAATATATTTAATTATTATGTTTCATTACTAGATAGATAGAAACAAACATTTACAATCACTCACACAAGGTATAACACACAAGCAGACAGAACATAAATTAGTACACATTGATATAAAGAAATACTGTAAGAAAAACAAAATTTTGTACTGATTTTTTTTATTATGTCGAGTGGTTATACCTGTTTAAAACAGTTTGTGCTTAAATGGCCCTAACTCAGCATAAATACTGTAGACCGTGAGAAGTCAAACAAGTGCTGGTTTTCTGCCAGTACCGTACGGTGAGCGACCGCAACCCAGTAAGCCACGCCACCAAAGTGCATTACATGCAAATACATATACCTTTAAAATTATATATGTATCAAGTATGATGAATGTGGTTCGTACCAATGCAAATAATGTAAGGAGTGTAAGTAATACATGTAACGTAAGTAATAAAAAAATGTAAGTTATAACTATGTTATGTGTAACTAAAAACGCAAATTCGAGACCTGGTGGATCGAGGGATATTTTCCTCGTGTTAGATCTTTCTATTTAACAATTATAACAAAGCGGTGGAGCTATTTCACAAAAAATATCTAAATCAATAATAAATCATAAAAGCTACATCAACGTCAACTTGTGCTAACCGGAAAGTTACCGGCTGAGCAAGAAGGTTCATAAAATCGGTTTATTCCCAGTCATCATCACTGGCTTTGTTCCCACTGGCGACAAATGGGAAACAACCCATATATTACCAGGTGGTGACAATGAATAAAAAGATCTGTCGTTGCCACTGGCGACAAATGGAATATACAATCCCAATTAATGTTTTATTGCCGCCATCGAAACGGAATAAAATAATCCAAGAATATTGGAATAGCCCGTTTATGATGTACCGAAATCGAAACAACAGCCAGATTTGAATTTCACACACACACTATGACACAGCGCTATGGATTGTCCCGAGCCTACGTGTTAGCCTTAGCTACGCCAATAAGTATGTAATAATGATGGCCAACCTAGTGGCAAGACCGTTCATTTTGTATGTACATACAAGGCTTCCGGTTCTGATTCTGAGTAGTGGAACATATTTGAAGTAGATAATGAGAAGTACAAATAAATTACCATTGCTTGGTCTTGGTGATTTTGACAGCAGTCTCGAGCTCGACTTGTGCAGCGCGACGCGTCTCACTCACCAGTCGCGACTTCTCTTTCTCGAACGACGATCGCATCTCTACCATTACTAATTCTGACAAAAATCGAACAATAAATTGAGAAAAGTTTCATCTATAATAAGATCTAATTTTCACTTAAGCAATAACTAGATATTACACATAACTACTTTAAATACATTAAAGATGTTCAAAAATATTTTAACGTCTCACGAGTTTAAAGATATCGTAAAGATGTAGACGTATACTTCGTTTCAATCAATTTTAAACAAAAAGTAAACAAACAAGTCACTGACCCGACCATAGACGATTTAGTGATGACCAATTGTACTGCCAGCTACAAATCGATTAATTGAATGACTCGATTTCTTGAATTGAATCAGTTGGAATAATGGTTTATTTTGCGATTTTGCTGCTGGTTACTACCAAAGAGATTAATTGAATCAGTTGGAATAATGGTTTATTTTGCGATTTCACTGATGGTTACTACCAAAGGGTAGAGTAATAAAGGAATGGAAAAGAGAGCCCTCTGGCGTTACTACCAAAAAATGTGTGATTCGATACTGAGTAACGATATTTCATACATAGAATTAGAAAATTATAATATAATCTATACAACTAGTGGTTTTTCTTACATAACCCATAAAAGCATATATAAAATTTCCGAAATCTTCGATCCGTGAGACTCAGACGTATTAACTAAAATAATGGATAACTCACGTATTTAAGTCGAATTTTTGCTCGACATATTTCGAACCAATTCGTGGTCCTTAATCATGAGATTCCGCGGCAGTGTGTCGACGGAAAAATTGGTTCAAATGAATATTGTTAAAAAAAAGTGATGAGATATCAAGTCGAAACCTTCAGAATATAAAGTGTTACTTACTCGATTTATTGAGTGCTTGTTTTAGTATTTTAACCAAACCGTTTTGTTTACTTTTCGTACCTAATGGATTGGAACAGACTATAGTTTAACAGGCTGCGCAAAGATCAGCATGACGAGTAAACTCTGCTCTGCTCTGGTGAAAATTACATTATGACGGACCAAATAAAATAAATAAAACACAAATAGGGGCTCCGCGGCTTCATACCATAATTATGCTTGATCTCCTCAATCTGCTGCTGGTGGCGCCAGTTGCTCTGTTCGAGCTGCAGTTTAAGCATCGTTAGTTGCGTCACCGGTTCCTCTAGTTTTTCCATACAGTCCTCTAGCAACGTGCGAAAGAAATCTGTCATCTGTAAACATATATATACATGCGAAGCGTTAATAATATGTAAAGCTTTGTTTTTTATTATAATGAAATTAAAGGAGATGGTGCGGAATTTTTTTGTTGTTTTTTATAAGAAAAATATCTAATACGAGGATCGCCCTGTTTCCAATAAGTTTCACCTTGACAACGTTCTGGTTGAGTTTGGCGGTAAGCGGACCGACAGACGACGGCGGCGGTATTGTTCCCACAGGAGTGTTAGGGTCCAAAGGATTCATCAACGCCGGACGCTGCTGTAATCGAGGAGGCTGTGAACAGGATGATGATAATATATAACTTGAAACGATAATTAATTAAACTCGCATCGCGTTATAAAAACTTGTAGATTGTAACGTAATATTGTAATTTATCGGCTGACTAATAATTAAAGGTAATCTGTATATACAATCGTATCGAACATAGTAACTTACCTCGCCAGGCAGGCTGTTTTCGGTAGTACTCCTGCTAGGCTGGGCTATGACAGGTGATACGAGTGCAGGCGGTGCGGTGGGCAGGTTAGCCGGAGTGGTCACACTTGTTGCCGGAGCGATTGGTACTACAGCTGGTGCGGACGCTCGCTCGGATAGACCGTTCACTACTGGGGGAGACGGCGAGCCCTGTAACATTCCATAGCATAATATCAATTACAGTCACTTGCTTGACTTTCTATAATGGTTTCTCTTTCCAAAATTGTTTTGGAAAGTTTTCAGAGACAATGGCAAAAGTCCAGGCAGTATAGCACTAATTTTGAGCGTTTAGCGCGTGAAGTGGAAGACGTCGCCACTTTGTAAGAGTAATTGTCTAACATATCGACTTACTTATTTCGGGTTAGTGTCGCGAATCAAACTAATAAACAATGGGAAGAAAGGAAATTTATGTAGGCGGTACTTACATCAACGCCACCAACAGACATCACAGGTTGCAAACTGAAAGTCCACTGGCCATTCACAGTTGTAATAAGCGGCACAGTGTGGACAGTAGTAGGCACCTGGCCAACAGTGGGTATGGCTGCACTGCTGCTTGGTGTCGAAGTGGATGTCGCCGTTGAGTTGGCTAGGCACATCGCTGGGACTAGAGGTGAAGTCACTGTGTTAACTGCGTTATTTGCTGCAGGAAGAAAGTTCACGTCAGAAAAATTCGCCTTATTGACATACCACCACGAACATTTGTACAAATATAGTTACCAGTACTAGTGTTGCCAGTTGTGATGGTTCTTGACACTGACGCATTAGAAGTGGGTCCATTGGTGACTGGTCTTTGCAAGCGAATCGGCGCCTGCGTCATTGGCGGCTGAATCGGAATGTATACCATCGAGTTTTTGCTATTCAATTCCGACCGCCCGTCGTCCGGTTTCTTTGGCTGCGGGAAAGTCTTTTTCGCTCGTGGTCTTACCTCAATAGGTTTGTTAGGCTGGTTCGGCGTCATCATCCTAGTGAGTGGCGTCACTACAACCTTATTTATCCTCACTTCCCGCAAATTTGTCGGGTTTACTGGTCGAAGCCTAAATGCATTCATTAAATCCATTTTTTCCATGTGCCTCTCTGGATCGTCATAATCCATCGGCTCCGCTTTGATTTCCACTTGCACGTTGCTGTTATTATTTGGTCTCGCCTCAGGAGCTGAAGCTGGCGCCGGCGGCGACGTCATGCGAGCGAACGCGCGGACGCCAACTCTGCCCACGGGAGGATCAGTCTCGTTTCTCAATTTCTGCAATTTGTTTACTGCTTCTTTCATATTGCGAACATTGTCCGTACTGGTCGGTGTAAAAATGCTTGAATCGGAAGTGGCTTCGACGGTGGTTTCTACAGTTTGTGCACTATTGCCTTTACTTGTGTCACAAGTCTGCTCAGACAAACTCCTAACATTACTAATAGTCGGTAGTGAAGAACTGCTGGCTCTTGCAGATTTCCTCGCGATAACTGCCAAGCTGGTATCATCGTCGAACTGGATCCGCTCCTTTATTGTCCCGGAACTATCTGAGCTGGTTGCTCTGCTTTTTACAGGAGGGCTCTTTTCCGTGGTTGTTATTTCAGGTTCAGTATTCTGTTCCCTGGAGTTTGATTTCTCCTTATTGACACTATCAGTTGCCTTTATAATTTTATTTTCTGCAACACTGGTATTTATAGATTTGTTATTTTTAGAATTTCTGCGTTTTTGTGACTTTCTATCATCATGGGGTGTAGTTTTATCTTTGTCAGGGGGTCCAGATTTCTCAGATTTGACTTTCTGTTTCGGTGGCGTTTTGACATTGTCCTTCTCTTTCAATAAATGGACATTAATATCAGTAGGTTTTGCAGTTTTCATTACTTTGGAGATAGATATAACTTTGATTTTTTTGCCTTTCTCATTTGACGAGAGCAACGGTTCTTTAGAGTCTTTACATTTCGCTAGGACAGTTGAGCCATCCTTGGGTTTTTCTCTCTCTCGTTCAGATTTAGCTACTTCTATTTTAGATTTGGGTTCTTTGGTGTCTGATTTTTTGTCTTCTGTTTTCACGTCGACTTCGAGCCTTCGTCTCTTTTCCTTTACAGGTGGCTGTATGCTGTCGAGAATTGTGAACACAGCTTCTTCTAAATCGGAACGTCGACGCTTTCTTGAAGTTTCATTTTCTATACCATGAGATTTGACTATTTCCACTGATCTGCAACAATTCACAAATTTAGATATACCTTATCGTTACTTACTCAGCTAGTTATGGTGTCTTAAGGTATGTTACTAACTTATCCGGTTTATCTTTGTCTATTAAACTGTCATCCTGTTTGGTATTTTCGGAGCCCATTGACATTTTCCTTGATGTGTCGCCGGACTCCTCACTTTCACTTCCTTCTCTGTAAATTAAAGAATTGGTGAAAAGGTCATGAGAGGCTAACAAAGTACCTATAATAAATTATTAAAAGTAGTTTAAAATGTTTAGGTATATGTACTGAACTAACCCATCATGAAATGAGCACTTAGAACTCTTAGAATTTGACCTGCTTTTAGTTTTGACGCTGCCTGGAGAGGCGTGACCTGTTTTATCTTTAACTGGACTTCGAACTTCGCCCTCGAATGTTGGAATCTGTAAATAGAACATTGATATTCTCAAAAAACTATCTGCACATATTGTTACACTTTATAACGTGTCTTAAGTATAAATATTGCAAGACGTATTAAAATTTCTTATAAAATCAAATGTGTGTAAGTTAGCAGGTTTTTATTATTTCTAAATAAGTGAGCACTAGTGGTCAGATAATTGAATGCTTATTTACCTACAATTCGGTTGTCGTTAACGTGGAATGGGATTTTGTATTGCAAAAATTCCACGACACCGGGATTGACAAAATTATTAAGCATAAAATTGAAGAAAAATAAATGTTTAAATTATTTATAATTTTATGTAACAAAATAAGTAAACATTTCCCATATATTATAGCGCGAAACGTGTAACAACTTCAGATATAAGAGAAAACTATGATGGTATTACTAATTTAGTGCTTAAAATTTGTTATTTCTAGCTATTCACAGTACTGAGATCCAGTTGCCATATTGCTGGTCACCATCAGATCTTTGAAGATTTGTAGTTAGCCACAATCTTATGTAATTAAAATATAAATATCGTACATTCCGACTTTAAAAAAATTTAAATACCTGCTTCCATATTGCAACAGCAATTTGCGGGTAAAAGTGAACTTTAGGTATAAAATCATACGAATATTCGATCACTAGTGGGCAGTCGACTCAAAAAATAAATAGTGAAATTCTTACCATCATTTTAATTTGCTCATTTAACCTGGTAGGATCAAACTGAGTTTTGAACGGAGGATATACAAATTTCCCGTACTTTCGGGATATGTTGCGAATATGTTGTTCTGCTTCCTGGAAAAACATGTATTGTATTTTGTTAACGACCTTCAGTCATCATTGCTATTTCTAAAACATCCATATTATGTTGTCTATCTATGCAAAAACAACATTTTTTAAGATTATCACAGCTTGTCTTCATTTAATTACATAACATTAACATTACAATATTACTATCCAAACGATTATGATAAAGCATCTCTGCAAACAAATAGTGGTTTTTGTAATAATTTACTAAAGGACATCTGTACCTTCATAGATCTTACCTGCATGCTATCCAATATATCTTGTCGCTTAGTGCGGAAGTTGTTAGGATCTTTCTCGGAGTAGAGGAAGCAGTCCCGGGCAGGTACCCAGGCGCGATCGTGTGCTCCGAAAAATCGAACGTCGACTAAGCCTGAGGTGTTCACCGTCATACCCTTCGCCGGCCAGTACGGGAAACCTGTTTGACAAAATATAGCCACAATAAATTTTGAGACATCCACTGGAAAGCACAGCAGGTGTATGACGGCGTGCAATAAATCCGAAACACTCGCCTTTAAGTTTCGCCCAAAGGAGTATATGTGGCGTCGAGCAAACATCAGTAAACCAGGTTGGACGTCGGGCATGGGCCGCAGCGTAACACTCCGGACAGGCCTCTATCTCGCCCATCTCGGCTCGACATGAACGTACTAAACCACGAGCCGCAGCCGTCAGTTTTGATTGCACTGAAAACATAAATCATATTTGCAAACCTGTCTTGGATTGACAATTGGTAAAGGTTGGCAAAAGTAAATAAATAGCCAGATCACAGTGAGTTGCTATACTTTACAATGCAATGATCGCTAAATGAAAATTTTACATAACTTTATATCATGATTGATGACTGCGAATGACTAAGAACACATACAAATGGGAGTTGAAAATGGTTCAATAGCAACATTAAGAGTTACTTACTAAAAGCATGTTTATTTATCAAAATACGTTTTTGAGCCTATTCTGTAATTTTGCTAATTTAAAAATAACTAATATGTATGCCTTTCTGAAGTATGCAAAACAAGAATTCCTGAAATGGATTGTGTTATGCAATTAAGACTTTATAAAATAAAAGTGTAACAGAATTGGCCCAAATTGAATACAATCGCTTTGCTGATGGTTAACTATGTACATGTAAACAAATGTCATAATAATATTAATGTTAGCTGACGTTTATTCCACGCGACATTTCTAAACCTGTTAGGACAGATTTAAAATTATTATTATCCTTTTCACTCTCTTCCTGAATAAAAGAAACAACACTATCGATAAGACGGTGAAGTTAGTGTGTGTTTACAAAATAGCATGTAGTGAAATCGATACCAATCTTTATATCTACATACAAATGTGAAAGTGTTAATTTCAACCTTTCAGAGACAGAAACGGGCTGTGGCGGCCTTTGTTGTTTCTACGCGTGTCTATGAAAGGAAAACAATCAATTAGTTGGTTAGTTTATAATATGTTAGTTAGTTAATGTCCACAAAAGCGCAAGCAGAAATTGAAATAAAAATAGAACCAACAGTTCTCACATGTGTTGAAAATGATACTATTATGGAGTATCCATTGCGCATCTGATAGAAACGCTTCAGTACTGCCGTACATGCCGTCGGAAATATGCTGCTTCATCAGCGTTAGGTCCATCGAGTGAACTACGTATTTATCGTAGTCAGGGAATAATGTTCTGTCTACTGGATGCATGAATGGTTCCACCTGTAAGACAGAAAAATCTTCATAAAGATACAAGTAAATATTCGATATTCAAGGTCAAGGTATTGGTTCTGAATTTTGGTGGTTGGCCTGGTATGCTTTGGTTGCTATTGTAATATACAAGGTACGGAAGGGGCGGGCTAGACCTGCGGCGAGTAGTCGGATTTAGATTACAGAGTACGCTTATGCTCTTCGTTGGCACAGCGGTTAGTACTGGGCGCTTGATGAGGAGGTTCCGGGTTCGATTCCCGATTTGGCCAATTTAG
>NW_020653945.1:12763307-12859725 GCF_003589595.1 Hyposmocoma kahamanoa
CACCGAAGAGCATAAGCATACTATATATACTTAATTACATTATCATCATCAACCCTATTTATATGTCCCATTGCTGGACGCGGGTCTCCTCACAGGCGAGGGTTTAGGCCATAGTTCGCCACGCTGGCCCGACGCGGGTTAGGGACTTTACACGTTTTCCGAAGGTTGTAAACTTTCTTCGACTTGCAGGTTTCATCACGATATTTTACTTCACCGAAAATCTCATGATAAATTTCAAATTAAATTACAAATATGGTGTATTTTAATGCTAAATATTGATAATGTTTGCATAGTTACAAATATAAGAGGTTGATAGGTTGTCTGTATAACACGAGACAATTACTGCCAATAAAAACATACGCCTAGTAATGTTCAATGAAGTACAGATGTTAAAACCACAATACTTAGCAAAGAAAATAACAATTCAATCGAATTCGCGTTTTCTGTGTATCAATGCGTTGCGCGGTGCGATGACCGCCTTTAAATTGTTAAGTAAGCCGTTTATTGCGAATGTCGTGCGTCACAAGTTTCAGATATTTAAACTTATTTCGTTTTGCGCTTTGTTTAGTTGAATATATTATATAAACGATACTTTTAATTATATTTATAATTACTTGTGAAATATACGAAATCTTTTTAAGGTTTTCTCACATACGTTACGAAAGTAATATTTAGGAAATATATTCTAATGTATAAAGTTGCTAATAGAAAAGCATAACTAAATGATGAATCAAGAAAAATGCAGCACACATCGTCAAAGACGTAGACATGTGAACATTTATTATTAGTACAGAGCAAGACAGCAATAAACGCAGCGGTATCGATTGGTAGGGTGGGAAAGAGAAGGGAGACGCGTCACGCGTCGCGATAGGGGACTGCGCACTACGTAGATAAGTAGCAAGGTCATTTCACCTAGGCCCGACGGCAGCGGGCGGTGGCGGACTGGCGGCGGCGGTGCCACGGGCCCACTACATACATTTTAATATGTCTGCACCGCAATTGGTACCTACATTCGTGCAGTGAAAGTCGCTGTTTGTTCCGTTTACTGTTATTAACAGATTATTAAACCTTTTGTAATGCTTCTATGGGGTTTGTTTTGCTTTAGCTGAGAATAATCGGTGGCGTTTGGAGTAGTAGTTATATTTATGATTTTTACAATTGTAATATTTTAAGCTAAGGAAGTACAAATTACACAATTATGTCCACGATTCCCCAAAAATGTAACTCTTGAACCAATAGAAGTTAAAATAAAACTGGTCACACAACCCTTATTTTGACAAAGAAGTAAAAAATTGAATTTACCCCATTCAGATCCATCATCCTTTCCAGAGCGTATTTCAACAGTTCACAAAGCATTCCTAGCGAGATCTTCTTCATTGCTGGAGATCTGTAATCATACAAAACGAGAAACACCTCAAATTCACAATACACACACACTTGTAAACAAAACAATGGAAAACATTTTAGTTGTGTACATATATACATATAATACAACACATTGCCATTCTGCATGACGTCATAAAGGATAATATGGCGGAATTTTTGCGTCGAGCGCCATGAATGGAGCTGAAGCTGCACTAGTCCGGGTTCTTATTCTCATTGTTACTAACTCTAAAACAAAATTAATAATTTCTGCTTAGGAATAACCTTATTGCCATATAGTAACATTATATAACTAGAACGATAAATATCATCAAAACAAGTTGTCCTCCTCTTGGTCCTATCCCTCTACTTGAAACAGGCCCAAAGCGTCGTCTTCCAATCATCTCTATCACCAGTCGTCTGGTTCCTTGGTCTCGTCAGATACATATCACCTTTTACACAATCCATCCGTGATTACTTTGGTCTTCCTCTGCCCTTGAAGTGCTCCACATTAATATTTAACCCATTCGGGATAATATCATCCTGAACCATGTCCATACTACAATAAACATTTCGCTCATAACTTTACCTTAATAAAAAACGTATCAATTCGTAATTTTAATTACAAATACCAATAACGAAAAGCAAATTCTACTAACGCAAGCTTTAAAAAAAACATTTGCGCAAATCACAAACAAAATTAATTAATTAATCCATCCTACTCAAAATTACTACACAAAATACTTACATACATTAAACACATAAATAAAAAACAATAGACACATAAATTAATTTCATAGATTAGCGACAATCACTATATTTTTAAAGTTGATTCAGATTTGATCTGGATGCAATTTAGTAAAGTAATAAATGGATCAGGATTATTGCTTATTATTTATTACATAAGGTAGAAGTCTTCTTTGGGCAGTTAGACAATTATGACTAGTTTAAAAACAATTTATAGAAAATTATACATTATCATACCTAGTCTCAGAGTTTTCTGCTTGTAATATTAACAGGCATTCGGGGCAGACCCAATTTTTCTCTAAATTTATTTTATTCCGCTCTGGTCCACTAAGGCACTTGTAGTGGTATGACCGTGGGCACACTGAACATTGCATAGGATTGTGCACCTTCTCATTAGGTGCTAGTTCCACAGTGTAATGACATCGCCAACAGTATGGGTCTGCAGTTGGCTTGCTCAATTTTGCTTGGTCCTGATAAATAAAAATACAAGAGTTAAAATCTATATATACATGTATACACATAATTTGGCAGTTGTACCAATACACAAACCATTCTAAAAGAGTCATCCCAATGATCAGAGTGGCACAACTACAGTAAAAACTTGTTTGACAACTAATGGAACAAGATATTTTTATTATACGTGTAACTTGACATTTTTGTCAAATGATACTTCAACTTTCTTTTGTTATAGTATAAGAAAGGAAAGGAGCAAAAAGTTTTAAATACCTTCTTTAACGATATGACAAAAAAAATTAAGCATCTTGTAAAAACTAGGACCGTAACACTAAGATTAAACCAAACATGTATAGGAAAGGATTCCTATCTCCTACATAAGGCTGAGCTGTAAACATAAGCTAGATTAATATTCAAATTTATTTAGACAACTGCCATGTATGCTTTTTCATATGCAACTATAATGTATTAGCAAGCAGGGTTGTTGCTGATGCAGGTTTATACACATCAGCAGATGCTGATTTTTTGTCTTATGTATTTAATAAAACGCGAAAAATGTACATCCTTACTGAATCTATCTACATGAAAAAGCTTTATAGTTTCTTTGGTATTGTAATGTAGTAAATGATTTGAAGAATCAATCTGCATGAAAACAATCAATCTGCCTGGCTTAATCCTTATGGATTTTTATCAGTTTACTTTAAAAACAACAGCTGAGCTGCTTTTTTATCTTACAGTCTGTTTCTGGAAGGTTTGCAAATTATTCTAGCATGCCTTTTAGGTTATGTCACAACTCCAACATCCGTAATGAATATCAGCATCAATGAATGCGGATGTTGGTATGGATATTCATGCAGATTATCTGTGGATGCAGATATCTTAATGTATGCAGATTATCCATGGATGCTGGTATTTGCAACCCTATCAGCAAGATTCTACAGTTATGTGCAATTTGTATATTGAAATACTTACTTCTTCCTCAACCTTTTTCTTTTTGGGCAAGCTAAAAGATTCAGTGTCTTTCTTAATTTTTGATTCTTGCACTTCATCATCTGATGCCTCACCTTCCTTCTGAACTTTGCCTGTTACAGAATTCAAGAAATTCTTGACTTTGCTTACAAATTCTGGGTTCTGTGACCTCATTGATCTTTTGAAAGCGGTTTTATCTGACATTTCACTGCTGGTGCTTTTTTGTGAGTTGTCACTACCCCTTCTCGCACCTTGTATCTTATCAGCTTCTACAGAAGCATTCAAATTGGTAATTGAAGTGTCTAATGGTGTCCTAGACTTGCGTGTCTTACTGGTGAGCTGATTACATTCACTAATTATCTTAGATTCTTTAGCAGATTTTATAAGTGACTTAAGTTCCCGGCTAATGCTTTTATTATGCTCTTTCTCTGATATATCAGAATTTGTGTCAACCTGTGAATCGTTAGATGCTTCCTTGTCCAAGTCCATTGATAAAATAGATTTTGGATCTTCATCCAGTTTAACAGAAACAATGGTTTCTAGAGGTTTTTCAGAAACATCCTTTGCTGGTGTTGATTTAGGTTGTTCTCTCACAGGTGTTATCTTAATAGGATCTACTCTGCTCCAATTGATTTGATCTTTGTCTTGGGTTAATTTAGGTATATCTTTAGATATAATTATTTTAGTAGGCTGCTCTTTGACTGTAGTGACTTTGAGCATAGGTTCCTTAGGTGGTGTAGTTTTAGGCAGAGTTTTCTTTGATGTGGAAATCTGAACATTTTTAATAGGAGTTTTTTGTGGGCTTTTTGGAACTTCAGCTATAGTAGGAACCAATACTGTTTTAGAATTATCGTTAGATGGAGATTTTTGAGAGTCTGACTTAGCAGCAGTATCTTTAACATCTGCCAACTCCTTAAAAATCACAGATGCTAAGGATATGTTTACTGATTCTACAGATTTATTTGATGACTCTAAACATTTGTTTGGCGCCTCTACAGACTTGTTTGGTGATATTGGTACCTCATTACCTAACATTTTTTGTGTGTCTTCAGATTTATTAGGCGATTTTTGAATAGGGTTTTGTAACTGAAAAGGTTTTGCAGAACGCTTTATGATGATCTTTTTGATTGGTACTTCCTTTTGTAGTGACTTTTCAGCAGACTTCGGAGGCTGGCTATCGTCTGCTGGAGGCACTTCATGCTGATTATTTTTGTCTTTATTAGGTGATGAGAGTTCTTCTTTAACTTCCTCTACAGTGATCACAGTCTCGACATTTCGGTGCGGCGCGGCGATTTCCTGCACCTCCAGAATACAATCCGTGGTGGACGATACGCCGGTGTCCATGCGGGCCTCAGTATCCTCCTCCATCACCTGCGACAGAAAGCAATTAATATTTTTAGCACTGTTGTTGCTTAGCTTGTTGATAAATTAGGCAGATTTTGAACTTAGGAATTGAGCGCTACATCCTAACAATAGATATCTAAATATTGAGAGAACCGGTCATTACCCAAGCTCAGACACCCAGCCAGCTACATACCTACCTACTTTCAATACACACAGGCATACAAATACATCACGGACGTACCTCGCGTTGACTACACCGCTATTCCAAAACTGAATCCGCTTGGCTATTGAGTTGTGTTTGTTAAAAACGTCTACTATGTTATGTACCATTCATACAAGACGTAATTTAACAATAGTATTTACTATAATCTAGAAATTATAACACCAAAAATCCGCACATCGCCATCACACGAATCCTATCTTTATTCTTTAGTATGATTGGACAGCGAACAGATGGCAGCGCGTTTGCGTTCGTTATTTACTTGTATCTCACTCTAACCCATGTTTCTATCTCTTTTATTTCACTGTTTATAGCTTCTATCTCAGTTTTACTTACCAACGCACGTATTCTCTGTACCTTTTACTCTTATATACTACCTGATGTTAGCGCGAGGGCTTCGTGATCTGAGTGATGCTCAATGATGTCAATTGTATATAATCGATCGATTCTACTAAATATCTTCAAAGAAAATTATAATCGTATAGCAATTTTGAATACCTATGCTGTCATCCTGACGCTTTTTGCTGCAGCTGTCATTTTCGCAAATGAATTTTACAAAGGGATGGATTTCTATGATAAATTAACCAAATGACTGATTCTGCCCACTTTTGTACAGTAAAATGGAATTTATTGAGCTTATATTAATAAACAAATTGGACGGAGTGATTCTAAAATATCCACATCACGAAAATGTAGATGGAACCGTATGCATCACTGGCCATCATCTTATTTTGAGTTCTAGAAAAGAAGGTGTACGAGAGTTATGGGTAAGTGCCACATATTAATTCACCAATTATATTTTATTATTCCAAATAAATAGTAACCAGTAGTTTGGCGCCCTTTTGTCAATTGCGTTTGATTAATAACTAACAGCTGATTCTATTACACCCACTTCAACCCGATCGTGCTACACCGTTCTTCTACTAGTAAATGCCAAAATGCGATAATTGGTTGGCGCAAAAGCTGAAGCGCTGTCATTCAATACTTGGATGCAATTAGTATTTGCTATGGCAGCTTATCTCCAAAACGCCAACACTCCACTTTATTAAATTGGTTATCTGTGATGCTTTCTAAAGCCGTGATAGCCTAATGGTTTGACCAACCCCTACCTCTCAAGCAAAGGCTGTGGTTTGGAATCCAGGCTTGCACCTCTGACTTTTATGGAATTTATATGTGAAATTTAATTTTACCATGAGCTTTTCGGTGAAGGATACCATTGTGAGATTAATGTTTACAACCCTCGGAAAACATGTGAAGTCCCTAACTTGCATTGGGCCAGCATGGTGGACTAAAGTCTTAAATACTGTCACCTGAGAGTAGACCCGTGCTCAGCAGTGGTACTTATAAAATAGGTTGGTGATGTTTTCTGTATAATTGTAAATAAACATTATTTTTGTATTAAATGTCATAGTAAATCATTTAAAGGGTATCATTCTAAAATTCTATAAATACATGAAAATTAGAATATTGTAGTAATTTACATAAATTTGTTATAATATTTATGTATTATTTTGCAATTTAAGAATTAAGCACTGTGTTATTGTTGGCAACAAGCACATGCTTGGGTTTTATCAATGTAGAGCGGATTACCCTGCTACTTACAGTGCCAAAACTATGCATGTTGTTTTATTAAACTATTTACACATATGTATATAGAAATCAACTACTATATTTTGGCCAGCAGTAGTTAGGTACAAATGAAACATTTACCTATATTGTTCTTCCAGCTTCTTCACAAAAACATAGACAGCATAGAGAAGAAGGAAAATAAGCCAAACAGTGGAATTCCACAGGGAGGATCTCTGTTCCTTAAATGCAAAGATTTGAGAATTTTTCAGCTTGACATAGCTACCTCTACTGAACTGAATTTTATGGCTCAGACATTAGAAAATCTCTCCAGCTTACAGGACCCTACACTGTTCTATCCATTCTTTTATAGGCACATGCATCCTATTATGGAAAATGGATTTACTTTATACAGGTAAATGCTTGAACATTTATTATTAACCCGTTCATAGACAGCATTTAAATTGTACTTCATACCAAATGTTACTACTTTGGGCCATAGTGCTTATTGAGCATAATAGTTAAGCTTTATCACCAGTAAATGGAATTGATGGAGTTAATTTCTCTGAAGTATGAATGTTTTGTTAGTATTGACATACCCAATTAATTTTTTTTCTAACCCTTTCAAAATATAAGTAGTCTCATGTTTATTTTTTAAACAGCTTAATACAGTATTTAAATATGTAAGTACCTATAGAAACACAACAACAATATTATCATTTGAGTCAATAATTTGTAGCAAATACTTCACAGGAAATAATAATAATTTGTCAACAAAGTACTCAAATTTCATAAATTTAATAAATAATACATGTATTTAAATATGATTAGTTCCGAGAAGTCCTGGCATTTGTAGAAGTTATTAGTTATTATTTTGTCAAAGGTCACTTAAGAGCTCTTTTATCATAGTTCTTATTTTTAAACACATAAATGTCTTATTACTACATTACCTTAAATAATCAGTCCTGTTTTCTGTAACTACCTTGAATAACTGATTATTAAAATAAATTTGCTTCTGTAAGTTGCAAGATTTATAACAAAACTAATAACTTCCTACAAATTGACAAACTTAATAAGTTTGACTGTAACTTTTATTACGGAGATATCATTTTTTTTTCGAAAGGTCACTGAACTTCAAGAAAATTGTTTTTACCTGTATTTCTCTAAATATGTGAAACTTCCCTTTGTAAAAAATACAAATTTACTGTCTATTTAAACTTTATTAAATGTGAAAATCGTAAGTCCTTAAGCGCACAACAAAGTGAGAAAAAAATATTTTGTCAATTTTAAAAATATATTTATATAAAATCAACCGCACTAAATTAGCATTTTTTTTACCTTCAAAATATACTACGTTAATGTATCTATCGAATAAAGAAAAAATAAATGTTTATCTTGAAAGATCTCAGAGATACCGCATTTCTAAGGTTTTTTTAGATTTCTATGGAAATAGGGTTGTTACAATATGTATAAATTTTTACATGACTACGTGAATCAATGGAGGGTTATATGTTAAAACAACAACAACTACAAGAATAATATATTTATTTCGAATTATACGATTTTTTAATATTTTTGATGTGTACTAATTGTCGTATTCCAGAACTGTACTCAATGCTCAAGTCAGGATTTGAGCAGACTTGACAGACACTGGAAATACGACCCTAATGGCTAGGACTTGAGTATGATTTCTAGTGCTTTGAATCGTACTCAAGTCCTGACTTGAACATTAAGTAGAGTTCTAGAATACGACCCTCGCACGGTGAAATAAGTCTGTGATGGTCGTTTTCCGATCAAACTTTCTTGTATGGTGCTCTCGATATTAACGTCAAAACTTGTTCCTTGATTCACCGGCTTGTTCTGATAACATACCTATTGGTAATGTGCTACACTCAATGAATATAAAATATTGCACTTTGCAGACAGCATAAATCTCTCTTGTGTTTGTTGCATCTGGATTTTTTAATGGCAGCACTTATTACTGTAATTAACAAATCCGCGTTGAAAAAACATGCTACTATGTATGAAGTCTTCAGAAAAAATGGATAGCTTTGTATTTTTTTATTTTTTTGACTTATTGGCGCCTTTAATAGTTTTCTATCATAACATGAAATATTTCATGAAAAATCATATTTAATTTAATTAAGAGCTTTGTTTGAGAATTATCTTTGTAATAAACACATAAAACGAATATGTCCGCAACTAAGGCAAAATAACACACCTCCGGGGACAGGCCGATATGTCTATCTCGCTCGCACCTTTAGATTATTTTACAGTTATTTATTTCTATCAAACAGTGCTTTGGCTGGGGTTTAAATTATTAAAAGCTTTATAACGTTTATTTTTCTTCAATTTTATCTTGGAGCATGATTTTATACTTGACTTCGTATGTTCGTCAAAACCCGGTACCCGATACAAAGGCGCATTCCATGTTAGCAACGTACCGAGTTGTAGGTACAATATGTATCCAATTTTCCGACCTTTGAGCAAGGGTCATATACGGCGCACCCTATATATAAAATAAATATACAAGCAGTAAATAGGCAAGCACTCCTCTGGTTTCACGCCCAAAGAGTAAAAAATGTGGGTAAAAAATATTTGCTATTAAATACTTGTTAAGTTTTTTCAAATTTAATGATTTTGTTATAAAATGCTTCGATTTACCTAATTTCCTTATTCATATTCATTTAAAAACACCACAAATCACGGCTATTTGGAAGTTGTACTCTACTGTTTTAAATCAGGTCAGATCTACAATTTTTTGGAATGCCAATGTCCAAAAAATGACCTCTGTAATAAATTGTGCCACTTTAGAATCGGAGAGTAGGGTCACTTCCGCTGTATCACCAGTCCTATATGTTCATGACTATGTTACTGACTTAACTTTTAATACCAATAAATTACAATATTATAAATTGTGTGATACCACACATTTTAGACACTGAATACAAATTAAGCCTCCCTTGTTAGTGATTCATTTAATTTTCATTATTTGCTTTCCAGTGTTGAAGGAGAATTTACAAAAGTACTAGCAACAGAGGAGTGGCGTATCTCCCGTGTAAATCAGAATTACACAATATGTTCTGGTTATGCTAAGTCAGTGGTAGTTCCGAAGACTGTTGACGATGAAACGCTAGCCAATGCTGCCTCATTTAGACAGGGTGGACGTTTCCCGGTGCTCTCTTATAGGCATAATAATGGGGTAATTATTGTTTGAATTCTCGATCCAGTACTATATAACCGAACACATAATTCGTGTGACCTTGCATTTTTATTCTTACAGGGCTAGAATATAAAAATATTGTTATCATCCAAGAAAGTTTTCTCCTGTTTTACAAATTTTCAACTAGGACGAAATTATGTTTCATATACTACATTTAATAAAATTCAATATATTAATAAGTTTCAAAATTGCTAAATAATAGTTTTTGATAATTCTAATATTATTTGGTTTAAGCTTAAAATGCAAGGTGGCTCGAATTGAGAGTTAGAGGGTGCATCAAATATCACAATGTAATAGACCACTATTATCCATCTAATTATGTAACTTTATAGTGGTAATGATCTAAGTATATAGCCACTAGTACCAAGTTATATAATGTAAAATGAAAATTATTGTAAAAGAACAATTTTAAATAATTTATTTTTATTGAATATCATGATGTTTTTACTATTATGATATTCATCTAGTTTTTGTGAAAATACTTCACTACTTTGTTGTTATTATTGATATAAGAACAAACATAAAGAAAACTTGCTTCGAACCAGCATCTGTCGCTTCAACGTGGCTACGTGGTCCAGTCGGATCTAGGAAATTTTCTTTATGTTTGTGCGACCGTTTATATCTACAATAATTTTAATTAATTTTTCATGTCTAAATGTTTATAAGTTGTTAATAATAAATGTCAAGTGTTAACCAGTAAACCTTAAAATTAATAGGCGGTGCTGCTACGCGCTGGCCAGCCGCTTTATGGTCCAAAGCACCGGCGCTGTCGGGCGGACGAGGCGATCCTTAACGCTGTCGTCGGGGTCGGCATGAAGGGTGTTATCTATGACCTGCGGAGTTCTGGACTTATTTCACAATACCAAAGTAAAGGTAGGATAGTTTAAAAATAATGTTTGTTTATATGTAAGTTAAGAAATTTGCCTTATTATGTCTCCTATGCGATGTAAAGGTGATATTTTAATCTTTACTTTATATTGAAATACATGGATAGTCCTATACCTTCTACTTACGTTTTATTTATAGTGCCAACTCGCTATCAACTTTTGATTATAGTTGTATGGGAAGGGCACTATTACCTATGCAAGCAAACCTGCACAGGGACCTTGTCAGTCAGGTCCTGACCCTTGTGGGCCTTTTTTTTTTTTTTTGGTATCGGTGGGGAATCCTTTATGGATACCCCCGAGCCCGGGCGGCTCGGAGGTTACGTGGGAGTCCCGGCGCCCTGAAAAGGGCGCTGCTCCTGGGTCTAGCATGGACCCAGGGGTGTACCCACTAAACCCCATCGGTTTGCCTCTCGCCGGGTTTGTGCCGGCGCCGTGGGATCATCTCTATTTCACCACGACGACCCTTGGGGGCCTACCATAACCTTTCCAAAAAAATCTTATTTCAATGTAAGCATAAAGTAACCTTTTTATATTATTACTCATATTCGTACCATGACAGACCTGTCAACCAAGTAATGTATGCCTTAGAGGATGGAAAAAATAAAGGAAAGGAGCAGCCATATCTACGGAATAAACGTTCCTCTAAACCAAGAATGTACACCACAAATGACGGATTTAGTGTTGTACCGTAATCATAGATAAGTCAATATCGACATGCAAACGTATGGCTTGAATGTTGAAACTGTTGTTAGTAGTAACAACCGGGAACGGATGTCAAAGGGTACTCCATAAATGGTAAAAATGAGGACAGTGGGCATTTAAGATGACGTTATGTATTTTCAATTCCCGTGTTTGACATAAATCAATGTAGTGCTATGTATGTAGTCGGCACGCAGTAGTTAAACAGAGACAAAAAAATGTTTATGTTCTCAACGTCTAAATGCATCATATACATATAACGTCTGATTTATATATGTCAATATAACATGTCCTTTGGTTTCCATATTTTAATATTATTGCTAAAGTGATTGAAAGAACAAATGATTTCCCAATATTGTCTATTCCTTACTAAAAATAGGAAAGAAATAACGCTATATGAACGGTATAATGCCATCTCTTTCTTTTTTGATGTTCCGAATTGTCCTAAGGTAGTATAATGTTTAAGTACTTAATGTTATTTACATTCAGAGAATATTAACGGTTAAAAAAGAAAAGTATGTAATAATAAAATCCATTAAAATTACGTTGTTTTTAATTATTTTCCCGCATTTTCATGAAGAAAAATAAAACAAGCTGAGTCTTGATAGTTACGTGGTGAATTCGGAATTATAGTCTAGTGTCAACTGTTAGTGTCGCCAAGGAGCATATAGATGTCGCTGTTATAATTTTACGAAATAAACATCGCGTATTTTTAATTAACGACAAATTATTTCCTATGTATGTACTATTGATTAAAAAAATAAAGAAAATATTGAAGAGATTTATGTAAATAAATAAGTTCAACATAACTTTTACTCATTACAAATCAATACTTAGACAATCAATAATTTATAAAAACCATTGCAGACGGTTTTCAAAAGCCCAGTGCCTTGCATGATGTTGCGCGGTGTGCCAGGTACCAGGTGCGCGGGCGAGACAATAGAGATGGTGCACTCAATTGTCCAGATAGGTACCGGAACTGTTGACTCGCTCACCACCTGTTGTGCACTGTACAACTAGCAGTTCCCACCGCCTATAAACATGTATGTACAGTCAACGGAGCTCCTTGTGAATGAGTTCGTCCAGGGAAGTACCTTACCTATTTCTGCTGCCAAGCAGTAATGTTAGCATTGCTACGTTCCGGTTTAGAAGGGTAAGGGTGCTGATGAAACTGAAATAACAGGCACATGGGATTTGTCAACTTATGTCTCAGGGTGAGGGCGCAGTGGCAGTGCCCCTCAGATCTTTGCGATTTGAAGCTCTGTAGCACTGCAACTGTTATGGACAGGCGTGTAGCTTACTATCAGGCGCACGACTTCTTCGTCCCGTCACTTGATATTTTAAAAACATAACTTTTGTTCGAATTTTCGTCTCCAGAGCAATAGAACAATATCCACCGATGCCTAGCTTGATATTCTGCCGTCCGTACATTATTACATTAGCATATCAAACTGAATTATAAGGATTTAAAAACATATCTGTGCATCTAAATTTCAGGAGGAGGTACAGAGAGCAATGCCAATTATTCACAATGGAAAATCTACAACAGATCATTAGACGATGTCGACAACCAACAACAGCTGCTTGAGAGTTTTTCTAAACTTATTGAAGGTACTATTGCACTGCTGTAACACATAATAACAAGTCTGCTCTCTTGGGTTCAATTAACACATGCTTGAAATTTTATGTATTAGTTCCAGGTTTCAAAATAATCAAGAAATATTTTCGATAATTATCATGATAATTGTCCGAGATTATATAATATTATATTTGCTGATTCATAGTCTTGTCTCTTTATTCATGATTTAAAATGACAAACTCCGAGAAAACTAAATGATCACGAAGAAAATCCTTTTTGAAAAAGATTTGTTTTGAGACCTTTTTTAGGATTGACATTTAACCCGTTTGGATACATTAAGAATACAAACACATGACACGACATTACTAGTAATAGTAATTTGTTGTTCCAAATAATTTTATAAATATCAAGATAAATTGTCGAGGTCTATTTAACATGATAATTATCATTGACAAATATCATTTAGTGCCTGATTAGTTAAGCCCGTGTAGTTAGATGTGAAACAATTCAAACAAGCGCAATGCAAAATTCGATAATCGACAACAAATTCCTTCTCCTTTTTTCTTTGTTTCTAATCATAAAAAATATATTTGTTGTGCTATTTCTTTAAATTACAGCTTGCAATGATCGCGAAATATCAAGCGACAAATGGATATCAAAGCTAGAATCGTGTGGCTGGCCTGAGAGCGTTAGAAATTCCTTACACACTGCGTGCATTATCGCGCAACACATACACCAGGTATAATATAATATAAAAAGCTTCAGGCACAGTTTATCATAAAACAAAATTTATTTTTTCAACCGATAGGTATTATACCGTGCTTTGTTGATTTGACTCATGGGTTTCATAATGAAAAACAACCCACAGATGTGTTTTTAGTTTTGTATTGTCATATATTTAAGTTTATTATTCAAGGTCAACCCCCAAAAAATCAATTTATAGCGCGTGTCCTTAGTCAAACTAACTAACCGTCCGTCCTAACTGGCCGTTTTAGTACCAAACTACTTACGCACTTTTAGTACCAAATGCAAGCCACATAATTATATTTATATATTACGAAGTGGGCTGACATAAAATTAACTGATATAAAAACATTTTTATTTACATTAATTAATACATGTATATATATAATTATTATATATATATATTAATACAAAAAACGAACACTAAGAAAAAATTCCTTCAATTCAGCTGGATTCGAACCAGCATCTTCCAGCAAACCGTGATAGACGCTATGCCAACTAAGCCACGCAATGAATTAACGGACCTTACGAATTTTTCTATGTGCTTCTTGCAGATCTTTAGCGCCATTTTTATTTACTTTTTACAATACTAAAGGAGCTGCTTATATCAGAGTCATATTTATTTCTTGGAATGGTACACAAATATCTACTATATTTCTATCCAACAAGCATAGGTAATTGAAAATTTTTTGTTTAGCTTAAATGATGTCCGTTTGTTTACAGAAAGCGGAGCCTGTTTTAATTCACGGCACGCGAGGCGAGGATGCGACGTTGTTAGTTTGTTCAATAGTGCAAATTATTCTAAATCCCGACTGCAGGACTATAAGAGGGTATGAATTGTTTTCTTTCAATGAAGAATTATTTTTCAATTTATAGTTACTTTGCGGGAATACACTTTAATCATAATGACTGTAAATTCCTTTACTTCTCCGCCAAAATTCTTTCTCTCAAAAGTCTTTTATTTTTTCGTGCACTTAATTTTGCACCGAACAATCAACTACTCCTGAGGATGCCTTGTAAGAGGCGAGACACGTATCGGGTATATTTATAGTGGTGGTGTTTGTGATTACGTTTGTATTATTTATTTTATTAATTGTAAGGGGTGGGAAAATTCCATGATAGAAACATTGAAAATAATATGAAATATTGAACAGCTATGTTGCATGATTTAACTATCATTGGGTCCGCAGAGTAGCAAGGTAATGTACTTCCGTTTTTATTAAATATTCTGTTTCTGTTATTAAAAGAAAGTGAGTGAATGATAATATTAAAAAAAACATGTTTGTACGTAAAAGGTTCATAAAATGTTTGAAAAACATTTCAAGCACAAGCGATGCCAAATGGGCGTTGCGACGAAACATATAAATCAGAATGATATGCCACACGGTGCATTGAAACGCCACGCCACCGCAAGCAATTAGGTTGAAATAATAGCTTTGCGGCAACGCAACGCCCATGTGGATGTGGTATCGCTTCAACTGCACGCGCATTATTGAAATTGTGTCTTCGGTTCAGTGTGGTCTTTTAAACCACTGCTACTACAATTTTTTGACAATTATTTAGTAAAAACTGTGGCTTAAATGGCAACACTGCCAAAAATTTTACACATAATTTGTGGAAACATTGTTTAATGGCAAGACAGCGGGAAAAACCGATTGGCATACCGTTCTTTTTCGCTTTAAGGATTTAACTTGCCGGTTACACGAAGAAGACGAGTTTTATTCATACATTCTTAAGGTCCCGTTACTGCGTGTTGGTGTCCACTGACAAAGGATAAATGTTAGCGTCGGATCAAAACGATTCAGGCGTACCAAATGTTTATAATTATTTGATGAATAGAAATTAATATTTTTTAAATTTATTATCATGACGTTTTACTAACATGATTTTGTAAATAATATCAGTACAGAGTACTAAAAAAATCGACCTCGTTTGAAAAAGTTCGTGGAATTACATCTATTTACCAAGTTTTATTAAACCGGATTCATCTCCTAGTTTGCCACCCTTAGAGGTGAAATAATTTCCTCAAATTCTTCAAACCACTACAGTATATATGTATATATGGTATATATATAAGTATATATGGTACCCTCTTTCAACAAAAAAATTATCATCGAAATCAGTTCACAGTTATCGCGTACAATACATACAAATAAAAAAACATACGTCAGTCGAATTGAGCCTCCTCCTTTTTTGATGTCGATTAAAATACTCTACGAGACAACAACGACACAAACAAAATTCCCTCTGGCACTGGTTCGAGTTCAGTCAGATCGAATTTTTCTTCGTGTTGTTCAATCTTTGTGTCAATAATAATAAATAAATAAATAAATAAATAACGCACACACTCAACATAGCCCCGCACTAGGGAAACCCTGTGTCGCGGGTGCCATGGACACACACATAGACAACCACAAATTACACCCAAACCCACGAGAGAAATAATTGTAGGCCATACAACTATTTCTCCCGGCCCGGGAATCGAACCTGAGACCTCTGCGTGGCAGTCCGGCATGGTATCCGTTCGGCTACGGAGGCAGTTAAATAATAAATAGTTCTTTATTATGCAAGGCTGCAAAATTGTTATTTGTCGCGAGTGCTTTTATTGAAACCTAAGCAATCGAAGAGGCCTAAGATTCAAAAATAGAATCCTGAGCGTAGCGAGGGTTTCAAGTCACGAGATGCTAAACAACGTTGCTGCCGAGCGAAACACACAACTTTTCAGCTCACTATAGCGAAGAAAATAGTAGGTAGATGAAAGAAAAACAGTTGAACTATAACAAATCAGTTTTATTCATTCATACGCATTGACTTACAATTATATGGACGTCGGGTCCGCGCTAAAAAGTGTCCGCACTTGTAAGGCGCTAAAATCGTATACAGAGCGCGACACTCCGCTTTAGTCTTCATTTGTTCTACGGACAGCGCGATACTGCGATGACATAACAATTTAAATTTCGAATAGGTTGACTTGGGACATTTTTTTCGTGGTTTTTGTATTAGACCCGTCGTCCATTTATTTGTAAGTCAATGTTCATACGTCAAAAATAATTTAATAAACATAATAACTATAATCTCTGTACAGAGTACTAAAAAAACCGACCTCAAAAGTACGTGAAATTACGTCTATTTGCTAAGTTTTATTGAAATATCCCCTAGTTCGCCACTATACAGGACTTGACACTGGAGATAATAAGAATCGGTTCTCACTACTCAAAGTATATTGAGAGAAAAACGCCTTGAATTGGAGAAATAGCAAAATCAACCATTAAAATAATTGCTCCTAAATTAAAGTTTTATTTATAAAAATGAATCTTCATGCAAGCCACCCTTAAAGCTGGATGATTTTCTTCAAAATGAAATGGGACCACTATGGAAGTACAGGGGGTACTTCCATAGTGGTTCCAACAAAAAAAGAATCATGAAAATCGGTTCACAAATACCGGAGTTATCGCCGTAACATACATACAAAAAAAAAGAAAAAAAAAAGAACATACAGTCGAATTGAAAACCTCCTCCTTTTTTGAAGTCGGTTAAAAATTAGTTATCGTTGTCAATTTCACGTCAACAATAATAAGAACAAAATATACCAACGGATTTATATTACATAAGTAATGTACGACAAATCGTTTTTTTTTTTCATTGAAAGAAAAAGTTAGGTGCACCACAGCCCAACGTGAAGTTCGAATTTCGCTTTTACGCCCAGATTTCTAATGAGAAAGAAAAGCCTTTCCGAGCTAATAAGGTGTAATAGTTATTTTTGATACAAATGCGGAAAGTTAGCCAAGTGAAAATGACAAATCCGCACGTGTATGAAACGATGTTTTTTAATACATTTGCGAAAAAACTACATTAAAAGTAAAATAAAACAGTGTTAAAAAAAACTTTTCTAATTTTATTTCTTTGTCTGATAAAAATTCAAGAGTACAATGGGAACTGTGGCCAGTATTCAGTTTTGAGTGGCGCGGCGCGCAGCGGTCTCGCGTAATACTCACTTCCGGTCATTGTTAATAGACAATCAGCCATTTTTATGGAAAATATTTTGATATTTTTAAATGTAACCCGTTGTTGTATAAAACACCTATGCAATTTAAACAAATAAGATGTTTGTAAGTAAATATAAGTTTTAATGACGAATGACTTACGTCACAAAGCACATAAATATTTAATATAATTACAACCTCTTTAGTTCTATGCTTAAGACTTGAAACAACAGTAAATTAAAAAAAATGGGAAAGTAAAAAGCACTTGTGCGAAAAATCCAACTTTCGGCACGATTTGTAGTACGGAAAATACCATGTTTTGAGCAACTGTATTAAAAAATAAATTTTACCTCAACTATATGGCGGACTTTAACACACAACTAAGGCATTTAATATGCCTTAGTTGCGTGTAAAAGTGCAAATTCTTTTTAGACGAATTTTTATTTAATGAAAAATTGTTTGACTTTGTGTTTTCTCAGTAATACTGATATTTTTGAACACTATAAATTGTCAGATCATTTTGACACATTTGACTTAAATTGATAATACAATTTTATGAATTCCTCCAGATTTCAGGCCCTAATCGAGCGTGAGTGGCTGCAAGCGGGTCACCCGTTCGGCACTCGCCACCGCTGCAGCGTTTACGGCACTTCGCAACCCCGCGCGGCACCCACTTTCCCCCTCTTCTTGGACTGCGTGCGGCAATTCTTGGAACAGTTTCCCTGCAGTTTCGAATACCGACAGTCTTTTCTTATTACGTTATTTGAACATTCTTATGCTAGTCAATTTGGTGAGTGACAATGATATTAATTGAATTCGAATTTAAACCTTATAATTTTATAATTACAAATACAGAGTACTAAAATAACCGAGCTCAAAAGTACGTGGAATTACGTCTATTTGCTAAGTTTTATTGAAATATCCCCTAGTTCGCCACTATACAGGGCTTTACACTGGAAATAATAAAAATCGGTTCTCACTACTCGAAAGTATATTGAGAGAAAAATGCCTTGAATTGGAGAAATAGCAAAATCAACCATTAAAGTAATTGCTCCTAAATCTTAAAGGTAGGCGCTATTTATAAAAATGAATCTTCATGCGTGAACAGCCACCCTTCGAGGTGGATGATTTTCTTCAGAATTAAATGGGACCACTATGGAAGTACCCCCTTTCCAACAAAAAAAGAATCATGAAAATCGGTTCACAAATACCGGAGTTATCGCGTCACATACATACAAAAAAAAAGAAAAAAGAGAACATACAGTCGAATTGAGAACCTCCTCCTTTTTTGAAGTCGGTTAATTATTTCATTACTGTTGAATAATAATAATAACGCACACGCTCATAGCCCCGGGAGACTCTGTGTCGCGGGTGCCATGGACACACACATAGACAACCACAAATTACACCCAAACTCACGAGATAAATAAATGTAGGCAATACAAATATTTCTCCCGGCCCGGGATCGCTGCGTGGCAGATCAGCTTGGTAACCGTTCGGTCAAAGGCAGTTAAGGTGGTTATTAAGGGATAAATGTATATCGCCAATATAAATTGTAATTGTGCATGTTTATCGTATGAATAGAATAGAATAGAATAGAATCGTTTATTTCATGTTATCAATGTCACAATATTGCAATTGGAAATACAATGTCAAGGGATAACTATGATCGTCAGTAATAAAATTGTAATAATAATAATGAATATAAAATAAAGTAGTATAACTACTGCTTGTCGAATAAAAATAAAATTAAAATTGTTTCAAAAGAAACTCATCGACACTGTACAATTCAATATCCAATAAAAGGTTTTTTAGTCGGGGTACAAAACGTTTCATCGTTTCTAACACTTTTCAGGTCTGTGGGTAGATGTTCGTAGAATCGGGGACCTATTACCCGCGGATTTCTAGTTGCAAGTTCGGTACGGTGGGCAACGGATTTTAGTATTCCCGCGTTTCGTAACGCTCGGCCTCCGCCCGTACGTCGCTCATAAGTAGCCAAGTTTTGACGCGCATAAACTATTATATCATAAATATATTGTGAGTACATGGTCATTATATTGTATTTGTTAAAATGGTTTCTGCAGGTCTGACCCTTTTTTATGCCTACTATTGTTCTTAGTGCACATTTTTGAAGAATAAATACCCTAATCGACTCAGTTGAATAACCCACAGTGTGATGCCATAAGATATCAACGAATGAAAATATGCAAAATACGTCTGCCTCAATACCACATTGGAAACAAGAGGATGCAGTTTCCTCAATGCGTATGCAGCACTTCCAAGTTTTTGACATAGAGTTTGTATACATATGTGACTTCCAGTTCAAATTTGAGTCTAGCGTTAAACCCAAGCATTTACAGGTGTTACATAATGGAACAATGGAGGTGATAATTGGCCTTGTTATAGAATTTCGTCCTGAGAACAACATAAGTTTTGACTTCGATTCGTTAAGAATAAGTCCATTCGCAGAGAACCACTCACACAGCTGCTCATATGTGCAGGCTAATTTTTTTTCAAACCCGTTGTAGGTTTTAGCACACACTATAACGCTTGTATCGTCCGCAAATAGAACTATAAGTCCCCCTGATATAAAGTATGGCAGATCATTGATGAATGCTAGGAATAGTGTATTACCTAGGGCGGATCCCTGTGGAATGCCAATGGTGACGTCACCAGCCGCTGACCTAGTTGTTGTACCGTTTGTACTGACCTGAACCGTTTGCCGTCTGTTTGATAAAAAAGACTTTAATAGGTTATGGGCGACTCCGTTGACGCCATACACAGCTAACTTTTGAATTAATAAATAATTTTCAATTACATCGAACGCCTTTGTTAGGTCACAAAAAATGCCTGCAGTTTTATACTTATCATCTATACTGGTAATAATAGAATCTACTATATTTTGTGCTGCAACTACGGTGGATTTACCTTTCCTATAAGCATATTGTCTATCTGATAACAAATCGTTCATTTCAAAATGATCCATAATACTTGTTGATCTAATAGATTCTATTATTTTTGATATATTCTGAACTATGGTTATCGGTCTGTGGCTTTCAACATGGGTCACGTCCCCCTTTCCCTTAAATACTGGACATACACGAGTACTTTTCAAAATATCAGGATATATACCTTCTGTAAACATTTCATTTATTAAAATAACGAGTATGTCTCCAATCACTGGCCACACCGACACTAATATATTTATAGATATATCGTAAATGCCCAGCGTTTTTGACGTATGCCACTACACCCTCCAACGAGGCACGAGTGACAGTTGGAAGGCTGTACTGAGGAACATCGCATTCACCCATGCATTTTCTTAAAAATGACATTGATTTTTCTATATTATTGTGTAGATGTAATTTTGAAGTAATTGTAAGAAAATAATCATTGAAGTAGTCAGGTATCATGTCTACAGGCACAATGTCTCCCTTGTGAGTCAGTCGAACGTTTTGTTGGTGATTCCTAGTTGAAACCTCATCGTTCACAATCTGCCACATTACCTTACTCGAGTTTTTAGTACACTTCATCTTATTATCATTAAATACACGACGATCACGCAAACTCATAGATTTTATTAAATTTGAATGATGTTGGAGACATTTATTTAAAACATTATCGTGTGGAAACTGGTGTTTCATTGAGCAGAAATTATTATACATTGCAATGTGGTGGTTGAGTTCTTCACTCGCCCATGGAATAGTATTCCTCTTTAAAGATATTTTTTTAATAGGAAAATGAATATTAATATAATAAGTTAATACTCTTATCAATGAACTAAATTTTTCATTAATATTAATATCAGTCACATGAATGAAACTCCAATCACAATTATAAATGTCCATATAAAATAAATTAATAGACTCCTCTGCAAAGATACGTCGATGTATAAATTTGTTTACATTTTTGTGTTGCGTAACAGGTAATACGAATAGCTGTGCGTTGTGGTCGCTTATCGGCGTATCTAACGGAGAAACGGTTATGTAATTACAGTCATCGCTCGAAACTATCCCACAGTCCAAAGAAGTGCTACAAGTGTCACATTTGCGTGTAGGAAAATCGACAATATTTTTTGTATGTACAGGTACGTTCCTCTGCGACAGCGACCAAGAACGCGAATCACGAGACGTATACAAACAGACCACCAGCATCTGGTCATGGATCAACCAGCCGGATGAACTGACTACTTACATCAATCCGTTGTATGAACCAACCCCCACTGTTATTTGGCCTTCAGTCGCTCCTATGAGCTTTGTTTTATGGGAAGGTGAGTGGTTTAATCTGGGTTCTATGTTAATTGGTTAATAATTGTTCTATAATAATGTAAATTGAAGGTGGAAGCCTATAATTGGCATTTAGTAACAGTAGAGCTCCTTGTGAGAGAGTTCGTCCAGGGAAATACTGCCACCTTACCTATTTCTGCCGCCAGGCGGTAACGTGAGCTTTACTGCGTTACGGTTTTGAAGGGTAAGGGGGCTGGTGAAATTACGACGCGCGCAGCGGCAGTGCCCTCAAATCTTTACTTTTCAACGCTCTTAGTGGCACTGCAACTGTTATGTACAGGCGTGTCCTTTACCACCAGGGCCACATATACTTCCGTTCACTTGATAACATAAAAATAGTTGTTTGTTATGCAAGGCTGCAGATTCCTGAGCGTAGCGAGGGTTTCAAGGCACGAGACGCAAAACAATTTTGCTGCCGAGCGAAACACATAACTTTTCACCTCACTATAGTGAGGTATGAAAGAGAAACAGTTGGAACTACTTATAAAATCTTTTTTAATGAAAATAAAAGTTTATCTTCGGATGCATTCTGAATTTACACTACGTCAATTTTTATTCTTACTTGTACTTTTATTTTGTGTGATTAAGTTATTATTGAAATTATTTTAGTTTTTCGACGAATTAAAGTAATTCAATAAACACAATTAGTTATCATTGTCAATTTAATGTCAACAATAAAATATACCAAGGGATTTATGTTACATAAAACCTTTCCGAGCTAGTGAGGTGAAAAAAATATTGGGTCACTAAGAATGATATCATATAAGAAATAGTGATTCAGCGTTCGATTAGAATTCGCATTCGAATCAGAACCGTGACAATGTACCATAACAGTATGGTGCATTTACAATACGTGGTATGATCTTAACATAGTGTCAAGCGCGGCGTGCAGTACGCATCCATCCTTACGTAATACACTAATCAAGGCATCCATAAAGGTATTAGTATATCCCCCAGAGCTCTACCTACGCTGGCAGATCGTGCAGCGAACAGAACAGCGTGAAGAACAATACCGCGTCATTAGACAGCGGGAGCAGCAACTTCGTGCGCAGGCCTTGCAACTTCGAAGAGAGTTATTCGATCTCGCTCATCAGTATTACGGCTCTGAAACGAAGGAATTTGTATGCGATAAGTAACATTACATTATTATAGATAAAACGTATGTAAAGGCTACAAGGTACTAGCCCCGCTATGTCAGGGTTAGAAAAACTAACTTGTCGGAATTTAGTTTCAACACTAATGTTCACTTGCACTAAACTTAAATATATCTTAAACCAATGCTTAGATTGACAGACACTATTAACACAAAGTATTAAGAGAGTCTTTTGCATTGCAAGCATTGTATTAAGGCGAGATATTTGAACGCGAGCCTAGATTTTAGGAGGGGAAGTGTGGGGGTCACCTTTCGCGTCCCGCAATCAGCGCGCTGAAAATTAGTATGTATAAAATAAGAACAGCTGCAGGTTCTTTAGCAGGTTCTCTGTAGTACTTAAAGAAAAATTTTGATAATAGTAGAGCTCCGTGTGAAAGAGTTCGTCCAGGGTAGTACTGGCGCCTTACCTATTTCCGCCGTCAGCATGACTGTGTTCCGGTTTTGAAGGGTAAGGGTTGTCAACTTATGTCTCAGTGTGATGGGTGCAGTGGCAGTTCCCCTCAGATCTTTGCGATTTAAAGTTTTGAGTGGCCCTGCAACTGTTATGGACAGGCGTGTAGCTTACCATTAGGCGTACGACTTGTTCGTCCCGTCACTAGATATTTTTTTAAATCTCCATAAAAGAAATATGCGCATAATTAGATATTCTATTCTTAAATAATTCGTTTTACATTTTTATTTTAGCCGGTCTTCAGGATTTTATTTGGTCAGGTAAATTATGTACATCTTATCGTATAACAAATTAGCACATCCTTTAGACAATATTCTTAGATTTATAGTATACGTTTTGTTTTGTTTTTATTTAAGTGTAACCACCTAAACCGTTTAGGTTACCAAATTTTTTTTTCCCGCTTCTCCTCTGGTGACTCACATTACGACGTACTTATGTTATTGCAAGTGGTCATAACTCACGTAATGAGTGTTGCAATTGCGCTTGCGCAATGTATTAAGTATAAGAACTGTACTGAATAAAAGATTTTATTCTGTCACGAACGCTGGGAAGCACGTCATTTTGGCGGGCTAGAAGTTGTTTTAAGTTGCCTACATTCAAATAAAAAGGCTGCACCTAACTGCTCTCTATCCGTCTAACTTATAAAGCCACTCAGTTAAGTGTACACATAAGTTGCCTGCATCTATATTTTCGTGTGCACATAATCCCGACGTCTTCAAAATAAATATTGGGCTTCTTCTTCGGCTTGGGGTCGTAATCGTGATAAAAAGCTCATATTTTAAATAAGCTCGTATTTAATTTAAGCAAATAAAACTGTGAAAAGTGAAATATACGTTTCTGAAACCAATTCTGCACTTCAGAATATAACCCAGTACTTGAAACTCTGAATTTCAGACTGGCTTTCATTTGAGACTTGGTATAAATAAAATATAAAAAAACAAATTATGAAATATGAATAGATAATAAGTGAACATAATATATTACAGTAAATGGCCTGATGATCATCACCAAATGAGATAACCATTACAATTATAAGGGAACATTTTTCACCCTTACTTTTATTAGAATAATGTATTAAATTTTTATAGATAGTGCAATATGTATAATTACGTCATTTTACAAGGTGCTTGATGACTTGCTATGATTATAAAGCTTTAATTTCTTCTCTTTGTATGTTCTCTTTAGAAACCTAACGCAGGAAAATAAAAATAAACTTTTTATCTATTTAAGAAATAAAAAATATTGTGTCTAGAAAAGTGCATATATCTTGTAGGAGATTTCGCTGATCTCTAAAATCTATTTTATTTGAAATATAATTCCACGTATCACTATTGAAGGGTCGTCAATTTCAGGTGTCTATGCATAGCTTGCAATAAAGCCCAGCTCGAACTGGTATTAAGGTCCAAACATTTACAATGTCCCTGGGTAACGAAGATCATTAATGTGTGTGAAAAACAAAGTTTTTATTACTAAAAATTATAAATTAAACACAACAACAACAAACAACAAACAAGACGAGATCATCACCGCCGTGTTGCGGATTTTTTACGAAAATTGTCCATGTTCGTTTTTAACTTGTACACTTATAACCTTTCGCGAACTAAAGCACCTTTACTGTTAACTTTTGGTCATCTTTTATAATTAATTGTATATTTATACATACACCAATTTAGAATCGAAACGATTTGATAAAATTTATAGGAACGTACTTGTAAGTCATGGACAAAAAGTTATTATAAATATAATATACAGACTTTCGCTAGTTTTGCTTGATGTGTTTGGAAAGTAATTATTTATTTGAAGTAGACCATAAAAACGTGTGCTCTTTATTATAATAATTTACTACGATTATTACATCACTGGAGTGTGGCCACTGCACGGCACACGCTTATCCGAAAAAAAGGACATCACTTATTAGTAGCAGTAGTGCTCCGCGTGAAACAGTTCATCCAAGGAAGTACCTTACCTATTTCTGCCGCCAAGCAGTAATGTGAGCATTACTGCGTTCTGGTTTGGAAGGTAAAGGTGTTAGTGAAATTACAGGCATATGGAACTTGTCAACTTATATCTCAGGGTGATAGGCGCAGTGGCAGTGCCCGTAACATCTTTGCATTTAAAGCTATGAGTGGCACTACAACTGTTAGATGAGCGTGTCGCTTACCTCCAAGCGCACGACTTGTTCGTCCCGTCACTTGGTATTACGTGAGGCGCACTATAAGTTTCCGGAATGAATAAGAAAAAAATATTATAAATGGACAGAAATGTATTTATTGTTTCTCAAAATTTTCTCCGTTAGCGTTAATGCACTTTTTCATATGAATAAACCAATTTTGAAAACATTTATGCCACTCCTCCGTGACAATCTCTGAAACATATTTTTCATACTCTTCGACAGCCTCTTCACGTGACGAAAATCGTTGACCGCGTAACTGGTTCTTAATTCTTGGAAATAAATAAAAGTCACAAGGTGCCAGGTCGGGACTGTACGCAGGATGGCTCATAAGGTCAACGTTGTTCGCCTTCAAAAATTCATTTGTCTGTCTGGCCATGTGAGAACTGGCATTATCGTGGTGCTAGATGATACGGCGTTTACGGGTATTTTTACGGAGTTTGTCAATAACTTCCGGCAAACAAATGGTCGTCTACCAATCACTATTCACGGTACAACGATTCTCTAAAGCAACAGTAGGCACGTGTCCAGTTTTATTAAAAAAAGAAGCAATCATCCGCTTAGAGGCACTTTGCACGCGCGCCACTTTGATTGGTTTCGGCTCATCTCAAAAGACCCATACGCTCGATTGCTGCTTTGTTTTGGGATCGTAACTATAAATCCATGTTTCGTCACCTGTTACTATGTCCCACACCAAATTCACCAGATGCCCCTTCGTTGAATCTGGTAAGCATGGCACCAACTGACGTGATCCGTTTTTTGAGCCTCAGTCAAATTGTGTGGGATCCACCGAGAGCACAGCTTTTTCACACCCAAATGTTTGTGTAGTATTGATTACATTTGACTCATGCCTATGCCTAAAGATGCCTGAATCTCATGGTATGTCACATGCCTGTCTGTTTTGATCATGCGGCGCACAGCATCGAATTTTTTGCAGTTCACAGCAGTGGACGGCCGACCATCACGAAATTCGTCTCAGAGATTAACACGACCGCGTTTGAATTCTGCAAACCAGCTATAAATAGTGGTCTTGCATGGTGCTTCATCGCCAAAAGCAGTGTCAAGGCGAGCGAAGCTCCGCTGAGCTGTTAATTTACAAGTAAAGTCGTTAAATCCATCGTGATGTAGACAACCAATTTCTAAAATAACGCCACAATGTAAAAACAAATGACAGATGAAATAAAGTGTATTCTACAGCCAAAGAGTTCAATTTTCAAATGTTGTAATTACTTTTTAAATATTGTTTATGAAGTGGCCAGTTCCGGAAACTTATAGTGCGCCCTATGTATAAAAAGAAACTAAGGTTTGCCTTAAAAATATGTGTAGTTTTTTTATACCGAAAACATTACAGCAGAATTGTGACCTATGATAAAATTATGTTACTTCCTTGTTCATTACATTCTTTTAATGTCCTACCAATTTTCTAACGTCTGGTGCTGTATAAAAAGCATGCATAATTAAGGGATTGATCATCAAAATTAAGACTGTTCTCATCTTCTTTTATTATTTTAGTCTCACAAAACATTACAAATTATGTTATAGCTTCGAATTATTAAAGCGCTATATAAATTATGTCAACTTAATTTATTGTTTAGTATGTGATCTTCACGATCTACTTCTTGATGTATATCGTTCTAACATTCCATATATTGCAGGGTCTGCTTAGCTTAACCTGACTCATAAAGGGTGTAAATATATTCGTGTAATATATTTAAACATTTTTAACATGCATCGTCTCCTAAATTGTTACACTCGAATGGCCACACAATAGTGCAAATTTAAAAACTTTGTACAAGAAATACGGTTTAGATTTTAATGGAAAATTTTCATATTTAATACACACCAATGTTGTTACCTTTCATCTGAACATGTTTGAAAACACCCTAACAATGTATATTTGGTAATTAGATAGACATTAAATTTCGATGATAATAAATTATTGTCCTGTATGGAAATTGTTAATACCAATTTTATACTAATATAATTTGAACTGTGTTTTAGAATTAAGAATATTTTTAAGTTATACTGGCCTATGATTTAAAATGTAATAATGTTCCTCGCGTTGTAAAATAATGTAATGCAATTTTTTACTATACACATATTTTTTATTATTATTTTGAGAATACGTATTTAATTGTAACTTTTAAATTATTTACATAAAATAGTGTGAATATTTCTTATTACAATTTACTATGTAAGTTAGTTTTTATAGATGACTATGAACTACCAAATAGCAAAGCCTAGTTCCTTGTTGCGAAATGCGAAAATCAATATTTTTATCAATTTAAGTACTGACAAGCTATGTTAAAACCCTTTTCAAATTGCAAAATTAAAAAAGCCAATACAAACCAGAACCGAGCTCCGGCGTTGATTGTCGCTGGCGACCGTTTGACAATTTTATATGGCATATTGTGCAGCGCCCCTGTGGAACAACAGCTAGAATTTTGTATACAAGTAGTTCACGCTCTTACAGTGTATTGGCACCATAACCTCGTACTACGAATACTTGTAGTCAATACTAACATCAAGGTTACATGGACCAAAGTAACTTGCTAAAGTTTGCATCAACTTATACAATAGTCATCTATGAACAACCGTTGTCAAGTAAAATTATAGTACTTTCTATAATCATTATCAGTGGTCGGAAATTCGGATGCGTTTATAACTAAAGTTCACTGTTTCCCGTGATTAACTATGAAAGAAAGTATAGAAGCGGCTTCTTACAAAGAAAAAAAATTTCTTTTGAATCCCGGAATGTCAGAATGGTGTGACATTTTGACACGTTTATATATAGGAAATGAAACTGTTTTTCCGGATTTAAATCGCGTATATTTATTTTTTCAAACAAACCGACGTTTCGGGCTCTTTATAGGTCCCATGGTCACGGTTGACTGAGGTGGTACAGTCATGTATGTCTAATATTAATGCAAACCACCCTATTTTTTCACTATAGTTACAAAAGTTGTTAATTAAATACCTTATTTTTAATTTTACAAAGAAACATTCCAATTTACGCTACATTACGTAATGACTGTACCACCTCAGTCAACCGTGACCATGGGACCTGTAAAGGACCCGAAACGTCGGTTTGTTTGAAAAAACACATATACGCGATTTAAATCCGGAAAAATAGTTTCATTTCCTATGTGTAACAATCGCGAAAACCTACGAACTCCATACGTTTATGTATTTTAAATACATTTTCGAATAACTTTTGTTACCTTCTAAACCAGGCACAACAACAAACATGTCGAGCAGAAATTTGATTTAATACGTGTGTTTAGTGAGTATGTCCGCGTCACACGTTAGTTTACCAATTAAAATTTTTCTTTTGATGTGTTATGTTTATTCATTTTCAACTTTCGAAATATGACAAATAAGAATTTAAACGTTACATAAAATTACAAATAACATTTTAAACGTTTATTTTCTTTCAGTTATATACTTTACTGAATATTTTCGACAATCCAATCAGTGTCGCGGTAGTTTTACGATACAAAAGAGCATTCCATATTTAGCGAGCACTAAATTGTAGGTAAATAAGCATCCGATTTTCCGACCACTGATCATTATGCAATATCAATCAATATAATATTAAGATTATGCTATAATACAAAACTGCCATATGTAACTACACTCGTGACAGTAACCAACGAGTGCTCAAAGCTGTAAAAATTACTGTCAATTTCAAATTATGAATTTATTGGTCATGGTCAATTAAATAACGCGCAGCATATATTGCGTTTTCTTTATATCTACTACAACTATTAGATTGTGGTTAGAGGTTTTAAGAACTTCAAGGTACAACCACACTAGGCTTTTTAGTAGCAGACTTATACTGCTATTAAAAAGCCTAGTGTGGTTGTACCTTCAAGGAGTTATACCTTGTGAAAGAGTTCATCCAGAAATGTATTGCCACTTTACATATTTCTGCCGCGTAATAATAATAATGTGTAGATTACTGCGTTCCGATTTTGCAGGATGGTGACATTACAGCCTCATGAAATTTTTCAACTTATGTGTGTAGGTGACGGGCGCACTGGCAGTGCCCCTCAGATCTTTGCGATTTAAAAATCTGAGCGGCACTGCAACTGTTATGAACAGGCGTAACGTTTACCACCAGGCGCACGACTTGTTCCACCGTCCTTTGGTATTATAAAAAAAAGAGAGAAATATTTAATCTTTCTAATCTTTTATTGTCATATGTTATGTGTTTACTTTTAATTGTAGTAAATGCAGAGTAACCTTTTAAATTCATTAAATTGTAACCGCATTTACGGTCTGTTCAAATGATTACATAATTCACGCTATCCGGTGAATTTTGAAGAACACTATTTACGTATGCAAAGTAGACACGGTGATGTCCCTCCATACTGGTTAAGTTAACAAAGAATTACGCATGAGCTACGCGTGCAGATGCCAGATAAACACCGTATGCCTAAACATGCGACAGTTGATAGACAATTGAATAATACTGCTATATTTCTGTGTTCATATTATGTACATATTTTGTACGCTCCGAGTCAAAATGAATGAACGAAATAAGCATTTGCGCAGTGTCGCTAATCTACTATTTTCAATATTTTTTTTAATGTACGGAAAATTGTTTACTCCGTAGTATTTAATAGCTTTATGACGACCTCGATGGCCCAACGGTTTATACTGGAGACGCAGGATGAGGAGGTCAAGGGTTCGTTTCCCGGTAGGTTCAAATTGGGAAATGCACTGTGCTAAATTAGTACCGGTCTGGGTGTTCTGGGATGAGCCCCATAGTGAATTCCTTTGCTTCGGAACTTATAGTACAGGGAAATCCTTAGTTTGAGACCAGGCAATTTGTGCTGTTGTTTGGCATGACATTATTTTTGGTGAAATTACAGGCACATAGGACTTGTTAACTTATGTCTCAGGGTGACGGGCGCCTCGGGTAGTGCCTCTCAGATCTTAAAGCTCTGAGTGGCACTGTAACTGTTATGGACAGGCGTGTAGCTTACCATTAGGCGCACGACTTGTTTGTCCCGTCACTTGATGTTATAAAAAAAAGGTACTTTTTTCGGAGAGTGGCAAATTCTTCAAATTCGTTCCGGTGTCAGACTTACGTTGCAATCACAGTCCAAATAAATACGCAATTAGGTTGCAATAATTTATTTATTTATTTTTATTTCTTTATTTATATTCAGGTTACTGAGACCCATAGATACATACCTTACAGACTAACATACATAACAATATAAAATAACACTATTACTAATTTAACACGTATTTAGGTTGTCGGCGACGTGTGGCGCCATCTGGTGTCAGGCAACCGGCCACGGAATCGCCGGTATAGGACACCCTTCGGCCAGAACTCCTCCTTCATGAAGGTCGACAGATGTTCGGTCGGCACTCTCACCACAAACGAATTAAAGTTCACGTAGTGGCGGGACTCCAACCGCTCGACCCTCAGGGTGTATTTGGATTTCAACCTGATGTACTCCACTATCTCCTCAGAATTCGTGGAGTAATGCAGGCGTGACAGGTACAGCAGCGTTGTCGGGATTGCCGGACGCAGCAAAAAGTTGGACCCTGTCGGTGCAGTGCCGCACAGGTTACGGCTGGTGGGCTTCCTCTTCTTCTTCTCCACCTTTGATAATAACGTAAATAATAACGTAAGTGGCAAATTTATGAAAATCTATTAAACGTTTTTAAACCTTAAATAAATCTTAAGTTATGAGAATAAAAGTACGTATCAAGTCTATTTCTATTAAATATCAAAACACGGCTCCGTTTCATCATTGCCATCAAGCTTTGTCACCAGCGCTGAGTTGAAAGAGTTGCGGTAATGAAGTGGTCGCCGTAATAGCTGCGGCTGCGCAGCCGTTCACCTCATGTTTCGATCACGTCACCGTCACGACGATATGTACCGATAGATATTTTCACAGTATACTTAGTTTTCCTAAGCAATGGAATGCAGAGTACCTACAACACAGAACTTGGTATAATTATTATTCTTATCATTACAATCAAGCTAGCTAATTTATGTATCTCCCAGGAACTCGCAGTTGGGAATTAAATATTTGTTTTATCCTTGACTCAGATCGTGCTAACGGTCATTTAATAAAATATTTATTATTCAAATAAGCGAAGGGCTGACACCTGACAGTGTAATCTCAAGTAGGCTACAACACAATGAGAGAATAAATTCACTAAGTCCGCGTTATGAGCGCTGATGTAAGCGCCCACCTGTTGGTTGTAGGGACATGAATTTATTAACATACACAATAAGTACTCCCGTTGCCGACGCAGTTTTTTTGTTTTGTATCCTTTTGCGTTGGAGATTAATTTACACTTACGCTTTTCAATTATTTATGTTAAGAGCCGATACAACCTGAAATGGCTTTGGTTGATTCCACATATGAACGTGTTGAATTGAACGTGTTGTTGAACGAGTTTTTGGAAAAAATATAATAATAGTAAAATTGAGGATTATACACTGATTAGTAGACGGTGTGAAAACATAATTACTAAAGATTCATAAATTTTCTATATATTCCTAAAGATTCCTAAAAATGCACGGTATAAAAAAAACAAACTGACCTCGAGATTTTAGAAAAAAACCGCTGTATTCAATAGGTACCTATGTACTTTCTTTACATATACCAATGATTGATTTTTATATCAACTGAACTAAATAGTACACTTATAGCATACGATGTACATTTTCCAAATGGATTTAATTTCGTATGTATAAAAATAAAAAGCTGAAATAAAGCCAGTGACCCTACCGCTCGACCCGCGCCATTCAGTACCTACGGGAAACATTTGAATTCGAACTGAGGTGATATCGACTCTTAAGTATTATTAAAATGCTGATATTTATGGCCTTTGTATAGGACCGTCCAAGCTTTTATTTGGGCTTTACTATTGGCCGATCTGTTAACACGTTCTCAACAAAAGTGTCACAAAGTGTTTACGACTGAATGTCACCACAGTGCCAGATGGAAACAGATCGCTGCCTGCAAGGATATTGAAAAGCGTCTGACGATCACGACCACTCGGCCAAGTTCCGTTAGGGCTAGCCCAAACCACCATTCGAAAAGGCAGAGGACATTAAAATCAATGTATATTTCATACTATTCCAATTTAAATAAGGTATAAATTTCAATGCCTGAGAGTGTTCTCGGATGCGTCGCGATGTATTTCACTTTGCGGTATTAAAGAGAATGTTAGAGGATACCAGGAAGGGATTTGACGGAATCCACTGGCTTGCGCTGGGATCCACTGCTAAAAAATACGAATCAATGTTTTATTTTTTGGTACACTCGTTAAGTACTAAAATGAAATTATCTCTATTCCATAACTCCTTATTGATCGTAGGACCACACAAGATAACTGTTGTTACACATACGCCATGGCTTCTCTTCGACTAAAATCTACAATGTAAACGACGGCTGTAGATTGATTAGGATGGTTTCACACGTTACTTGGATTAAGGTAAATTTTTCTTTGGAGGTCTTAAGAACGGAAGTCATGACACTTAAAAATAAGTCCGATCGTTTTCTATGGCTTGCTTCTGCTGTTCAGCTGGATGAACTCTACATCTCCTATCTTTTGTACTTTAAATATGATAACAATAGCTAATCATGATCTTTACATTTTGAAAAATGTAAAGATCTTCTAAGAAGATGGTGCCAACATAGCGTATAAAACGAAAACTCTAAACATTACCTACTTATCTTCTTTTACGGTAAGTACCTGACTAACTATATATTAACACCTACTTGTCTTTAATAAGTTTTTGTCATTCATTGTAGTTCTATAACTGCAAATTAAATATGTAGGTACCTTATGTTCTTCGTGTGAAATAAAATCAAAAGCGTTCAGTTGTAAATCGACAAAGTGTGGACTGTGGAGTCTTATAGTCAGACTGTAGTAGATAGCGAGGTCAAAGTTCGCAGGTAGTACCTATCTGTTGGATCACCGCGAGGGCATTGTGCAGCGCTTTCTCAGCGCCCGCGCCAACCGCACCTTGCCGTGCTCCAATATTGTGGTGCGGATAGAAATGCCTACATTATCTAAGTACCATTTGCGTACAATTCGTTTTTATTTATTGTGGTTTGTATTGCCCGTAGCTCCTTATGTTCTTTCGCGTAGTATAAGGCTATAAAAAGCCTTTTCTGCTAATTCAGAGCGTTTATAGGTATCTATCTCTCGAATTTTATAGGCTGAATTGCTTTAGTAGTTAGGAACGATGTTATTGAAAACAAACGTTCATCCATATTTTCGATTTGATCCTAATTTAGGCTATTCAAATAAACTTTACCTTTTTTGAGATGAAAATTACTATGCATCATAATTATATTGTTAACGTAAGTAACTCCTTTGCTTGTTTTCGTGAATAAGAACTAATACATTGTCATATAATGGCTTTTAGTGTGTAACATTACACACTAAAAGCATTATAATAATAATAATTTATAGTGATTATATACATAATATCAATTGGCTACGATAAATATCAAATATTAAAACGTAAATAATAAGTGGATAGGCAGGTAAGTATATAGGTAAATATTACCGTCTAATTTTATACTTGCCATTCCATCAAAGTGTATCAAAATCTTTATTAACCAATTAGCAGTTAAGAAATATCTTCCACCCAATAACAATGTTTATTATAATTACAAATCTCATAGAAGCAATTAACAGACTAAATTACAGACATTGTTTTACCACGGCACTTCGATAAGGCAGAACAATCTCCCTGTACATATTGGGTGCTACAATAGTCGCATGATTCATCTCTTGGGTTCAATACGATTTTGGATTTCAATTCATTCGCAATGAAGATTCTCACTGGTGGTGGAAAGGCAATGTCGCCGCAGTGACAATTTATGCATACCTATTTATAAGGTGTGAAAACAATGTAATTTCCTTCCCAAAGTAATTTCCTAAACAAATAACTTTGGTCAGCATTGCCCCTTTTAGCTCCAAGTAAATAAAGAATTATATTTATTTTCCATTTAAAGAAGACATTTCTACTTTGATAAGCACAGCTTGCGTGTCGAAAATAATATTATACAATTCTTTTTGATTTTTCAAAAAGAATTGTATAATGTTATTTTCGACACGCAGACTTGAACCATCATCAGAAATAGAGTATAGATATTAGATGGAGTAGAGCCCCTTAACCTACGAGAAGTAGAGTATGGAGCCCCTTAGCCTACGGAGAGATTGGCTCTCTGTGGGTGTGTTCTACCGTCTTTATAATGAGGAGTGCTCACAAGAACTTTTCGAACTGGCGCCACCGCCAAAGAACTACTCCTTTAGCGGGAGGAGGACTCTACAGTTCATCACCACATCTTAGATGCCTGGCATTGTGAGACCCTACGGGCATCTCTTTCGGTCCCTCCTCGAACCTGCAAGTTTTAGAATGATTATCTTCCTCTTAAAGTATTTTCTTTGAGCTATTACACGGAGTTCTTCAAAAATCCTGTTTACAGGTCTCCCGAAGGCTGGCAACGCATAGGCAGCTCACCTGATGTAGCAAATGGCCATGGGCGACGATAGACACCTCCCAATAAGTGGCTCGTCTGCTCGTTTGCCTCCTTCTTTACATAAAAAAAAAATAACACAACTTGATAAAGAAGGAAGGTTCGCTGTGTAGTTAATGTACCTACCTGAATTAACTGTAACTTAAGTAATTCAATTTTCTTAGAAATTTTCGTTCCCATAACATCAGTGAAGATAAGAGACATTAACGTCTACGTTGATTCAAAATCCTGCTCCGCCCCTTTGCTTACAATGATAAATTCCACTGCATATTGTGAAATATCAAATACCGTATTGTTATAAGCACTTACATATGAACTTACATTAGTTGATGTAGAGGTATGTATGTACGTATACAACAATACACGTAATTACCTTTCCATATGCTGGCGCGGACTACTTTGTTAAACAGACTGTAAAAGCCTTTGTATGAACTGCTAAATGTTATAGAACCATTTGAAGTTAACGGTCTCGGCCATTTCGGAATGCATTGTTTACTTGCGGATAATAGTACGGATTTTCTTTGTCTTTTTTAGTAATACAAGCCGTTAGGTGGAGTTAGTTGAATTTTAGTTCCAAACGAACCAATAGTTATGTTTCGTTATTACTTATTATATTATAACAAACATTTTTTGAATTTTATTGCAAGCGGATACTGCTGTTAAGTACCGGCAATTGCCAGTTACAATAGATATTTGAGTCTTTTGTTTAAATCTGTAACATATTTCTTACGATTTCCAATTGACTTTTTGAGATTATCTCTAATTTTAATTATTTATTTACCAACAGCTTCCGTTCCACTATCGTTTATCTGCCAGCGAATTATGAAAGATAACCTAGGATGAATAAATGGTTTATTTGCCCTAAGTAACAACATGTTGAGTTTCTTTAATTTAGATTTACCTACTACAATCACACAAGTCACGAAATATGGCATTTATATGCTTCACTTCAACTGAAGTCAAGTGAAGCATTAAATTTATGAGACCAATAAGAAATAAATGTGTAAATTAAAGGCAACGGGTTTCTCCTCACAAGTCTACCTATAGAGGTATATAGATACTAATTACTAACATTTTGCATATGGAACTCTATGAGATTCTTCACACTTTAATTGGATTTTCTTGGAACCACTATTTCGACCTCCGCAGTACCTATTTTACGTTAGCCTTTGGTACCGCTAGAGCCTACGAGTACACTCGATCACGCTGACGCCGGCGCCGCCCCCTACCTTCCGGCGTTTGTGTCGGAGGCTCCGAGGTTTCCACTAGAAGTAATATTGTATAAAATTTAGTAAATGTAGAATTAAGGTTAAAGTTTGGAAGCTGAGTGCGTATTCAACTTTCTTGAAGCTGGGCGTAGGTCCTGACAATACAATATATATCAACTTGATGAGATTAATCTTTATATAATTGAATCTAATTAGTTTGCATGTTTTAAAGTTATACGTGGTTCACGCCATACACTTTCCAAAAAGATTTAGAGAGATAGAGATTTTAATCACATTCTGTCTTCGAAAGTTATTTCTACAACATCACTGTATCATCATTTAACGTCGGTTTCAAAGTAATGTGTTGAAGAAAGAAGTTCCTGAATTTAATTTGAAATAATATAGGTAAGAACATAGATATAAAGAATAAATGTACGAATCTTATTACTATTATTAGTACGAATCGTAACTCCAAACCTAAATATAAAGAAAAATATGATCAATTAAAAAAAAACTGTTGCCTGGAATTACCGACAGCCACGATGAAGGTGTCGTTGAACTCTTTTGCATGGACCTAAGTACGCTTAAGATTGACGTAGACATTATGAGTAAACGACACCAATTGTTTTGAAATTCGTGCTAAAGACAAATAAAAGAGAGCAAATTATAGGGAAGGTAGATTTAAGAATACAGTTCCTGTAAATAATGTTGATGCATTACAACTTTTTCTATTTGTCTCATTCACAAACACTAAAGCTTAAAGTACAATCCACTCAATAAATCTGACTATTTTACTTATTAAGGTTTTTACATGGAACTTATAGCGGAACAAATACAGTTCAAATTGTACTCGGTTAATAGAGGCGAGCAAAAGCTGCTGTCGCCTTTTAAGGAAGGGGCAAAAAGTTGTTTACAGCCTAACGCTATGGAGTACCTTCCACACGGTCGATGCTTGCTAGCTCTGATGTCATCAAGTACTCGTATAATAGCTGAAATACGCTTTACCTACTCTACTTTTTTGCTGACTCGTTTGGGTAGTACCTTAGATACAAATACCTACAGTTTTACAAAATGTAGAGGGTTGATAGTGTTGTTTTTGATATTGTTACTCGCTGTTCAAGGAACGTGAATTTCTCCTCGAAAACGTGTATGTTGTACATTTACCGTAAAATATATACAATATATTGATGCAACTAAGAAGTTGTTAGTGCACACATGCATAATAGTACCGTAAAGTCTGTATATAACATCTCGTAAGGTATAATAAATTAAAACAGTAAATAAAATATGTTCAGAAAAAGGCGGTTTGTTCTACTCTTAGAACCTTTTATTTATGAAAGAGTTCGACCAGAGAAGTACTGAAACCTTACCTACTTCTGCCGCCAAGCAGTAATGTCAGCATTAGTGTGTTAAGGTTTTGAAGGGTAAGGGTGCTGTTGAAATTACAGGCATATGGGACTTGTGTCTCAGTGTGACGGGCGCAGTGGAGCGCCTCAGATATTTGCGATTTAAAGCCCTGAGTGGCACTGCAACTGTTGTGGATAGGCGTATAGCTTATCATCAGGCGTACGACTTGCTCGTCCCGTCATTTGACATTATAAAAAAAACTTTAACGGACAACTGGCCTTTAGACGTTTAAAAAACCTTATTTGGAGTGCATTATTCAATGTAAACATATACGGCTGTCGCATTGTGATGTTAATATTATTGATACTGCTATAAATATATCTTTAGTATAGTTGCTATGCGAGTAATTATCACATTTCCTACATTTTTTTCCTTGTGAACCAACATACACATACATTAACACACAGAAGTTCATCAGCAAGTCATATGACATAAGTTATGTGGGCGCCTTCGACCGAAGTAATAAACGTATAAATAATTAACAGATTTACAATTTCATAGCTCCGATTCGGCGCCTAAGGATCCGTTACCATTGCCTGTCGATTTGAATTCATTAACACATTTGCATTTTATAGCCTAAACAATTCACCGTGTTATTCACATAAATCTAAATTTATTTAGATTTCTGTGGTGTTATTATTATATAAAAAAATTAACGATAATAATCAACAATTAAATCTAAGATACAGAACGCAACGCTCTTTGGAATTATTGATTGCATAGCGACAAGTTTCGCACAAGTACGGAATTTTGACAATTTGAAGGGTAGTGAGATGATATAATTATCACTAAATTACTACCAAAATCAAGTTATATTTAGAAAGGAAACACCCCAAACGTATTTTAAGCAGTTCCAAAATTATTAACAACAATATTATTTGTTGTTAGTTCGCGAGGTTCCGTAGGAAGTCGTCAAACAGATTATTAAAAGAATAAGGACTAACATACTGGACTAGCAACAAACCGATTTATGTGCTGCATCCAGAGCGTGCGCGCACAGCTTGTTCTTGTTTACAAGGTATTTTATAACTTAACTGCCATCGCTGTGCAGATCAATTGACGACTCCTCTTATCGACTCCGATGCGTAATGAGTGTATTACAGTTTCGATACATTATTATTGCGTTTACTTAGTATTGCCCTGCGAGTATATACCAGTAGGTACTTGATTGACAGTCTATCAATTAACATAATAACATATCGTCGGTGTTTTGTAGAAAATTTTTTCAGGGGAGCATGTTTTAGGTTTTAAAGACTATTTTAAAATATTTACATACAGTTTTAAAATTGAATTTAAAACTGGACGTAAATATTTTAAAACAGTCGTGAAAAACTAAAAAAAACAACAACGAAACACCGACGTATATACATATAACTACGGAAGTGCCTTTTCCTACACATTATAGTTTTAAATAAATTATCGAACATAATAATATGATGCACTCAAATGCACGTACTAACTTGGAATACTTATAAGTATATTTTAATATTATGCAGTTTCTTATTTTTTTTTTGTAAATTTGAGAGTATATCCAAGTATTTGTATGCGACCGCCACGTCATGTCTCAGGTGACGCGGTTCGCGGAATTACCGCAGTCTCGCTATATGGTAAGTTAATCAGCGCAGACACCGAAACCGCTGTTCTCAGCTTAAAATTTTGATTGAAATTTATTTAATAATTAAAAATTAAATTTATAGTACATATTGGTTTGACGAACAAAGAACGAAGGATATCCGCCACAGCACGCAGCTGGCCACAAGTAGCAGTGGCTTCAGAACGACAGGTTTTGTTGTACGCCTGCCACGAAATTGGAACTAAGGGAAATTTTTTCAAAGTCAATAAAAACACAAACTATATCTAATGGTCGCTTCTAATTTTCCGCTTGATATCACACAGACCACTCTGGCGAAGTGTTGACCAACTTGGCGTCTGACGAGCTGTCCATTAACACAAAACAATATCGGCTCTTAACTTTTAAAATAATAGGCGCACTTAAATCCATTCTAATGATAAAATCATAAAATGCCACTACAACTTACCATTACAAAATATTTGACCAAAAAGCATGACACTCACATACTCGTGCGTTATAATTTGCGTTTATTGCACGTGAAGAATAATTAAAGAATGTAAGTACACGGTTTGATTTTTAAAGTAGGCAAGCTGTACCATATATTCTGTTAAATATTCTCTATCGTGCAGCCCATTGTACACTTCAACTTACATTTTTCAAACGCCCCATAAATAATTTTACATCCATCAAAAGGATGGTTGCGTGACGGCAGAAAGCTGTCGGACAGGCCGAGTAAATTCGAGCCCATCACTGCGTCCATTCGATTCGTATTAACGCTCAAGTAGTGTAACAAATAAAGGGAGGTCGATGCCCCATCTCGAATAAGCAGCGATCGCACCACTACCAAGGCTAGTCCTCGCACAAAAGAAATAGTTAATATTAGAGCCCGCTCTTCCACGAGTGTCATTAGCAGCGGCACAAAGCTCCGAAGTCATTCCACGGTCGTACTATTTGTCGGAGGCAAAAAGTGCCTTGTCCACAATAATTACGGGACCGGCTTTCGAGAGCGCTCATAATTCGTCATGTTCTGGTCGGCCGCGTCGTTCTGAACGCATTTATAATTTGACGTTTCCCGCCAGCAGTCACGAAAAGAACACGGGGAAATGTCACTTCTTTACGAATTGTGGTGGCCATCCAGATTTGAATAAATGTCCTTTATGTACATCATTCTACTTATATAAGTGAAAAGGAGTTGTTCGAGGCTTCAAAGAAGGACAAGCGTTACATACTAAGTATTAGACGGCTGAATGTTAGATTACATAAACACTGCTTGTTTAAATAATAAACATAAAATAAATAACGTTCATCAGAGGAGAAAGAAGTTCAATCCATAGGTGTCATCACTTGACTCTCACTTGGTTCATCGTTCGCTCTCTATTCATGTATCATGACTGTAGTTCCATTGTGACCCGCGGCGGCCGTCGACATGTCCCATCCCTCAATGTCACCGGCTCGCATAAAGCCTTACAATCCACACATCATATTTTATCTTGACGCTCAGATTTCATACGCTTTTGTATCTCGAATCCTTGTTGGATTAAATGTCTCGACAAAAGAATACGTTAAGCTGGAAAATAATGATGTATAATGGCTCTACTTCAGTTTGCGACGTGTAAATTGCTTTTTCATTTCATTGCTTTTTTTATTCAATACCGTAAAACACTTTTAACGGTAACTCAGTCAACAATCAGGTCACTTGATGTGGAAATCTAGAACGATGAGGGTGCGGGGTGATAACAGGCGGGCCGCAGCAACCCGCAGCCTTCGACACGTGCCGCCATACGGGTAGCACACGCGTTTCATCGAATCAATGAAAACATTTTCACGTTATTGTTTGTTAATAGGTTTGATCTAAATCAACACTAGCGACATAGGCAGTGTCATTAGAAAAGAAAGTATGATGCACCATTAACATTGCAAAAGATGCAAAATTAACAACTAAGTGATTATCTTCAGTACATTCACATTCACTGGTTTTGTAACTTGCTACGTACAGTGTTTTTTATGTGCCATGCTTGACTAAGTAAATCTAAGTTTTTTTTCTGTATTTTTCCCAATAACAACTATTTCTTTTCAAACCGGAGCATGCATGTTTGAAGATTAATTCAAACGTTAACAGAGCAAATACTTGGAATTAGCACTTTAACATCTCTTTGTAAATAAGTTGCTTACACGTATCGACGTATTCATGATTTGCAATAAACGTTCAATCTTTATGACTCCTTTTTTAAACCTCATGTTATATGTAACACAAGTGTCTTGAATCTTCTAGTAGATGTTGTTCAGTCTTTGTATATATGTATGTATATTCAGCAACAGTTCAAGCAATGCAAATTGTACGGTGAACGTTACTTATATAACGTAAGATACAATCTTGAATCAACAATTTTGCCAGTGTACTTACTATTGGTCAACCGTTAACACTAGGCTTCATAAAAAATAAGCAATTGGATATATTAGAATATATTAGGATATTTTTTTCAAACTTTCATTACAATCTAGCAGACATAATTTAAGTAGTTAGGTACTAATACGGGCCGGTTACCTGTACCTAGATCATTTCTGCACACGCGAATGTGACAGCATCTATTTACCACATGCCTATTATGACTATGCGGTTTTTACGCGACACACGTAGGTAGGTGTAATAACCACGATTTCGTAGGCAAATTACATGTATGCTAGCTACGAAAAGCGACGACGGCCATAAGCATCATCTTTTTGATATTCTTGTCGCGGTATAACTGTTTTTTAACACCAGCAATATGTCGATATATTCTATAATTTCGCTAGAGGCCACTGAATCATTTACGCCTGCTCATCTAAATTTTTACGTGAACGTTGAAGTTACGGACGGACATAATTGTATTTATACGTATGCTTTGCAGGTTAATGTTCATGCAAAAAATCGAGTTGAACCTTATTTCTATATATATTTCCAGCCTAGCCACAATTTTCTTTCCATTTACATAGAATCGGCATAAACTTTGAGCATGTTGAAACATAACTGTCTAGAATGAAAATAACAAAAGTTTGCAACCTTCAAAGGTCAAAACAAATGCTAAAACAAAGTTTAAAACGTTCCATGAGAGCACAGAAACTGTTTATTACTCGTAAAAGTGATTTACAGTGCTTTGTAAGTACGCACCGAAGAACATGAACTCAAAGTAAAGGAAACCACCCACCAGATTAAGCTGAACCGTCGAAAAGTTGTGCTGTGCTTTCTCTGACGTTATAATAGAGATGTAAGAGGATCGCTTTATAATGGTCGATTATAAGGCAAAATAGACGAAGACGAACGATGCTATCTGCACGTGGAGCCTGGTACTCGGAGGGCGTCACGGAACCGGTTCTGTAGTAACCGCGTAGGGCACTAGCCGCTATAGTTCGGACAATGGTTTCATCGAGTTATATTCACAAACTGTATTATTATCTACAAAGCAAACAGAAATTGCCATCATAACATGATAAAAATACCTATATTCATAAAAATTATAATTACCTGTATTCGCACAGTTTTTATTAAGTATTTTGTCTATTATACAGCTTAATTTACATTCGATTGGAATTTTTAGAACAGAATTTAAACAATGTAGTCATAACTTGTTTTTGCAATGATTTCTTAGCGTTGTTTACACACGAAAGTATTGGAAAATCTTAACTGTAGCGTAACGCGGTTTCAACTTTAATTGTTTATTAATTAGATCCGTTCACCTTTCACCATCGATTTTAAACTACATTGATCTACCTCCTTTCAAGATCGCTTTGACTTTGTATTTTTATTCAATAATTTACAAAATATTCATTTATTCGATAATTTCAACACTAAATGACTACGTATATACTTATAATATTTAAATTACTCGTCTTAGCTGCACGAACGTCGACAAATTGTCAGCACATCCCTATAGTTCGTTCCTCCTCAAACAAAGGAACAGCTAGCAGGAATCCGTCGAGTCACGCCGTCCAGATCTGCTTCACCACTATAACAACCGAAAACTAATCGAAAACACCCGGAACAAATCTTTTTCTAATAATAAAAAATGCGGATTGCCTCGAATTCCTCGCTTTGAGTATCCGAGACGTGAAAAATTATTGAAAATCACTAGCTACAAACACAAACTGACAGAACACATCTAAATAAAGTTAAAACCAAAAAAGAGAACATTTAAATAAAATAAAATATCTGAAAGTATAACGTATTCATCAAAAGCCGTTAGAGGTTTGCATGTGACGCGTATGTACGCGAGTCGACCACGTGACCCGGATCTTTCGCGGGCTTTTTTTTGCGCGCTCGTACTGGTCCACTCCACTAAAACTCGTAATTAAGTTGCAGATTGCCGTCTTTGTAAAAAGAAATATTTCGCAGTCAATTTGGAGCAGCTTCGTGCCTCAGATCCATCGAAACGAGTCACGTCTAAATCGTAGCCAACCGCGGGAAACATTCCACAGAGACGGTTCGACGCGCCTGTTGTCCCATCTCTGGAGTGGTTGGGAAATATTGTACAAGAATGTTTGTAAGCGGTGTGCAAGGGCAAGTTTACCACAAAATTAAATTCTTTTAATGATATCCTGATGATATTATGATATATTATTTAAAAATCTGAAGCAGAAATAGTAGAACCCTCATTAAGTCTATATTACTGCTCAACGCGTACAGCTTTTATACGTTATGAATTATAATTGAAAAACATTGTAGACTGTAAGTTAATTTGTGGCTCGTTTAGCAGCGTGTGAACATAAAATGGTACAGGCCAGGGGGCCAATCGCGCTAATTGTCAAAGGTTTAACCAAAACCTCCAACCTCGCCAATCTGACACGTTGTGTACATTTCGTATCGCGCTAACTGTCAAAACAAAAACCTAAGCCAAAACTTAGACGTGTGACACGTAACGCACATTTGGTATCGCGCTAATTGTCAAACGTAAAACCAAAACCTAAAATGTTGCAAATTGGTATCGCGCTAAATATTTTGACATTTTAACCTCACATGTAACCTTGGGGGAATAGATTAACCTTTGCAAGGTCAAGGTTTGTGTGGCAGTTAATGGAGAGTAACTTTTCACTACGTTTATCGTATATAAAAGATGTTCCACGGTTACTTAAATGTTTTGGAAAGTGTTTATGAGGTGGATGTGGCCTAAGAACGGGCTTTAAATAAAAGAAAAGCATAGAAAGACGATCACATTTAACATGTCTGAGGAGAAATTCCGCAAACGATATACCGTTTGGCCACGGAATTCATTTCAGGATTGGTGGAAGAACTATGCCTACATATTCTCGTTAAAGGACGGTCTGTTGCATTGGATGTGGAGACAAAGGTAAGGGTTAAGTGGAATCCGAAAGTTCTCAGTTTTGCATAATAACCAAAATTTCTATACTGTGTAAATCATTATTAATTTTGTTACAGATTTTAATAGCTCGTATAGTTTTTAACAACTGGGGCGTACCAGACCCCCATTGGCAAGTGCTTATCACCCTTTCCCAAGCCAGTGTCAGAGAGGCACAAGCGGTAGCTGCTTCAAATAAACCAGTTATTATGAATAAATATGCAGCTTTCCTAAAAGGCATGCCGAAAGAGATGGTATTAAAAGGCGGTGAGAAAATAAGCTTTACAATGTACATTATATCTATTAGTTCTTGTCTTATTTCCTGTTGTTATTATCAAATTAAAATTACAGATATAGGTAAAATATGTATAGTTGTATAAAAATATATTACAAGGTTACAATTTATCTCTTTTAACACTTGACTTTATACAACATATCGTCCCCTTACAGTGAAGCCTCACATATGCATTTTCAGTTTGTTTTTACTGATTTTTGTTGAATAAAAATTAATAATGTAATAATATAGTATCTAAAAGAGGTATAATTTAAGTAATTAAAATGCTAACTACACACATTATTGCATTTACTATACTTCACACCATATTTTTATCTTCATCCTAAAAAATTACATAGAAATATGAGGTATTCATTCTAAGATGACGATGTATACCTATTGTAATTGTTTATTATCTTAATATCTAAATTGATGTATACTTTTAAGAGGTTGAAATAAAAAAAAGAGTGTATTTTTAGTTTATTTATTGCCTCAATCTACCCCAAATCATCCTTCATTTCCAGAGCGAGCTTGCTTTTGATTCTTCAAAGAAGTCTGAAACAAAAATATGTATATAGGAAGATTGGAGACCTAAATTTAAGACTGTGCCATACCTCTCATGAGAGTAGTGACAGATAAAGCAGGATGGGTATTTATATACATACAGTATGAAGCCAACATAAACGCCAGAATGTTTAGGGGCCTTTTCAAAATACATTTAAAAAAATGTTTATATCACTGTGGAAATATAAAGGGGACAAAAGTCTACAGATTAGACCTTCGTTCCTTACGCTCTTTCAGATTTCCACAATTGAACATATCATCAGCAGGAATTAAGAAAACATGTTGAAAACAAACCTGTCATTCTTGTTTAATAGTCTATCAAAAAGGTTAACTGCAGGCACCAACTCGGTAATTGCTTTGCAAATGGCAGCTACGGATTGGGCATGCAGATCATCTGCTTTGGCAGAAATAATAGCTGCCTCAGCCTGCACCCTGCCAGCATTCACTTGCTGCAAGAATGCTTCACATGCTCGCTGCTCCTCAATGCATAAGAATTCTACCCGGCTCTGCTCCAACGCTCATCAGCTCGCTGTCAACGAAATAATAGATGTGATGGAATAAAGAGTGGGAAAGAATTTGCTCAAATTGAAAGTTACTTTGTTTTTTAATTAATAATAAAGAGTGAGAAAGTTACTTTGTTATTGAATTGTATGTTTGAAGTTATTTTGTGCTAGAGTTGGTGTCCTTTAGGAAGGTTGGTAGGGCCTCTGCCGCAGTCGATGTGGCGTAGATTCTCACCCTGCTTTTCATACCATTCCATACCTGAATAACAATAATAACATCGCATATTATAGTGATATGAGTTCTGGTACAATAACGGTGAGTGATCCACTCACTGTATCCTATTACCTCGCATTATAGCTCACCTTTTGGGATCTATTGCGGGGCCACAAAATAGCCACACACTCGCACCAAAGGCGTGCTGATAACACGCGCGAACAACGCCGAGCGAAGTCATTCTCAAGCCAAATCTCTGTGCGATTCGAACTCCAGCAAAGATGGAGCTGGCTTACAGTGGTCGCTCGCCGTCCGACCGCATCCACACTGGCTGAAATACGAGCATCATTATTAATTCTACATTGCTAACATTTCGAAATTAATAGTAGTTAGCGTACCTATTTGATTGTATAAAAAGATACTATTTTATTAAATAGAATATTAAAAAAGGAAAACAATGTGTAGGTACTTGCCTCTGCGTGTTTTATCTACAACAACAACACACTAAATTCAATTAATTTGGTTCAAATCACAACACATATGTTTGTTTACAATAGAATTTAATGACATTTCTTTTACACACTTTTTTAAATCGCTCTTTTATAGACTTGAATTCGTAGATATTGACATTTCAGTGCGTTTTACGGTAAAATTTAGTCGGTTTTAGGAAGTCAAGGCACGTCTCTTAAAATTTAATACGAGGTTATAGTTTGAGGTTAATTTGAGGTTTAGGTTCATTAAAACTGATAGCGCGATTGCATTTTGTGCGTCGGTAGAACCATTAATTAACCAAAACCATAACCTCAAATGTTGTAAGGTTAAACCTTGCGAAAATAGCGCGATTGGCCCCCAGGTATCGACCGGGCCCGCAGCGCGTTGGCACCCCACCTCGCTTTTATTGCTTATTATTTGTTTACGATGAGCACTTTGAATTCGGAGTTATGTTCGCCATTATGTAAACTAAATACTTTAGAACGAAAATAATGCATCAACGCACTCGGAATAATTTTTAAAACGTGTGACTCATTGCTGACTTTGTGAATGAAATCAAATTTGGAAATGATTTGAAAAAAATATGTTACTCGAAATGGTTTACATTCAAGAATGTCCTTGCAACAAAGCAATAGCAATAGCAACAAAGGCACTCACATGTTTCTTATGCAGAAGTAGCAAACAGCTAGTCTTGAATCCATGATGGAGCGGATGCAAAGCAGCGAACTGCTCTATAGAAAATATACATATACTTATAACATACGCGGCACAGCCGGTTTTTGCTGCCGCTGATGGCACCAATTTCCTGTAGTCAATTTTGCTTATACCTATAAAGATAACATTGTAGTGTGCATGTTAAAATCAATGTAATTGCTGGGAATAAGTAACCTATACTGAACAGTTTACAGAAAGGCACAACTTTTTATTGAAAATCATTTTAACCAAAATTATTGTAACTTTGTGAATATTGAATTACTTGCTAGTACGTATGTACGTAAAAAACTAACAACGTTAGCACTCTCGCAAGGTACCTACATCAGATGACGACAAATTAATTGCAAAGTTGCTCGACCCTAATTTGTATTATGCAAACCAGTCAGCACTTGCAACAATGCAACGTTATACAAAATCTCATTAAAAAATTACTTACCTACCAAAATGCGTGTGGATGTTTTCGCGTGAAGAAAATTTGGTTTTGGAAACAGGCGAATTGGCTAAAGCTGTGGAGCGTGATGCCTTCCTCAAATTTTATTGGATTTGAGGTATGTCCGTCGGTCACGGCACGAGACCAATTCGTCAAGCTGTTGCCAAGCGGCTGCTTCTAAAAACTAGAAGATGGCGGGGGGGTGATAGGCGGGTGAAGGGGAGGGTTGAGTGAACGCACTCCTATTATGTGCGACGGGATGGACGTAATATCGTGAGTACCGTCATAAGAAATCAACCTTGTAACTTGTGGCCGTATACCGCCTCTCAGCAACGAACATGCCGCAAGAACGAACAGAGATATGGTGGGGGTCTTTTATTTGACGGATATTACGATTGGGACTGTACGTAACGTTAATCTTAAATGGTATAATTACCCTTTTCTAAGAAAACTTACTTTCTATTCAGAAAGATATTTAATTAGCAAGAGTGATAATGTGAAGCTTTACTTTTAGCCATAAATAATTGAGAGAATTACTTTACTTCTATCGGTCACGTACAAACTCCAACATCAATCGAAGATGGATCCAGAATCACATTGATAGCAAATGGACAGGCAGATTCGTCACAGAGAGGCCTCTCTGTGAGTCACGAAGATCGTTGAACCCTTGCCCGCCGCCATCTTGCATCTTGCGCGGGCGCAGCCCTCACGGCTTCATCTACATCCCTTTCCGCTTAAAAAGCATACCGAATCCGATTTATATCAACTTAAGTAATACAGTATTTATTGTCACGAATAAGAAAAAAAATTAATACACGTGTGACCTTTGCGAAATCTCGTGACAATAAATCTACTTTAAGTAGGCTATGAAGGAGCATCTAATTAATGTACATTTTATACATGGATGTACACGATGATATATATAGCCTTTAGAACAATTATTTTATTGGCAAAAATATAAAATAAATATTGTAAAAAAAGGGAAATAATTAAATACTAACTAAAGCTCAAAATGTAGATTAACTTTTAGACGTAAAAATAGATTACATAAACCTAAGTGATCTAAAAGTAGCATCATAGATTACATTTTGTAATTTTATTCTGTATGTAATTTTATGGCAAAGTAAACACATTCGCTCTTTGTAGCAAAACAATTCAGTTGTATGAACCGTGTTAAATGACGTCATTCGATTCAATAAAAGTTTAATAGCTTGTATTGCCGTAGGTAACAGGAAAATTGCATATTTGTTGGAAATATCTTATGCAAAAGGGAAATAAATAAGAAAATCGTGCATTAAGAAAGCTGATGAAGGCAGATGTGGGTAGAGTCAGCACCTCTTATGTGCTTATGACGTGAATGGTCGCTATGGACGTAAAGTGTATAAGATTTAAATAATAAAAATATATAAGACTTAAATAACAAAAAGATTCAAGTTATAAAATAACATAATTAACTAAAATAACTATTAGACAACAACACATAGGTATGTTGCTACGACCCCAAAGTAAGTAACTAAAGCACTTGTGTTATGGAAATCAGAAACAACAACGGTACCACAAACACCTGAGAGAATATAGAAAAGTTTCTATATTGACCCATGTGGGTTCGAACCCGGGACCACAGAGATGGCGACACCATGAAAAGCGGTGTGCAAGCCACTCGACCACACGTCGTCATTTGGGAGGTTTTTGTGTGGCAAATTATACAGTTCTGTCGCAGTCACAAGTAGACTTTAATACTTCTTCATAAATACACAATCAAAAATGTCTAAGGACGCTTTGTCAATGATCAGGTTTTTTGATTTTTTTTTAATTGCAACGGTTTTTTGGGCAACTTCATAATATAAAAAACAATAACTAAATAAACAAAATTAAATACCTTGATCTATGGACGCTGCAAACTGATTGGAGAGACTTTTTCCCATGTAAGTACGGTAAGTATAAATTTTCCCGAGAAAGACATTTTCACACAACTCATACAGTCGCATTTATAAGTCCTATTGGAAAAAGATAAAAATACGACTTTTGAAGACAGTAATAGTTATTTATTGTCACGTTTTAAGTGACTACGTAGAGAACTAAACTAAATTATTATGACATAATAATAAGTACTAACGTACTTATGGCAAATAATTAAATTATTGTTTTGCACGTACTTGGCTTCTGACATACAAGGAATAGTACACAAACATTTTAAAATTAAAAACAGTTAATTGGTTTCGCTGCATTCTGAGAGTTAGCAAGTTAGCATTGACTATATTTCATATATGTAAATATGGGATTATTACGGATCTAAGCAGACTGTTCGCACGTTTTCATATTTTCTTACCCAGCCAGCGTGCGTTTTTCCTTGAAACATCCGCGTGCTCTGCACCAGGGCCGGAATAAGCCACATACATGCCATTGTTCATTAAAATCAAACCAACAACATTATCATCATCAACCCAAATACATACATCCTGGTATTAAGCACGGGACGTTTCAAAATTTTAAATAAAGTAAAAAATCTTGATGCATTGGAATAATACCGGCAGCGGAGGCATTATTTGTCTACCTATACATATACTGGTTCATGATATTTGGAACTTTTACTAAAAAAAAATGCATACGTCCCAAAAGTTGACTAAAAAGTATTAAGTAGTCACATGTCGTAAAAATTTGATAGAACTAAGCATAATCTATTCACTCCTTACAGTTACCTTAGATTTTGATAAACCTGACTACACCCCGGATGTTTACCTCGGCATAGCGCCGTACGGGATGCAATTATAAAGCGTGTATTTTGTCACGTTATCATTATAGCGGACCTCGAACACCTCCCTAATTAACACCACTCAAAGTATCGAGTAACATAACGTAGTAAGGTTAAATTATTACGTGAATACAAACTACTATCATGCAGGTAAAGTAAAAAAGACCATAAAAGCTTAACTACTGGAAAGTAAAACTAGGATTCTTAACAAAACGTCAAAAACAAATATACGCGATTTAAATCCGGAATAATAGTTTCATTTCCTAGGATTTTTAAATTATATGAATAAAATTGGGTCCCCGCGGCAAGGTGCCCAAGATACTGGCAGCGTTCCCCCTTTGTATTGCTACGCTAAAGCACTGGGCAAGGTAGCTGCCCTTGGGTTTCCCAGACAGTCTATTAATATTTTCGATAAAATTTTGTATAGATGAAGGGCACTGGGGCCCCATGGGCCAAGGGTTTCGACTCCAAAGGCTGTAAATAGGTAGTCGGAGCCGAGATCCTGGTACTTATTGCTTTTTATTCTTTCTTTTATTCTTTTTTGTTGTGCTGGAGATGGGATGGGGCAAGTGTGTCGGTGCCCATATTCCAAGGGATGAGAGTCATTCCGTCCGGGCGTTTGCGAACAGATGTTCGCGACATGCCACTTGGCTCGAGAATAGCGGGCACGTTAACAGTGGCTAAGGCCCGGCGGATGATGTCGTTGAGGGCTGCATGCCGGGAGATGCGGCCGGCGCTCAGCTGGCAGGAAAGACCGTGGTGACCCAGAGCACTTACGTCTCTGCCGCAAGGACACCAGTGAGGGGAGTAAACTGGGACACCGAGGCCATTCGCATAGCTGCAGGCCTATGCGAATGGTCTCGGCGCTCAGGAAGGTACCGGTACTGGCAGAGGGGAAAGCGTGTAGCCAGTGGTCAGATTCCCACCTGGACGCCGCTTCCAGATGCGCTCGGTCTACTGGGGACTTTCGGACATGTTACGTTCTCAACCTGGAGCATCTAGGAGGCCAGTGGGACATGCTGAAGATGAATCTGACTATTAATTTCAGTCTAGCGAATTTGATGAATGATTAAAAAAACGTTTAATTTTTTTTAATGTAAATTTTAAATAAGACTGATTCACATTAGTACGCACGTACTTTGTGTATTAAGATAAAAAGGTACATAAGAAATTGCTAACGAGTGTCCATACATTTGAATCTTTTAGCAAAATCATAGGCTAAATAAATAATATAGTATATAAGAGTCATATTATAATTATTAAAAAGATATAAGACACTAACTAAAACTTTATTTTCATTTTTCTCGAATCTCATTTTTACGTGATATTATATATATTGTTATACACCCAATGCTTCAATTCATGTTTATTCTTTTTGTCTCCTTTTTTATGTTAGTGTTTTTTCACACACTCAATATGCTACTCCTGTCGTTCTGCGTTACATTGCTATCGTCTATAGCCACTAATTCATAGAGCACCTTAGCTTCGTTCGATGTGGATGAGGAAAGAATACTATTAAAGACACTGACATGCGACATTGTCGCGTTCAAGAGTAAGGAACTGCATAAGTAACTGGAACTTTTCTGCTTCGACTCGCGCATATTCCGCCATCACATAGAGGATAAAGAGGCACCATTGAACAGGGGCAGCCTACAACAAATGCGTTTACGCAGTCAGTTTGAATAAAAATGTAGTAGGAATTATGTTTATAATAAAGCACCACCGAGCCCCATACTTGTCAGTGTGCGCGCGCCAAAAACTGAATGAGAGGTCGTGTTTAGTTTTAGCATCGAAATGTAAACATTCTCAAAAATAGTTGTAAGGATATTATTGGAAGAATATAGATAATGGTGAGTTGAAGTTTGCTTGTGGTGTGGATTGTTTTATTGCTAAAATATTAAACCTATAGCCCTATAAATAAACCTATAGCAATCATTGAGTGTATTTACGCATGAAATATATTTGTTATTTTGTGGAGTACCCATTGGGCCAGATTTGAACAAATGAAAGGGAGCTTTAAACACGTTTAGAGGTTATGATTAACCTCGATTGCTAATATTTTTATAAGAAATTTGTTTTTTTTAATATTTTTATTCTATTTTGTACAATACCTGTGATTTTATAATTAATTACTTAATAAAAAAATATTTTTTTATTTGTTTTTTAGATTGCAGTTTATAATTCTGAAGAAGTATAAAGGTATATATTGTAAAAGATAACGGATTTAATAAAAATATTTGTGAAATATTTTTATTAAATCCGAGATATATATATATAGATAAATAAGAGATTTTCATTTACATTGAATCCAAAGGTGCCCCAGGCGGGTAAAAGCTGCCCCGCGTGCGAGGCGTACAAAAAAGGTCATAATTAATAATTTCTTTTATATTTGAAAAGTATCTACAGTTTACAAAAGGAATAACAATCCAAATTTAAAACACCCTCGATATACCTAAAATAATGTACTCCAAAAAGTTACCAGCCGTCGTCGTCGAGACCATTTTATGACAACACGGTACTAACGTTAAGTAGTTGAGGGATTGGGTAATCTGTGGAGTGTCCTAATCGCAGCATCAGATCCAGGTTACCATATTACTGTAATGTCATCGAGTTTTCATGGTACACCAAATTTCGAGTTGATCGGACAAGTGGAAATAAAATAAATAGGTATTCATTTTATCACTGAGATCCCTGACTGAGAAAAGAGCTGAATGACGATCTTTAAACACCTGAACAAATATTCATCAAATATAGCTTGAGAAAGAGAGCTTGAGGCGTTGTGCACCACATGTGCCCCTAGTTGTCGTACCAGAAGAAGAGGCAGAGACTGCCTCACAATGTTGCTATTATACAAAATTACTTATTTTAATGTAGCTACTCCCAACGTAGCTAAGAACCATCCCGGTTAGCCTTCAAGTAATAAAAAAAAGCCGATTAAAGATCAGTCCTAGCTCCATCCTTCCAGTCGTAGCTTTCAACCAGATGAGAGCTACAACGACATACATAGTACTTGTACATTAGCAGACAGACACACAGATACAGACAAAAGTCTCAAAGTTATAAGTCTCCTCTCTTATTGTGTCGAGAGTCGCAAACACAAATAATACGACACCTTAATGTAGATTATCACAATATAAGTCTTGAGGAAAATACCTTTTTTTATATAATATCAAGTGACGGGATGGACATGTCGTGCGCCTGATGGTAAGCTACACGCCTGTCCATAACAGTTGCAGTGCCACTTAGAGCTTTAATCGCAAAGAATTGAGGGGCACTGCCACTGCGCCCGTCACCCTGAGATGTCTCAGTTGACAAGTCCCATGTGCCTGGAAGTTCACCAGCACCCTTACCCTTTAAAACCGGAGCACAGTAAAGCTGACATTACTGCTTGGCGGCAGAAATAGAAAGGTAGCAGTACTACCTTTGACGAACTTTCACAAGGAGGTCTTCTGCTACTAAAAATATTTAATTTTAGTGGTGTAGAACTTACGAAAACAATTAAAGTAGGTACTTTGGCAGCCAACACAAACTTTACATTGCATTGTTATCTACCTCAAGTCATTGAGGTAGATAACACAAAATTTGTTTTGTTGAAGATACAAATTGTAAATTCATAACATTTCTATTATAACTGATTCACATACACTTTTGTAATACCGTAAAATATTGGTGAATCTAAAAAAAGGGACTGTGCGTAACTTAAGTACTGACAAACAAAAAAAAATCCCTAATTGTTCTTTGGCGTGTAGTATTTACAAAAATGGTTCGGTATTTTTTTATTATAATATGTATAATATTTTTTTCAAATACGTTATCATTGTATGTAGAACCTCTACCAATGTAGTTTGGTAAGTATTCCTGTACTGGTGGATAAAAAGTAATGGATGATATATCTAATCTAAGTAACCATTTTAGTATCGAGGCGTTTTTTAAATTTCTGATTTAAATCCACAAATAATTTCTATTCAAGCCATTTCAGTATTAAGCAACTGTCCTTGTTTGGAAAAATCACCTTTTAGTCAGTGGTAGATCCTTTAAAACGTTAATTTTGTTAATATTATCAGTAATTTGGTCAATATAACCATTGAAAATACAATATTTTTCAAACAAACCAAATGAAATTATTTTTTCGAATCTAAATCGCATAAACTAACGTTTTCTACAAATGACGCTGCGAAAGGCCATTGATTTCCCCGTACCACCAGTTTGGGATCCAGAATTTTCTCTGATGAAATATTCCATACAAACTTAAGTACTGCAGTGCTCTTATTAATTTGTTTTAATTTATTTCTAATTCTAATAAGAACATTTAATTTAGTGAAATTTCATTATGTTTAAGTAAAATATTTTGCAAAAAGTATAAAAGAAAATAATTTGCATGCATATTCTCATTATTTTACCATAGATAGGAGCAGATACTAAATATATGCAATATCTTTATAGACATAATTTTAGCTCACCTCGGACCGACGCAAACCATAATTAACCTCGTTTTCAGTCACTTTGTGACTCTACGTTTTTCTGTCACTGCCAATCATTTTTGCAAGGACACCGCTGGACGTAGTAATCTTATACATTTTTTCATTAACCAAACTATCTTTACGTTTGGAACGCTGACTGATAAGATAACAATAAATAATAATAAGCTCAAGCCCCAGTCGGTATACAGAGACCACGGAACGCCACTTTATACTATCCTTGTGGAGGTGCTGCTGGTGCTGGCGTTCTGGTGGATTGTAATGGTGTGCAGCCTGGATAGCAATAATAGCCTCCGCAGCCTCGCAGCCTCCAACATCTTATTTAGTAAATTTAGCAATTCAAACGTTGAAAGTCCAATTTACAGCTATTTAATCGGTTTATTTATTCGGTTTTAACAAATATAATCTTTAAAATGTATAAATATAGCTAGTAAACGATTCAAAAAGATAAATAATGGCCTGTTCGCTACCGCGGTCGCGCAGCGAGTGACAATGGAAAGAAACAAAATCAGAATGCTAGGTAAAATGGAACAATTTTAAATTTAAATATGAGTAGAAGAAGAAAAAACGATACGATACGAATGGAGAGAGGCAATACAAAAAGGTGGGATGACGGTATAAGGAGGTCACACCGTCACATCCTGATACTACTCTTGAGCTACACATACATCAACTACACTTTTCATGCAACTTCTTTATTCTTGTCACTTCGGATCCCAACCTTTTTGAGGACATCACTGACCTGGTCAATGTAAGTCCTTGTGAGACGTCCTCAATCATAATCTGTTTGGTAATTCTTCTTACATCCATCTGCTCTAAATGCCCAAACCAACCTCAACATTCCTTTCTCTATTCTCATCACTACGTCCTCTTTCAAGCCACGTCTTTCACGTATTATTTATTCTCCACTCTATCACTCAACTTTATTCCACGATTTTTCCTCAATCATCTCCACTACATTAATTCTACTTTCATGCTTCTTCTGATAAGAGGTTAACTTTATTTACTTGCTCAAAACACTGATAGAGCCTACCACTAACCATATCAAAAAAAATACCGCATGTAGTATATTTCAATAAAAATAAATAAGTAAATAACTCACAAGTGCGAACGTTAAGTACGAGTTTACACTAATTGAAACTGTTAGGCTTGTAATATTGTGTTTGTGCAGTAATTTGTATGTAGTAGCGCAGTTTATAGCCTGCTTTAGAGCTTAGTGGCTTTCTTATAGTCCAAGTTCTGCTTGTGACTACTAAAAAAGAAATTGTGATTTGATGGAGCAAACTGTGGACTAAACGAATATCATCATTTTTATATGGAAATCAGTGTGTTTTTTTTTTCGCCCGTTCTTATTTGATAAAAATTAAATAAGTATAAGACAACATCACATACATTGTTCTGATCCCAAATAGGGGATAGGGAAATCAGAAACAACGATGGCACAACAGACACCCAGACCCGAGACAATATAGAAAAGTTAGTTTTCTATACTAACCCGGCCTGGGATCGAACCCGGGACCCCAGCAATGGCGAAACCATGAAAACCGGTGTGCAAGCCACTGCACCACAGAGGCCGTCAAATTTAAACATTCAATAGTTGTATTTAATAATTACATTTATAGTAATGAGTAATTGTGTTAATGTTTTTATGATACGAGTAAGTATACATTAGATCCTCTAATTTGCAACCCAAGAAATTCTGCATACAATGATAAAAAAAAACGCTTCGGAAGGCAATAAAAATAGTCGAGATTTAAGTTAAAAAACTTATAAATAATACTATTGCCTACATATTTGATTTAATAGAACTTCAGTGCCAGCGTCTCAAATTATGTTACTACAATAAGTTTTTTCTTGAAATCACTTAATACGACATGTCGTCAGCACCGCCATCACAGTCTATGTGAACGACACGTAATCATAGTGTGCAAAGTCCAGTACTTTTCTTGTCGTCTACAATATAATATATTCTCGTTAATATTACAATATGCATTGAACAAAATTATAAGAAAATTTCTTCTAGTTAGTAATTAGTATTAATTAGAAAAGTTTTCTTTTATTTTGCCAATTATATTGGACATAGTTAAACATTCAATCACTTTCGAGATATGGCAGTTTGAAGTTTAAAAGTGTTTCTCCCTCTTGTTTTATTTTCAAAACTTATGATGTCTTGTAATTCCAGAGTTATTTATTTATGTTTTTCATGTTGAATTTTTTTGCTGATCTAAGAGGTTAGACTTTAGGAACCGTTTGGTACATATATAACTCATATTTTGATAATTTTGTGGATTGGATCCTTTTTGCTTAACTACGTCCTATGGATAACTATTAACACGCAAAAGGTGCTCGATACAAATAAAACTCTAATTTGTTATATTAAAAGAAATTTAGATACAGAAGAACCTAGTGAGTGCCGGATATGATGAATGTCTCATTATCATTAACCCATTTATACGCCCCACTGTTGGGCCTTGGTTTCCACTCAAGCGAGGGTTTTAGGCCATAGTCCGCGACGTTGGCCCAATGGGGGTTGAGGACTTTATACGTTTCACGATCTTTTCCTTCACCAAAAATTCAAATTAAATATCGCACATTAATTCCGCAAAACTTAGAGGTACGAGCACGAATTCGAACCTACTACTAAATATGAATATACTTTTACATGTCCTGAAAAAAAAACTGCCTAGATATAACTGTACGGTCTAAAATATTACATATATAACAGAAAGCTAAAATAAGAAGCAAACAATACATAATAAGTAACAAACCTCTTTTAAAAATTCACTAAGGTAAATGTGTCCTTAACGACAGTCATCAGCTCAGACCAATTTTGTTTGTAACTATTTGGCTTAATGACCGGGCCTACGATTTGGGCAACCGGCATTAAAACTTATTCAGATTGTAATGAGAATATAGTGTTATGGAACCGTGACATTTAAGGAATGATACATTTTGAAAGTCATTAGCTCTTTTTGAATAGTGCTTAGGTAAAGTGAAGTTAAAAGGTATCGGGATGAAAATTCAAGGGAAAACATGGCCGACGAGTTTATTAATAAATAATATTATAGACTTTTGCCCAGCAGTGGGAAATAGGTTAACAATAAAAAATATTATAGATCTTTGAAGGGGTTATGCAAAGGTAAAGGTACAGAACGACAACCGGTCTCGGTGGCCCCAACGATTTGTATAGTGCACACTGTACAAGAAGACTGGAGAAGGGGGTCCAGTAGGATCAATATAGTAAATGTAATTTCTAAATTCGTTCTGATCTGAATGTTCCGGTGAATGCTCCGAGTGAATATCGTTACTCTGGTGTTCATATTGCAAGGGTGTGGCTGCTTGGCGCGAAAAAAGTAAGCGTCGGATAATTAATCGATTTGTTTTATGATACTAAGTGATGAGACGAACAAATCGAGCGCCTGATGGTAAACGACACGCCTGTCCATTACAGTTGCAGTGCCACTCGGAGCTTTAAATCGCACAGATCTGAGGTGAACTACCTCTGCACCCATTACCCTGAGACATAAGTTGAAAAGTCCTATGTGCCTGTAATTTCACCAGCACCCCTTACCCTTCAAAACCACCACCACGGAATACAATAATGCTCACGTTATTACTTGGCGGCAGAAATAGGTAAGGTGGCAGTACTTCCCTGGATTAACTCTTTCACAAGGAGCTCTACTGCTACTAATTGGTATTATATATTAAAGTAATAAATGATTTTTTTATAAGTATTCTTGGTAGTCCATGCATCCATCATTGGATAACATTAGCTCATGAGAAATCACTATTACACACCTACTAAAAGGCAATCACTGGAACAGTGTCACCCTCTGAGGTCTTTAGACAAAAGATTTATTTAAGACTAGCTGGTGCCTGCGACTTCGTCTGTGTCGAGTAGCTACTGTACTGTGCTACTAATTTTCTATTGGTTTACAGTTTTATTGGTTCTCCATGCCAACTTTCATCCTCTATATCACTCGCTTTAAGATTTATTTTTGTGACAAAACGTAGCCTATGTCCTTCTCCTAGGTCCCATCTATCTGTATACCAAAATTCATTAATATTGGTTCAGCGGTTTAGGTGTGAAAATGTAACAGACAAAGTTACTTGCGTAATTATAATATTACTATAGATTGGGAAAGTTTGATATACCCTGCTCATGTTAGATGTAGGTAGTAAGTCGTGATGTGAAGTAAATTGTTTACGTTAGAAAGACAATACATTGCAACAGTTAGCGTGTTCCCAGCCAGCGAAGCGGGTGCTGCTCCTCCCTGGAACTGCTAATGATACTTGTGTGGGAACAGGCGCTTCCGCGTTGCAAAACCTTTATTCGCGTACTGCAATGTTTACAAGGAATTCTTAACAGAATAATTTATATTTGTATTGACTTGATATTTAATTAGTTTTTGTGAAAATACTCCATTAGTTTGTTTCACAAAAAATAATTGAATATCAATTCGATACAAATTTAAATACAGTTAATAGCGACGTCTCTAGCCAGGGCTGGTGGTGTAAAGTTACCTAACTGGGTGACAACATACTTTGATATATTTCTTATAGATGGCGCAGCGGCTAAAAAGTCGTAGAAAAACCAAATACTAAAATCCGACAAACAAGCACATACAAATATTCGTGAGGTCAGCTGGTTCGTTCCGTGGCTTGGTTGGAATAGCGTCTGCCACGGTTTACTAGAAGACGTCGGTTCGCATCCGGCCGGATCGAAGGAATTAGTAAAGGTACTGGCTGAGTGAGAAGCTTCATAGATCTTTCGCAGGTGTCACTTACGGCGATAAAAGTCGAAAAAACCAATCTGTAACAAAAACTTAGAGTAAAACAGTTCGTCCAGGGAAGTACTACCATCTGACCTATTTTGCTGTATGGTGAAATTACAGGTACATGGGACTTGTCAACTTATGTCTCAGGGTGACGGGCGCAGTGGCAGTGCCCCTAAGATCTTTACTATTTAAAACTCTGAGTGGCATAGCAACTGTTCTGAACAGGCGTGTCGCTTACCGCTAGACGCACGACTTGTTCGTCTCGTCACTTGATATTATAAAAAAACTTAGATAAACTCATGCTGCTGACTCGATCTGTAGCTCAGTTGGTAGAGCGGTGGCCCTGGTTTGGCACAGACGCAGATTCCAGTCCTGCCATATCGAAGGAATTATTTTGTATGTTAGTCCTTTGTATTAATAATTATAACAAACTACTGGAGTAATTTCACAAAAAATAAAAAATATATTGATATTCAATAAAAATCAAAATCTTATATGTGGTTTACGTAAACGAGCTCTTATTTAAACAATATTTTTATTAGATACTATTAATGAAAGGCTAAAAATTTAAAGCTTTGTTACATCTTTTTACTGAGTCCCGGAAACTTAATAGAAGTTTATAAGTAATAATAAAAAGAGTTGACTAGTAACAATAGTGTTAATTCGTAGAGCCAATTGTACTACAATATTTTCCTGCTTTCGTATAATTTTTTCCAAGGTCTCGTTGTATTTGAATAACGTTATAATTCCTGGAAGTGTTTACTATTTGAAGGACAAATACCATGGTATAATGACATCTCATGCATTATGGGTTCTACTTTTAAGGAAACATGCCTAAATAGCGTCAAAAAAATTTAAATTTTCTATTCTAGCCTAAAAAAACAAACATTGGTGGACGATAGTAGGTCAGAGTCTTACATTATATGCATCAAAACAGATTTCATCAGATGCAAAGCAATTTGTTTCGTTGAACTTTTCCGAATTAAGTAAGAGTGTGACTCATGTTTTCGTGCAAAACAATTTTAATTATTCATCATACCATGTGAATATTTTCTTCTTTTCCTCGTTTTAGAACTATTTAGCACTACAAATAAGAAATATGTCAAAAAACCTTTATTTAGTAAGATCAAGGACTAAAGTTGCGTGAACATGAACTTAGTCCGTAAATCTAGTGATCTAACTATATGTGAAGTCTACAAATATTCACGGGTTAATGTAGATTCAAGTTATCACTGCTTGTAACAATAAGCAGCCGGAGCTCGTCCCTAAATAGCTGTGGCCGTCGACCCGATGGCCTTGCCCTTGACAGCGCGGATCGGCCCATGCGCAGCCTCAGATTTATTACAGCCAACCACGTGGCTCGATACAATCGTCGGTAATTACTTGTTGACTGAAGTCTAGAGAAAAATTTTATATTTAGAACTAAACAATATCGAGATGTTGCCTAAGTGTTCCGCGTAGCTGTCGATTTGATCGTAACATGGACTGATTTTCATTTTTTGTTTCAAAATTTGTTACTAAAAGTACATACATTACGTGCTCATACATATTATGTCAAAGTGCATAACACACATACACACACACGCGCGCGCGTACACGTACGCACGCACACACACACACACACAGGCGCGCGCATTTTGATACATATTACATTAATAGCAGATATGCATATAAACTGCCAGAAATAAATAGGTGTAACTAATTATGAGAGAAGACACTGATTTCCGTAACACAGGTCATTGAACCTAGCTCGGAAGTCAGGGCCTTACAATGAAATGTAACGTTTCTGTTTAAATAAAGAATTATTATTATTATTACAGATCCTATTTGAAATCGCCTATTCACACGGTCTTTCGAACTATAAAAAATATTTGTTTATAATATAAACACCGCTGTATAAAACTTGTCAGATATTAATTATTTATTTTTTCATTTTATTATTTTTTTTCTGACCTCATTTCAACCTTATTCAACATTACCAAAAATGTTTCGTATCTCGTCTACCCTCGTCTTTTTTCCACGAATTCCAAAAATTTTCAACGTCTAAACGTTTATGAGTTTACGTGATCTTATAAAATTATACCATGACGACATTATTACGAGAAAGGTTGAATCTTGCTAGCTTCACACACCTTCCTTAATACGTATTTGAAAGATTACAATATATGTGCTCGAGATACCTATGTAAAACGTGACCAAAAAAAAAACTCGGCCATGAGGCGTCAAGACCTATCCAACCAATCTCAACAAGATCCAGTGGCGCTATCATTACTGGTTTTTTTTTTGTTTACCCCGCCCTTACCTACCTCATATTGATGGAAGGCAATACTTTTGTAGCTGTTGTCGAGTCAGATTATATTCCAAATCTTTACTTTGATACGCATTTTTTGTGATTAAAACTTCTGCAGTTATTTCTTATTAAATTATGAATCAATTTTATTTATTTATGCTGTTGGTTCTCGAAGTGTTAAATGTTCTACTATGCCAGCCACAAAGGTTAACGTGAATCTGTATTGTAGAGGATATTAATTGAAACGATAAGGTATTTCGAAAAAAATATATTAGGCAATATTGAATACCTATATATTATAATGATATAAAATATAATAATTTCAGGGTAACGTTTTCGCCTACAATTTAGTTGTAATTTCGCTACGTGTGTATTAATGTACGTGGCAAAAAAATTTGCAAAATGTTTTTCTGGATTTACGAGTGACAGCTCCCAAGCTAGTAGATTAGAGAATGGCTGAAGACTCCTTTTCCCGCAGTCACTTACTCATGTCAGCACAAAACTCATAATAGCAAGTTTAAAGTACAGCACATAAAACTTACACACTTTTGTTTAAATATTACCTCCAATGCAACGAAACAAGATCAGTCAATGTCAAGCTTGATGTGCTGCCGTTTGTACACTATATCTTACGAGATATTGTACTTTTACACGCTGTTTCAGTACATTCATGAATCTTTATACTATCTCTAATCTACTGAACACTTTTCCTTATTCACTTCCAATAAATCTTGATTTGCTCTTGTCAGTTGAAGAATTCTTCACACTTCTGGTGTATTCTGGTTCACACAACCTAAGGCAATAATTTCTTATCACCCATTCTTCGAAATCCTGTCTCATAGTGTAATCAGAGGAGACGTAGGCAGATGGCGCCGCCGCGCCCGCAGCATTCCTGTCGACCACAGCCGGTGTTTAGACTGCCCGCTCCACTCGCCTAACTTGTAAGGGTAATAGCCTCACAGTAGTTGTTAGCAAAGACGATTAACAACAAGATAGTTCGCAATCTTAAATCAGCCCAGGTGCTTTGACGGCTCTTATAAATTGCACTCCGAAAAACTTATTTTGTATCAAAATGATTCAAACCCTACTTTAGCTGGTTATGGTAATAAACAACTTTAGCAGAGAAATAACTCGTAAGAAGATTATGAAGCCACCGTTCATCATAAAAAAGCGAAAATGTTATTATACCACTTAAGCTTAACGTATTTCATTTTTTTTATATGTTATTGATATGAGGGACATAAGAGCATACAGAGTGAATTTTTCAACTGGGTGTAGGTTGCCAAATCCGAAACTACGAGGACTAGCGAAAAATGCTTCATTAATTCCTAGCCGAAAATTGAACTGGCTGAGTTTGCAAAAAAATACTCACCCTATGATATCGCACCTGGCGATAGTGTCGCCAATAAATAATTAATTCCAGAAAAGAAACTGTGTTTCGTAAACCACTACTGCAAATGGCTTATTTTGTAATTTTGGTATTTTCAAATAATGGCAAATCTGAGAAAAACAGTCTTTGGTTTACTATTACTTGAGTACGATTTCCCACGGTTTTTATTGCATTTCATCAGTGCCGTGACTCGTGAGTTCACCGATCTTACAGTGACACCGATGATTTAAAAAATCCCTAGAAAATGTTGTGACAGGAATCTATTACAATGCTCTACAGTTATTAAGGCATCGAGTATCTATGGCTGTGTTTGGAAAATAATTGACACTAATTCAAACAATTGCTTAGTGAAGTGTAAGAAAATAAAATTAGAAATATGAATCACTTTGTTTTTTCTACTACTACTACGACTTTTTCGTGAATCGGTCGGTCCTAGAAAGTAATAAGTCGGTCATAGAACCTTTTGGACATATGAAAATCAAACAAATGCCATGTATTAAAATGTAAATAAATCTCAATCAGCGCTTCAGTTTAGCTTGAAGTCTTAATAAGGACTTTATGCAGTGGTGCAATATTACAGTTTTGTATTTTTGCAAAATTAACCGGTTCGCTGGCCGGCTAGGGAAAAAGATTTTTCAAAAAGATACAGGTTTTGTCAAAACCTACACCAACATTCCTCTGAGCACTTTTCGCTATTCCTCTCAGTTTTGGATTTTACCATATACGCTTAGTTAAAAAAAATCAACCAGTACATGTATAGCACACCAATTCCTTTAATTTTATTGCAGTAATTTCTCTGGTACCAATTCTTTTACATATTGTAAATAAGCCACTATTAAAAAAAAAGAGAAACGATAGCAAAATCGAAAAGGAGGCACAACATTTACCACGGAACAATATCTCTATTAGGAATTAGAGGTACCGAACGACTAAAGGTGCAACTAACTCTCGGTTCCGACTATTTATACTCACCCTTCGGAGTAGATACGTCGGGTGCTTTTTTATAAATTGATATTAAAAAATATTATAAGATCTACCAGGGGTTGGCAAGCCACCTTGCTGACAGTATTTGTATAGCCGTATACAAAGAGAGAATGCTGCCAGTATTTTGATCACTATCGATGGTACAGACATATATATTTGATACCTGACCCCCTAACATGCCCAAACCAACCTTTTGGTTCTGAGAGCCATCTTACGTATTGAACAAAGTAAAAATTAAAGCAATTTCAATTTCTGTATTGCTTACACTTTATCGTGTAAGCAATACAGTGGAGTGTTGCTTGATGATAATCAGCATAAATCTTTAAAACTAACACTAAATTTCGTCATTTATCTTTCAAGTAAATTGGACGAGAGGCTTGTTGTATCGACTGCCAGTTACAATACCCGTGGTTCGATTCCACGAGCACTGTTTTGTTTTAACATTATATTTTTAACAGCAATGTTTCACTTTTTAATGTTAACGTTGACAAATCACAATATTTATTCACTAGAAATTGCCTAATGCGTTTTGCCTAATTCTATTGATAAAGCGTAGGGTGGGTATGGATTTAGGATAGATTAACAAATCACGAAAACGCTCTGCAGTTTGCATCCGATCGTGACTTCTGTGGTCATGCATTGTTCCACGTTTGTTCCTATTTGTCTATTCAGTTTTAATTATTTTCAAGGTGTTAGTGACTTTCAAAGTCTTCTTCCTTGTTTTAATACACACTTAACAGAATTATTAAAATTAGATATTATTGTTCTGTACGAACAAGACTTAGACATTCCTTACACTTATCCAGATGTTAAAAACAAAAAAAAAACAAATAACAATATTATATACTCATAGCTAAACAATATTTTATTTCTAAAGTGACTCGAACCATGCTTGCCTCAATTTGCAAAGCAATCCTTATACTGTTTGGCCACGACGCGACGGCGTTACTAAAACTGGATGTTTTGTTTTTTCTTTTTTTATGAAGGATATTTTGCAGTTGGCCGCTGATAGCCTTTACTGCGCCACCGGAGAAAAGGGCGAGCTGAAGGCTCATAACAACTAAAATAAACTTAAAGCTAAGTAGCGGGCCTGAGGGCGCCCAAGTGGGCACGGGCCTCGGCTCAGGGCGCTACTGGAGACTTCCGCCAGAAGGGCGTGCTGTTGGAGAGAAACCCACACCCAAAATCAAAACCAAAACCAGTGTACGTGCTGAAATGAGGGGCTCTACTACCTCGCCGGCGAGGACGGTTGGTGCGTGCGGGACGGGACTGACTAGCGATCTGGTTGGCCTTCAAAGTGGCGAGAGTGATAGGGTCGTCAGGGTCGTTGAGGAAAAACTGGATGAAATTTGTGTTCTGTATTTAAGTAAGAACCATACCTTAAAGATCAAATTTGCTTAAAAACTTTCTTAAAATGTCATTCACTAATGAGACGACCAGGGAGTCATACCAAAATAAATTTTACGGCTCACAGGTTAAAGATTAAGTTTGTTTAACAATTTTCTCCACATTTTTGGCTCAGAACCAAAAGGTCGACAAAGTCAGGTATCTTGTATATATGACTGTACCTACTCAATTTTGGTCATTTAGTGTAAACCTAGTTATAACATTAATATGTAAATTAGAATTTATAGGAGTGTACATTTTATTTACATTTTATCAATATCAGGGGCTTCATATTTCACCGGTCTTCTTTGTAAACAATAATTAAATAGAAACCCCCTTAACCTATTCGGTTAAGAGTCGAACAATATTATACGAATAGAATCTTTGTCCTCCAGAAACGTACGGGTTAGGGCAATTTATAATCTTGGCCCCATCATTGTCTTTGAGATATAAATTATTAAAGACATTAACATTCTTACACTAACGTCACAGTACAATCATGAAAATTTTATTTGTTAAGAAAAATATTTTTTTTATGGAAAATAGTGAGTCATAAATTAATACGAGGAATAATAATTGTTATATTTTTCATTGAAATAAAAACCGACCTCAAAAGTTTGGTTATCGGCTTTTTTCGGTTTCCATGGGATCCCCTCATCAGATTCTGACTTCTTGGTGGCAATCGGACCGTTACGGACTACATTGTACATTTTATACTTTTTTCTGATTGTCAAGTTGACGGTGATGTACGATACATGTAATCAACAAATCACCAACAAATCAAGTGAAAAGTAGACTTTTATTTGCGGAAAATATTTTTTAATTTCTGATCGCCGAAATGAACCCGCAACAGCATCGTCGGCATCAAGGACCAGTAGTGCGATTCACGTAAGTTCAAGCTATCAAAATATCGTTGAAGTTACGTAGTCGTTCGATCGAAGTCCTATCCAAAATGGGTATTCACCTATCACTTGAACGAACGTTGATATGAGTAGAATCGAAACGTAACGACTAATGTACGACATCTTGGATTGTGAAATTTGCTATTTAGTCGTCGAAAGTCTATTGAAAGAACTGTCAAAATTTTTGCAGAATACGTATGACTTGTCGTTTACAGTCGATTTAAATTCGATTCATATACCAGAATCCGCTTTAACGACATTTGGATCGAACTACTTTAAAATCACTTTTTTCACTGTCAAACGTGAATACGAAAAAACAATTCAACAACTAAATCCCTACGATATCGTTACGGTTTGATTACGTGAATCACCTTTTCAAACCAAAAAAAGAAAATTTCAAAATCGGTGCACAATTGATGGAAAAATCGGTATGTACACTGACATGCCTTTATAATTTGATGATTTTCCTCAATTTCCATGGATCCTCTTATAAGATTCTGACTTGGTGCCAATGGGACCACCACGAGAGCACCCTTTCATACAAAAAAAATAAGTTTTATAATCGGTCTACAATTGACGGAGAAATCTGAAGATATACATGTAACATACATACAGCCGAACGTATAACCTCCTACTTTTTTTGAAGTCGGTTAAAAATAAACTAGCTGTTCTTGATAGTTGTCTTCACAAAGTCACGAATTCATTGAAGAGGCAATGTATACGGATCTTATTATAAAAGTATATTAAGTTTCCGATTGATGTTCAAAATTTGCCATATTCGAGGTTTAAAACTATAGTAAAACAAAAAATTTATACTAAAGGTTTATTACACAGTGTCTGTGTACTTGGATACCGTGGTAGTGAACTAAAGGTAGCTGCAAGAGCTAAACGGGTGTGTAGCTCTTTCAGGTAGTCTCGATCTAAGATGTTTAAATTAAATATTGTAATCAACGACTTCAATTTATAGACAAGAATATTCACATCAATTACATGTTCCAAACTGTTCCAAACAAAACACTCATTAGTGATAGTGTTTTGTTTTAGTGTTAAATTTTGTCAAAAAGTATCAGTACCGTAGTGAAGTGGACAGACGTAACGGTCTATACATATTGGGAGTGAGCTAAGCAGGCAGATAATACTGAGTGTTTACCAATGATATTTATCCATAGTTGGAAAATTAACGTAAAGTAACGTAAGTAGCGAAGTCGCTATTAGTTGCACAATACATTTCAGTTTGCTTTGACCCAGAGTTCTTTGGTTTACTATTTATAATTATTATATTACTAAAAAGAAAACAAAATTAATTAAAAAACTAAATACAGTCGAGTTGTTATCAATCACTTTATTATTGATATTAATGTATGTACTTTTCCTTGTGGAAAAGCAAAGGTCTTTAGACCGTGCAGCATGCACTTGTGCATGCAAGTCTAGCACGTGCGTAGATATCGTTGAGTCTAGTCTTTTATTTTTTTAATTCATATGGTAACCTTAGTAACTGTTGTAATCATATTATTTATTGTGTAGTCAGAGCACTCTGTTGCTTATTAGTCTATGATTTAAGTTTTGACTTGTTTTAAGACTCTGTAATAATTATTATAAATAAATAAAAAATAAAAAGACATTTATTTATCCACAAAATACACATAAAACTAGTACAAATAAAAAAACAGCGACAACTAAAACAGAAATGTGAATAAAAAGGTTGAAGACTCAGCATTGCTGATTTTCAGTCTACACCTAAAACTATATCTATTCGCTTGCTACAACCGGCCGGCAAACGGAGCACTAAATATTTAATTTATACTTAAGGTTTTTAACTAATCGGTAACTAAACAAATAAATACTACTGAATATTTAATGTATAATGTAGTAATGACACTCGGTTACTACTTACATAACTAATGAAACATAGAGGCTGTCTGTGTTGCACTTAAAAACTATAAAAGTCATAATAATTTACAAAACTACAGATATTATAAAACCAACAAAGTTAAAAAAGTTTATTTATTTAGTGTTGCTACAAGTTTTAATAATAGACCAATTGCTACTAGATTTCTGTACAGACAGGAGCCATTTCAAACACATTTTTTTGAATGAATATAGCGTACTGGCATTTTTTACTGGAGGTGGCAGGTCATTCCAGCATTTACTTGCTGCAAATCGAAAACTGCCCCTGAAGAGTGCTAAACGAGGAATGACTAATACACGTATGTGAGGGTACCGTTGCGATTTGACATTACCACTGTGTGACGAGTCACTCCAGTTAAGTTTACGGGCTAGATATAATTCATGTTTAGGCGAATGGCTTTGCCAAAGCCTTAATAAATTTAAAAAAAAATATTGTTTTAACACGCTTCATTACATGCTTGCAAAACGACATGGATAGGGTGAAATTTTGTATACAATTTCGCGATTATCAAATTATATAATGCACAAATCAATCAAAAACATTACTTACCCAATCATAGTGAATAATTTAAAACTTTAAATTTATATTCACACAATTAGTCAAATAGCGAAATATGAGCAACACATCGATGTAAATTAATTTTCAAAGAGGATCGCATCTGCGTCCGCCATCTTGAATGTTTGACAACCAACTAAAGGATGTGCAGCGTCTTCACCGCACATCAGTGAAACACAACGTGTGTATGGAAAACGCCGCACCGAGTACGCTAGTACATAGATATCGTTGATTGTAATGATGAATGTATTCAAATGTATAGAGCAACCACTATAGTTTCTTGCTCATTATTCTCAGGGGAATCTGCAACATGAATGAACAGTAGAGTTAAATCAGGATAACGATTTCAAGTGTAATTTCCTTACCTATGAAATAAAGACTTTGATTTTAAGCGATTCGTATTTTTATAGTCCAAAATAAGGAAAATATTCTCAAACAAAATGCAGAAAAAATTACATTTATAAAAATGCTATTTAAAATTTTCCTATCTTTGACTACTAGGGGCAAACCAGTTCTTGCTTTACGAGTGGAATGACACTTGTAACTTGATGAAATATGCTTCAAAGCAACATTAGCGCCCCGTCCTCTATACCGCTCATAGGAATGTGTGTGTGCGTGTGTGCAAATTGCAAGTTTTGGATGCATGCGCCCAGAGGAAAAGCCGATAGTATTTTTTTAGCCGCAAACATTTTCCTTATGCTGTTAGGACTAGAATGCAGCTTCGAGTGTAGTGACGTCTTTTTGTTTCGCATCACAGCAAAAAAGTCATCTACTCCCGCTAGAGCAAACATCGAGGAAGCGCTACAATGCCGTGGTAGTCCCATCAGCATTCGGAAACCGTTATTATATTGAACACGCAGGGCGCCGAGTGCCTTCTGCGTATAGTTCACCCACAGACTACCCGTGTAGAAGGATTGACAGTATGCCTTGAATAATGTAATTTTGGCTTCCGCACTACAACGGGCAAATCTGTGTGCCAACATGTTACATCTGGCAGCCAACGCCCTACGTTCTCGATCAATATCAATTTGATCTTTGAGATCATCCGTCAGGTAATGTCCTAGATATTTAAATTTATCTACCCTTTTCGGGGGCAACCCGTTCAGACTTATCTTTGGTTCGTAGGACATCCCCTTACCGGGGACACCAAAGATCAAAAACTCGCTCTTGGCACAGTTGTACACAAGGCCGTGAGAACTTGTATACTGTTCACAAGTTCGAAGCAACTCCGCAATTGAGCCCGCCGTTAGGCCCAGGAGCACCATATCGTCGGCATAGCTTATGTTATTCACGCATATGCCGTCGACATGACACCCGACTGGTTTACTGCCGAGCCCAACAACCAGCTCGTTCACGTACAGATTGAAGAGTTTCGGCGAAGTCAAACCACCCTGCCTTACACCGCACTTGAACCTGTACGCATCCAAGAGAGCTCTACCCCATCTCACATTATTTTGTTGGTTCATGTACCAACATTTCAAAATTTCTATCCGATTCCGAGGTACGCCCGCTTCCTCGAGCTTACCCCAAAGAACATCATAAACCACGAGGTCAAATACCTTTGAGAGATCAAGAAAACAGGCGTACACCGGCGTCTGCCTTTTTGTGTAGTATTGGACGGTCTGCTTAAGACACAGTATGGCACTTTCTGTGGAAAGCCCAGGCCTAAACCCAAACTGAGCGTCGTGCAAAACTAAATATTTGTCTAATTCATTGTCCAGCAGATCGTCCAAAACTTTTGCAACAACTGTGGCCAGTGATATAGGACGGTAGTTAGCGTGATTAGCTATATCACCAGTTCTATTTTTCAGTACCGGTACTACTATGGTTTTAAGCATTTCCGGCGGCAAATACGAGTGTCTCATACATAGCGAGAAGAACATAGCCAACACTCCGGGAAGATGTTCTCCTGCATATTTCAAGTGCTCAATGCTGAGAGCGTCGTGACCTGAATGACAATGAACCGAAAAATAATCTAAACAATCACAAACTCTCAAAATTTGTGTTCGATTTCTCGTGAAAATCGTATAATGTGATTAGCGATATAATTAGTCCACATCCCTATTCGCGTCACAACGACAAGTGTCAAATTTGGCCTCTTATTTGGTGACGACTCTAGCTCGGAAAGGCTTTCTTTCTTAATTTCTCATTAGACATCTGCGCGCAAAAGCGTTTTTTGCTAGCGTGGAAAAGTTTTTGAAATTCGAACTTGACGATGGACTGTGGTGCCCCTGTTGTTTCTTTCGATGAAAAAAAAATGACACGATCAACTACGCGATTTGTCGTACATTACTTATTTATGTATTAGAAATCCGTTGGTATATTTTATTCTTATTATTATAGACATTAAATTGACAATGAACTAATTGTGTTTATTAAATTATTTTAATTCATCGATGAACTAAAACAATTTGAATAATCACATATCACATAATGACACAAAATAAAAATACAAGTAAAAATAAAAATTTATGAGGTGTAAATTCAGAACGCATCCAAAGATAACCTTATTCTTACTAATGATTTACAGTTCAACTGTTTTTCTTTCATGTACCTTTTTCCACGCTATAGTGAGGTGAAAAGTTGTGTGTTTCGCTCGGCAGCAAAGTTGTTTTGCGTCTCGTGCCTCGAAACCCTCGCTATACTCAGGAATCTATTTTTGAACCACTGGCTTCCCTCCTGGTTCAACCTTAGCTTCCTTCGCTTGCTCAGGTTTCAATACAAGCACTCGAGTTAAACAACAACTTTGCAGCCTTGCTCAAATAACTATTTTGTTTAAGTTTTTAGTCATAAATATGATCACCAGCTGACATAATATGGTCAGAATTCAATTAGGTCACTATTTTTGTTACACACTGTATGTCGAGTTTCATCTATCCTGCAAATAATTTAAAAGATCAGTTGCATCGATGCCCACGTATTCAGCCGTTCACATCGTAATAAGTAAGCGAAAGTAAACTGGCACACAATGAACTTGCGAAGAAGACCGACATCAATTTGATTTATCGCTAACATTCTTTGAACATACATCCAATTTTATTGTGTACCCAAGGAAAAAGGGCACTTACCGCACGGGAACGAATTAGATTTAGTCAGATAATAAAAATGTAGAATTGTGCTCGCTGAATGTCAGTCATCATCACAAAAATATAATGGAGTATAAATACTAAAATCGTTTATGTATATCACACAAACAAATGACTGCGTACTAGTCATACAATGAGCGATGGAGGCACAGGAAACAGCACAGAAGTTGGACACACGCTATTACAATTAATTGGCCGGCAAGACACCGATAGCTACTGTAATTATCGTCACGCGACTCAAGCGTTCTATGAAACAACCTTTCTAAAAAGACGTCAGTCAGATCTGGATCCCACGAAAATGTTGCAAGTAATTGTGTAAGTGTATCCCTTCGTTTTAAAGCAACATTTAGATTTACACGCTGTCATTTCTCTAATTTTAGTGGAATAGTGCTAAAAACTATGAAATATTACATTCTGAATTACAATACAAAATAATATGATGATTATACTTACTTATACTTTCTATTTTTGAAGAACATTGTTGCTGTCAAGTATCTAATCAGAAATCTAAAATCATAATTGAAACTACCTAAGTACCGACCGATTTTAATTGTTATCAGACTATGATTTAAAATGCTGTAATTCACGACAGATGCATCTACTAATGACAAACAGCAACACACGATTTTATATTAGATATTTACTCAAGCTGAGATTAGTGGCACCTGGTACTATAGCAGTTTCTAATGTCTTCATTGTAATTATACTTTAATATTAAAAATGCTTGATGATGGAGAGATATTCCGAAGCCACTGAATTTAAATTTTTTTTCTGTGGTATCCGTAAACAAGTTGTATTTACAAAAGTAAGGTATATACAGTCAAGAGCACAAGCTACACACTTTTGTTTGCCTCCAGTGCATCTATATATAGGTAACTATGTAAGGTCAATATGTAGGTAACTTAATGTGCCGCCGTCTGTACAGGTTTACAACTCCCTTCAACCGGACCGTCCTTGTATAATTTATCCAAGAGTTCGCCTCTTGTTGTAATATACTTGTTTACTAATTGTAATACTTAACAAGATAATATAATAATTGTTATACTTAACAAGAGTTTTCAGATTTGGAATCACTTCATTATTTTGATGGGACTAAGTAAGTTCTCTAGCTGAAAACTGCAAAGGAGATTAATTTACCTACACAATTGATAAGCTTATGACATTTTCGGTGCACAGTTACTACCACGTTACTACAGCACAATATTGCGTTTCTTTTATCAATTAACACGTGGCTTAATATCGCACCGAGTGCTGTTTTAACTGTTTAGGTGCTTTGTTTTTTAAATATTTTTACTCTAAGCTAGAATTAAGATAGAGCTAAGAAAAAAACGACAGGAAGAGACCTACGCTTTAGTTCAAACCCTATGATTATCATTTGGAGGTCGGGGCAAGCTGGTACCCAACATGACCACCGCGCGTGACGCGTCATACCTCACGGCGTGTAGCCGGGGCCGGGGGAACGACGGGATCGGCGGCCGGTGGGAAGTCAATGAAACATCGGTTTGACACAGTCGACAACGGCGATACGCACGGTGCCTCGCAATTTGCTGCCTACCTGCTGTTACGCAACGATAAATTGTCGTTTGCATTGCGCTACGGCTACTGTAGATACGTAGCGAATAATATAAATGCGCCGTGTTTAATATGGTTGTTGTCATTTCCTGAGACCTTGATGGATTATGAAAGGTTTGCTATATTTCTTTCATTGTTGCCTCTCTTCAGTAGACTTTCAGCTTTCTTTATTTTGTCAATCCATTTGAAAGTCTACATAAAGGTACTTTGGTATCCATACAAGTTTGCTTCTAATAACCAACTAAATAAATCGCTGCGCAAGTATTGCATTCTTTGTTCAAAGTAGGTAACTTACTCTATACCTTATTTTGTATAGTAGCTCAAACTAAAAATTCCAAAAGCTGTCTGATTAGATTGCACACCACATAATTTGAAACGGTCACTGTTTTGAAAATTCTTCATATCTACATCCGCATGTAGTATGGGCGGCAAGGTATCGTGCATGGCCGCTTTCAATTGCACAAGATAACCCGTGTAATTAGCGATAACTGGCTGTAAGCGACAACAGCCAGCGACCGGCAACCGGCAACCGGCTCGCCGTCCATGGGCCACCACTTGACTGCTCACCAATTAATCCGTTCAATTGAGTATCGAGACCGCTTGCCCGCGCGCGTCCCCTCAAATGCCAGTTTGATTTAAAATTATTGATCGGTAGAGTTCTAAACGATGGAATAACAAAATCGTATCGACCACACATCGACTGTCAGTCTTGAACGTCGTCTATGACATTATAGAATGTTCATTATTTATATCAAGCACAGTGCATACGTAATGCATAAAAAAATTTTTTCATATTTTTTTATGCTTATAAAGGTAATTTTTGTAAATCACACTTTCGGGCAAATCACAAGCGCCTAAAGAAACAGTGATTACATACATATTACGGCCTTTTCTTCTGAGTATAATGCCGATCTGAAAAGTGTAGCGTACAGTCACTTACATAATTATGTCTAAGACGTGGCGAAATTAATATCTATTCAAAATTCTTATCCTATGATAATTGAAAACATGAAATGTTTCGCATAAGAGACCGCGGTGGCAAATGTTTAATGGGTTACATATTGCAAATTGTTAACAAATCTTGCAGAGGATCGCTTGATAGCATTTTCGCTACGTGTGTGCATACTAATACACGTGACTGTACATATGCAATGCATTATCGGTTCAAGTATGGCAATTTGACCCTATTTTATCTGCGTTATGAGTCACTCCACACCTGGCTCTCGATTCCTTGTGAAACTGATTGTGATATTGTTTATCCAGTAATTTGCTATGGAAGACTATGTTGGCGATTTGGAACGTATCACGTGGTAGGTATGAATCGACCACTTGATACCTATCTATGCGTGTAGAATGAATGATTGTTTGCGTGAATAAGCAGTCTCTTGTAAACGACGACTGTTGTAGTGATAGTAACGAACAGCCGTAATAGACGGACACTGCCTGCGACCCACTTTGCAGTAGATTTAATTCCAGCTTGTGTCCTTAATCGTGGATATCGGAAATTGGGCTGCATGTATTGCCTGACTATAAAGTTTTAAAACGAGATCAAGATTGTAGTAAAACTCGTTTCATTCCTGGAATCCGAGAAGGATCACCAGCTTAATTTGCACTTTACACAAATTATTGTATTCACCAACGTTCATAACATTATATTCTTAACACAAACTCACGTGAATACAGTCTAAGCCATAGACATAAATTTCGTGGTTACGTACGTTACATATATTTTAGTATATATGGTACGAGTGTCTCCTAGAAATAAATTTATAGAAATTAATTCGAACCATGTCGTCACAATCCACATCGTAGAAAAAACAAACGACTGATGGTCTTGTTAGTTGTCTTCACGGGCTTGAAAACACTTCTAATAAAATTTCTTTTGTTATTAAAAATTTGCCATCGAGGTAAAATTATCGTAAAATTAACACTGTAGGTACGCGAAAGGTACAAGTTCTGCTTCCCTACTTAAACGCCAATTATTCATTGGAATTTATTCATTAAGCTCTTTCAGGCTTTGTTATGAAATATGAAAAAATATATTACATAGTATGGTGTTACAAATAAGTAGGTACCTACTAATTCTTTTTCGTTAATTTCACGATTTCAAGTGTAATTTACCTATAAAATAAAGATATTTCTGTAAATCACAATCTGTATTAATTGACTCATTTTCATTTTTTCCATTAACTTATTGTAAAATATTTCCAGTGTTATCGTATACTCTTCTGTGAAAAAATTAAATGAATATTGTTCCCCCGGTTTTTCATTTTGATAGTTATTGTTATTTCCGCGATTTAATCAACGCATCATATATAATAATAATAATAATAATAATAACGCTCACACTCAACATAGCCCCGCACTAAAGAAACCCTGTGTCGCGGGTGCCATGGACACACACATAGACAACCACAAATTACACCCAAACTCACGAGGGAAATAAATGTAGGCCACACAAATATTTCTCCCGGCCCGGGAATCGAACCTGGGACCTCTGCGTGGCAGTCCGGCATGGTAACCGTTCGGCCACGGAGGCAGTTAAATTAAGTTAGTGTTTATGTTCTCTGTAAAATCGACGCGTATAATTTGACATTTTTGTAAGGTTATTATACAGCAGTTACAAGCTTAATGATACAATTAAGAGCTGTAAAGGCGGGGCATTACGATTTCGCAGGACGTAATGTCAACGCATAGTATTTTATTTAGATAACCAGCACTTCAACATCGTGTAAGACCGCAACTTTATAGTCGGCCATATCGACGTAATGAATCATTCGGTACTAAAATCTTGCACTCGTTTTATACTTCATATCGTGCCATAGCTTCCATAAAACTGCATCGTATTGTCGTTAACCATAAAGTGGTAACCACAAAATTCATGAACGCTAACAGTATTTTTTAATCTGAAACCGACTTGGTAGGTATGTGACTTTAAAACTGAGTACTTGTATCCGTTTTTGTCAAATTAAAGACATATTTTTCTCTGAATTAGTTAGGTACTCATGTAAGTGCTTTCGTTTTCCTATCGCATTGCGATTTTAGCTTTACGTGGCAGCTTGCACTAGGAGTATCAATCAGTGAAAATTGTCAGAAACGACTTGCTTTTTGTACCAGTACGTAGAACATTAAAAGTGCAATAACGATTGCGGTGTCATAAGCTGACAGCAATCGTGACCACGGAGGCGAAGAACTGTGAGGCGTGTGGGTATCGAGAGCTGCGCTGGCGCACGGAGCTGACACCGCAATCGGCGCGCGCACCCGAGCGGCCCATGTAATGACAGCTCTGCCGCCATTAGCTCTCATTACCCCGCAGTCACGTACCGCAGGCAGAAATGGATTTGTCTTTGCAAAAATAATGATTGTAGATTGCAGACCGCCTTCAAAGAAAATTGGATTCGAATGAGCGTAAACAGGATTCAGGGATAGTATCTCCAGGCCACTGCCCTTGGTAAGCGCGGGTCGAGTCGTTGCACTCGCAGGCCATGGCTGCAATCATCCTTTGATTTCAGCGCTACGCTATTCCATCGCTGGGTGGCGCAAGAGAACACGAGTGCACATTTAAACTGTTTTGAATCACTACATCAGTCCTTCTCGTTTACGATCAATGTAAATGACTTTTGTTTCTAGGGAAACCTCTCAAATTACGCAGCCATCCTTATTTTTGCCCGGAACTATTAACCTTTTCTATACGGCGACACGTAAGTAGACGTTTTGCAAATATCCGTATGGTCAACTACGTAGAATGGCGGCACAGGCAGAGACTTCGGAGAATAACAAGCGTCAGATTATTTGCAAAATATGTCACAAGTAGAATAAAACATCAAAAACTGTTGCACAATCGTTTATTACAAAAATATAAATGCAAAATTAGCAAGATTAACAAGAAAACGGTTGATTTTGCAGTGATATGAGCTGGAACCTAATTTCATGTTATGATATCGGATTCAGTTGAAAAAGCTGATGGCCGGAAAAAGGCATCCAACTCGTCCATGTTGAAACTTAATATAATAACACTAGTGTGAATCACGGTTGGGTTGCGCAAACAACAATATTACAGGCTACGATTACAATAGACTTACACTTAACGTAATTGGTTATCGGGAAATGTTACCTAGGTCGCTAACAACTGAATGAAATGTCTAAAAATATTTATTACACTCGTACTACTTACATTTTCTTTTAAATACTAAAAACAGCAAATTGATTGAAGCATTGCATAATTCATGTGCAAATGTAACATTCTTAACTTCAGAAATTGTAAAACTGACCACGTTAAACACACACAAAACATAACTAAAGAGAAAACATACTTGATGATTAAGTCATAAGAAGTATCTTAACATAAAAACTAAATCTAAGTAAAAGTTTCAAACGTCCGAAACAAAACGAGCAAAATCAACAGGAAAAATAAGATTTGTACCCAAATAACCCACATTAAAACAATACGAACCGCCTAATTATAAAACTCGCAGCCAACATAGTTTATACCCAGTAAATACAGCACGTTTGTTTCCAACGAAAGTATATACGACCTAATTTACTAAATAGCTGTCTGAATATTTCAGAAATTCAAATCTATCGAAATAAATGAATTATGTAGAATTGGATATTGTAGAAATTTAAATCCTATCCTCATTCTGCCACTATAAACGTTCATATAGATACTAATAATCATTCCAAAATCGAAAGAAATTGTAAAAAGGTATGCCATATGTAATAGTCAGGAGGGCTCGTGGAGAGTGGGTTAACCAAACTCCAGAAGCGTCAAAGGCATTGACCTCGTGAATTTCACACATAAATCTTGGTACGCGCGCGCGCTCGGTGTTCGCTTACAAATTACAACGCTGCGAGGGCCGTTATTACAACTAATTGGCGACAATCAGACATCGGGCAGCTACTGCTTTGAGTCGCAGAACATTCCCGGCGCATCGACTTTGTTTTATTCATTCGCATAGTTTAGTGTGACATAACAAGTTTTATAGGTTTCGGAACAGTAGACGATCATTTGCTTTGTCCTGTTTTGGACAAAGCAATCAATACATTCACTTCCACAAAATACTAGCCGTATCTGCTAACAACGGTGTTAAGTAACTTAGACAGATTCTCAGCAATATTAGTACCTAATGATCGTTATCCCAAGTAGTTTCGTATCTCAATCTCAAGTCGTGGAATAGTGTAGAGTATCAGCGATCTTCACAGGTGACCTTTAACCAGTTAGTACTCAGTGGATCTCAGTGTAAAAAACTGTGTGAGCAGTGCAGTGCAGTGGGCGAAACAAAAGAAACTTACGGTGGTTTCCTCGACCCTCCGTTCGCACGGCCCTAACGCGGAAGAGGCCGCGGCGCGTTCGTGTTTAAACGGCAAAAACCCTGCGATGCGCACGCGTATACAATGCCTACTCTTCATTGGAGTGATGAGACAAACTGCAACATACCGAGTCATTCATTGCTTTTATTGTTACTCTAAATTGATTTTCAAATGCCGTTACAGCAGCCTATGTTTTGCACCATTGTTTAAGGTGGATACACCACGCGGCAGTTGCACAAGGTGTTTAGCAATAATGACGAATTGTTTTAAGGAAGACAAGAAGGACGTAGAAGAGAGCACGAAATCAGTTTTAGAAAATACAAATTATTCTGTTAAAGAAAGTTAAAATTATCCTAGTCAAAAGTAACGAGCATCAAAAATTTTTCAAATATTTAACTGATATCTGCAAAATGTAAACACAACAGATGATAATTCAGCACTACAGACACAGATATTACAAACGTAAATGACGTCTAAAATTCGGATGGAAAAATATTCCAGGAAAAATTTAAACATGAAAATCAGTTCAAGATGAGACGGTTACGTTGCGTTTTACATCACGTTTTTTGCAAATTTTGGGGTTGAGGTTACACCTCGTACGGACCCTAATAAATATTTTCATGTTTATACGTTATGTAAACTTTAAGAATTAATAAAAGGCAAAAGCCATATTTAGAATAACAGCGATTTTGATATATTGACAATTTGAGTTTAGAAATCACATTGCATGGGCTGTATGACAAATTACTCTTAAACGCATTTAACGCTAATTAATCTCACTGGTATAACTTATTAGTTAGACGAGCACTAGCCGGATATTTAGGCTGAAAATTTATGTCTTCACTAACACGTGTTAAGCTACCCGAAAATTTACGCTGCTCGGTTTGAAGTGAACGAGTCACAATTGTAACAAAACGAGGGCGAGCTGAGGCTTACATAATAATTTTTTTGTTGGGCAGGCTTTTATTCTTTCTACCTGATGGGTTGGTACCTGCACCACAAAACGCACTACCCGGAACACTATTAAACAACGCCACGAGGCATAAAAAAATGGGTAGAAAAACATAAAGTTGCGCTCTTTGATGGACAGAGTATAATCTAATTCCCGAAATGTTCAAATATACCGTGTTATTTTCGGGATAGCAATACATATTTTCAGGAATATTAGAGTTTAAGAAAGACGATATCTACATGTTTTAATAGCATATAAAGAGCTTATAATGACAGTTTAGTTAGAATAATTGAAACAAATCAATTTTATGGTTCTTCTACAAGTGCAGAGGTTTCCTGCAACATATTTTTTCAATTCTAAAATCAATAAGCTATAGGTAGGATATCATTTACTTATCGAACTCCTAAAATAGAGATAAAGAAACAGGCCAAACCTAGCGATAGATCCAAACTAATGTCGTAAAGATAAGGAAAGTGTAGCCATGCCCAACAACTTGCCTGAAATGTGTCGAATTAAAATGGATGTAATATGCTTCACGCACAAACTGATGTATTGTAATTATAATAAAGGCATATACAGCGAGAGAACTACATTATGTTCACATCACTGAACTGTGATACGAGAAAGACTAATAATAATATTTTCTTAACTGCAGCATCGAAACAGCGTAGTCAGTCACGTTTGATTTTATATTTATGTGATTTCTATAGATACGTTGTGAATGGTTTAGATACTATCATTATAGTTTGGTTTTACCTTTCTTGAAGAAGGTTACGACGAACAACGTAATTTTGCATTACGCGGTCATTTCTACACTAGTTACTTAAAAAAATTGGCTATGTACAGGTTTCTATCGTGGTTAGACTTCTTATCGATTTCGATCTCTCATTATTAAAACTCATTTTTCTGATATTTCGGAACGGTTAGACGATCCATGGTCACGAATTGACACACTTAAAGTCAATTTAAGTATATACAAGTAATACCGTGGTGAAATTTATAACAGGTGATAATCATTTAGTGACTACCACGAAAGCTTTATAATCTATAATGTTTCATGTTGCATCGATTTAAAGTTTCTCAGAACCAACTAAGCGTTAATTTAACACTTAATGTTGAGTCAAGTCAAAGTTAAATAACCTTTATTTCATAGATAAGCAAATTACACTTGAAATCGTCATACTGATTAAACTCTAGTGCTTATTCGTAAGGCAGTTTCCCCTGAAAAGAATAAACAAGAAACTCTAGGGGTTTCTCTTTGTAAATGAACATTTATCATTACAATATTTAATTTAAACATCATAGACCTAGACTACCTGCAAGAGCTAAATGGGTCACTAGTAATCGATTTAGTGATGTTAAAGAAAGTCAAATATGATCTAAGTACCGATGTTGAAACCCAAAATAGAAGGAAGTTAATCGATACATTAAGAGTGGTAAATACAAGTGTAACGAAGGCTAATCAACGGTAAGGAAGCAAGGTTCGATGCAGCTCGATCGTGATAAGCGCATACCGCCACACGCGCCGCTGCCACCGCCAAACACTTCAATGCGTTTTGGCAAACCGATAAAACTATTGCCCGTCCGTATTTAAGTTCCGTTAAATAAATCGGTTGGACAATCCTGAAAATCTGCAATTTCTTTTACCATATTTAGATTGTCAGATCTTAGCTTCATTTTTAAAATATTATAAATTGTATTATTAAGACACGTAGGTACAGAACTGCAAACTAAATCTAGGCCTAAAACAAAAAATAACACGGGGACGTAAATAGGGCGCAGGTGGCGGATGTGTATTGTGTGCATATTAGTAAGGGTGAGAGGGGAAGGTTGTCGGCCCCTATGCGTGACGTCACCGCACTGACCACTCCGGGACTGCCACAATGGCCTTTCTTAGAAGGAGCAGATGCGCTTGCGCCGCTAACTACGCCCCGCTCCACGTCCCGCCGCCTCTACACTAGTCTGCACATTAGGATAGCGAAATATTCAGAGACTAAAACTGCATAGGTAACCCTCACATTTTTACCTAGAGTTTTGCTAAATAATGGCCATGACTGAAATTGATTAAAAAAACAAGCATAATTTACCTTCAACCATAAAAGAACAACTATAACAAAAACTCACTGTGAGTAAGCAATATGTAAGCAGCGCGAAGTGTATCTAAACGACATTTTTGGGCGGCACGAAGCAGGTAAAGAGACGCCGAGGTTACCTCTATGTTAGAGCGCGTACCTGCGCTCTGCGCGCTCAACGTATCATTACGCGCTCCGGTAATGATACCCGTCCGTAATCACCGGGTCTCCGACGGCCGCTCGCTCTTACGCTCCTCCGGACGAACCACGCAACTTCCATGGATGAGTGTGGATCTAGTCATGATGTGCAAAAACATGCACTAAACCTCCACTCATCGAAAGAAATTGACCTTTCCGTCGACCGCCGCGCTGTTTCGCAGAATCCCCGTAGCACTGCACGCACTTATCGTTTGCGATGTCACGTTGTTCACCGAACCGAATGTTAACGAGCACGTTGCCGTGTTTTTTAAACAAGCAGATTGCGGCGCGGCAGCGCGTTACCGACACGTACACACGCCCCGACCGCTCAAAACGAAATAAACGGTCGAGATTTAAAATCTGGAAATCTAGACGCTGCGCGTGCGGTGTGCGGGACGCGGCGGGCATTCTCGTTGACCAATGGCAGCGCAGCGAGCTCAAACCGTGACATGGGGGGAGCATGCCCCGCGCCACCGCGCCGCCGTGCACGCCTGTCTTGCCCGCGCTCCGTTCGCCTGATATTATCTTTTCTCGAAGAACGTTATTTTCTTTCTTTCCTACTCGCCCCATCGTCCGTTCAACCGACAGCGGAAGTGAAATGAACGCGCTTATAAACTTTAAAGCCATGGATGGTAGGTAGGTACTATATACAACTCGGAACGAGGATGATGTTAGGACAAGTCAGCGTTTGCATAAATCCGATGCACAGGTCGTCGAAGCAGCAGCCGCCACACACGATTGCGGTCACCTATAAACGTGGAATCTTTCTTTTTTTATTATGATGGAACAAACGATTTACCTAATGTAATAATTTAATAATAAAGTGGCTATCAATGAATCAATCAACATTGATTCTTCTTTTTAATTAGTTTTCTAAGAAACCTTGGTTATAGAGTATGAACCATTTACTTCGCGCGAGTACGGCGGATTACAATACATGGAAATCTATTTGCAAAAAAGGTCTCTATGACGTGAGCTGTATGTCTAGTATTCTTGTAGAGCCATTAAGACTGATTGCAACATGGAAGCAACATAAATAATCCATTCTAACCGCGCGGTGAATCGTGATCAATTCGGAAACAAAATGCCCAATCCAATGTACAGAGATTTTCTGGTAACACCAAAGTTTAACGTTTCTCTATCAGCTGTAATGGCTTTTATCTGGCGCTTGTATTATGGGCAATATTGTTAAAAGGCCGTTTGTTTCAGTCACTTATTCATAGTTTAAGACTTCTGACCTTAATAGACTCTCCCTTCTCTTCGTAATTAATGGTAGAAAGCGCCATTGTAGCGAACCTCATAGACAAAGAGACCGCCCCCGACACTGAACGTATGCGTTCATTGCTTCGTGCGTTAAGCAATTTGGCACGGCGCATGTATTTAACTGATTATGGTCTCCGGAATTGGATGTACAAACTTTTAATTCTTTTTTAGGCTTTTTTTTTGACGGGCAGTTATAGTTGACAGTTTTCAGATAAAATAACCCAACTGCAATAGTGCCTTATTTCGAGTAGATAGAGTATTAACCAAATGGTTAAATGCTCCATGGCTAAAAATACATCGTGTACCTCAAAGCCACAGGACAGATACAAACGGCAAGCGAGATGTTGCCGATTCTAATTTTTACATTTTATATCAATTCGTCGTAAAGAGCTAAAGCGCAGTATGCAGCTTTAAGCTGGCCTTTTGTGTTTACGTTCCGCGGCCACAAATATATTACTGATGAAAAAATATATGATTAACACAATGACAAAGAAAGAATTTTAATCCATATCTATTTTATTATACTTAGTAAGTCTGACAGTAACAAAGGAATATAATTATAAACGTACACCAAACAAATCTTAAGGGTCATTATTCGCCACAATAATGGTACAGCCTAAGTCTGTAAGCTGCATGTACTCCGCTCCGCCATCCAGGAGACGATGGGAGCAGATGGCAATTTTGTCGCTGATGACGCATTTCTGTTTATTGGTCAGATGTCCAGCGTTGATCACCGTGGCGCTTAATTGTTCCAGCAACTGCGCTGCCGAATATGCTTCCATGAGGAACCTAAAAAAAACATGGTCAAAACCTTTGTTAGGTACTACTAAAGTTCAGTTTGAATCTTGAAGTTGCCGTCGCCATTGCCATTGCATTTTTAAATTACGAGCCCTGGTTGGCCCTTTTACCTCATGCGTTAAGCCAGTGGATTACCTTCTATTTATTATGTTTAAGTTAAAATAAAATTAGACAATCATAAAAAGTGAAGAATTGAAAAAGAACATTTGATCTATCGTTCAGGGATAGTGTCAATCCGCGTATGTAGTATTGGTCAAAGGCGCGTATCTGCACTAAGCCAAATTTCATAAGAGAGGGATTTTAACGTTAATATTTTGCTATTTCAATGGCTACGACTTTCATTTTTGCACAGTAAGCTTTCATTTATGTTGTCTACGGACTGATAACAATTCCCGTAAACCACGCTAATTTGGTTGCTACGACATTTACGCGGATTTGATTTGGTTACTAAATTACCGAAATGGAAACTCATAATCAAATGCTAGTTACTAGGCGTACTCGATATAAAAAATATCGATATATTCCCTCGATATATCGTATCAATCTGATATTATCGTATCATTCGGTATCGATATGTGCTAACGATACATTTTATCCAATACATCGTACAAAGTTGAAAGCACGCAATTTAAAATTGTACTTGCAGAAACGAAACTCACTTCGAGCGTTGATTCGCTGGTCATCCGTCAGTGTAACGTAGCTGTTATATTCTCATTGGCTAGCCGCACATGCACGCAATAGTATTGACAATAATATTGGTAGTGTGCGGGCGATATTGTTGTGCCAACACACAATATCGCTTCCCAAGAACATACATAAACTTGGATTGTCAATCAATCGAGTGTGTGTGTGTGCGTTATTATTATAATAATATTGTATGTGTGCGGTTAGCCGTTGATCAGACAGAAAACTGGCAACCCTGCAAACGTCATTTTACACCATCTTCAAGGAAGACGAAAATTTGAAATCTATTTCAATAAAATGATTGGGTATATTTACACCGAAACGAAATATTCATAAAATAATTACATTATTAATCCAAAAATCAAATGCATTTATTGCAGATTGATGGCATTGTCTAAAAAGTTTCTATGAAATTTTTCGAAAAAAATACCGGATGTTTGTTTTTATTTGAACAAATAAAAAGGTTTTGAAACTAATTCATACTTGTAGCATAGCAAATTAAAGAAAAGACAAATAAATATACATTTGATTATAACTTCACACGACTAATAAGAATACTACTAGTACATAGAATACTACTACTTATAACGATCGTCGAGTTCAATTTGGTGTGAGAAAGTATTCGAAATTCTTCACAGTGGCGATTAAACTAATCTAGAACTGTGTTTTAAAAGAGTCTGAATGAAATAGAATAGAATTTAACTTCAAGCATTAATTACTGCTATAATTCTTACCTACCCATAATGGGTTCACTTTGTACAGTCAAGAGCACATCAAGCTTGACACTTTGGACTATGGACTGTTCTTATGGCAAGCAGCATATAGTTAAATTGAAACGGTTAGTGTCAAGCTTGACGTGCTCTTGACCTTGTACCATAGCGGTACATGATGATCATCTGCTAGCTACTAACATTTTTTCATGGCAGATTTCTAGTAGGGCCGCGTTAGATGCCTAAACGTGTATTTATAATTTTTCAATGATTTGTATGACGGAACTTTCTGACGTTATGGCTTATTAGTTCGGTACTATTTCCATACCAGTCGCAAGAGCGAGCTTATAACGTTTTTTAAACAAAATTGTAAGTCTAAACTTGACTTTTAGGGAATGCTATCCCGCAGTATAATCACAGTTCCGGTATTTGCAGGATTGAAAGTTTCTGATCCCGCGGGATCCTGGTATTTGCTGGATTACGCAGAATGCTGAAAGTCTTCGAGAAAAAACGTCATATCATCAAACCACAACTTTGCGAAGAGCTAAAATCCATAGAAAGATATTATTAAGTTGTTTGTTGAGATCAATCACAATTTAGGTGTCATAATAAGACCTAGAGATATTGATTAATAAATCTTCCAAATATTTTGACTTGGTATAAATTTCATATTTTGTCGCTAAATACACATGCACTTCTTTAATGGAACATCCTATCGTTTTAATTATCGATTTACACAAGCTGAATTTCGCTACCTGCTAATTTTAAACCTTCAAACAGTACTTCCACACAACATCAACTCTTGCAAAAACTTTGACATAAGAGCCTATGCACACTGCTTATGGGACTTTTTACGCAGACGACGGCAACGCGTCTCATTTCAAGATTCAAGCGCGCCGATCAATACATTTAATCTCCCAAACACCGCGGGATTCCGCTCAATTTAAATGCGGGATCAGTCCCGCAAAATTTGTGAGGGATCCCGGTATTGCATTCACTAGTCAAGTTATAATAATAAAGCCATAACTTATAGTTAGCAAGTTATAATAATAATAGGATAAATAAAAAAGTACACTCACTTTTCGACAAACTGTTCCAACTCACTGTAGTTCTTAACGCTGAGGTACTCATTTACCAACTGCTCTGGCACCAAGCCTGTCACCTGTTAAAATTCATTTGCAAATACTATCTACTGGCTAATAATTGTATTCAACTTGGTATAAATAAGCAAAGCTATTTTATGCTACTCTTGTCTCTAACATTGAAGAGTTCGCAGACAATTGGCACATCTGGCGCTTTCTATAGCTGTCTCTGCAATCTATTTTGAACACCATTTTTGTTTGTTTTATCTATCATTTTGACATAGTCTTTAATTGCATGTGAATCATTTAATTCTATTAGCTAAATATGTTGCCCATTGCCGTAATAATCACTACACTATAATATTTACATGTGAATATATTTGAAGTGGCAAAATTAAAGGTTTTTTTTTCACTGCCATGATACTACATAATGTAAATATGTTTTCTCTTAGTCCTCCATGGTCTATACTACGACAGAGGTGTCATAAAGACCATGAAATATTGCTTAAGCCTTATTTAGTTAGCAATAATAATTCTGAAATGTAAGCACTATGAGTAAAGGATAAATATTATGGATTCAGAACATATTTTAGAATGTCTTGTCATGTAATATTCATACCTCAATAAGCCCCTCAGCAGTGATTTTGCCGAGCAGGCGTTGGCAGCACTGCAGAGCGGTTAAAGCGCGCCGAAGATCTCCTTGACATGTATCCACTGCTTGTTGAAACACCTCCCCATTTCCCACTTCCACACATTCTGCTTCACAAATTTCTTGTAATCTGAAATTAACAATATGATAACTCTTTTTATAAATTACATTTCTCAAATTACACAAATGACATAAAAAAAGCACAGAGAATGTACTACTATCAAAGGCAATGAGGGGCAAAAAATTATATTGATTTATACATTTGTTTTTATTTTTCCTGAAGAATATTTAACCGGTGACCACTGATGAGTTGATATACATAATAACTAAAAGTAAGAGCTGAAGGGTCTTAACCTGTTTAATAAATTAGCAGGCCTGAGGCCACTGTTGGGAGAGCTATTGGACACTTATGCCAGAAGGCTATGGTATCAGAGAAAATGGGTGTGAGCACACACAAAATTATGGGCTCTTGGATCTCACTGATAAGAACAGTACTTTGGTGCATAATGTGGATTGGTTTCCAATCTGGTTGGTTTTTTTTATAATATCAAGTGATGTGATGAACAAGTCGTGCCCCTTAGAACTTAAATTGTAAAATATGAGGGGCTACTGCGCCCGTCACCCTGAGACATAAGTTGACAAGTTCCATGTGCCTGTAATTTTACCTATGTACCATGGCCTGTACCACGGGCCAGTACCATGAGCAAGAGCGGTTGAGGTATCAGAGTCATTGACATAGACATAGACATAGACATAGACATACTTTTATTGGCACGAATACAACAACACAAAACCACACTAAAACAGTTTACAAACAAATAATTAGGTATATGACTTATAATTACAATTGAGAGCCCGGATCGACTATTCCTACAAAAGTGACCACTGTTCTATCAGTTCAATTGGTTTCTAAGTACAACCAGATGTAACAAAATATAACCACATATTCCTCATCAATAATAAATTTCATCCACTAACCTTTTTATAACATTCTCTCTAGCAAGTGGTTTAAAGCGGAACTTTGAGCAGCGACTGGTGATAGGTGGTATGATTCTTGACACATAATTGCAAATGAGACAGAAACGTGTAGTTCTTGTCTCTCTCTCCATTGTTCGCCGAAGAGCTGCCTGTGCTGCAGTAGTCATAGAGTCAGCTTCATCTAGTATCACCAGTTTGTAGGGTGGGCATGGTCGACCACTGTGAAAATCAGTAATTATTGCATTGTGGTTCAATTTAAGTCACAGTACCAACCACAACATGAATTATGTGAAGCAAAAAAAGAAAGTAGATGGAAAACAGCAGTGTTCCAAAGAACCTATTTTTTAAGGATTTTTATTAAATAAAAACAATTCTGAAACAAAAAATAATTACTCACTCTGGTTTTGTGCTGCTAACAGTCATTTGAGAAAACGTTTTCACTTTATCCCTAATAACTTGAATGCCACGTTCATCCGACGCATTCAGCTCGAGCACTCTATCTCGTTGTAAATCTCCAAACAGTTGCCGCGCCGCAGCTAGGATGGCACTCGTTTTGCCGGTACCGGGCGGCCCGTAAAACAATAGATGAGGCAAATCACCACCCGATAAACACTCCCTCAATACTTGAACCACTTCTCCTTGATCAACAATATCATCTATAGTCTTCGGCCGACTGAAAATAAAAAAATCACAAAGTTAAATTACCGGCAGAAAGAAAATATCTAAGCTGAGCAACGTACCACTCACTATTTCTCAACCCATGGCGCTGGAGGTTTTTTTTTAGCAGCTGGTTTTGCCCCAGAAGTGGAAGGCTTATCTGTTGATGATATTTTACCAGTCTTTAAGAATGCTTGCATTTTATTTTCAATTTAGTATCGAAATTCTAAAAATTTACGCGGCAAAATCAACAGCCGTAAAGCACAGCGCATGTCACAAATTAGAAAGATGAGCAATATTGAACTTGTAATGTCACATCTGTCAACTGTCAACTTTTTTGGTACTGTTTTTTCCATTGAAAAAGGCAAGGGCACTAATATGGCATACAGCCAAGACTGGAGCAATTTCTTTATCCATTTCAAAATAATATAAATATATATTACAATATATATTATAAATATATATTGCATATAAAGATAGGCAAAGGTTTCACCATACAGCCTTTAACCGATTATTTTTTATTCTATTCGTCCAAAAAGGACAGGCTAGGGTCAAAGACCATACAATCTGTATCTAGAGATGGGGTTTTTACCCTATAAATATCCGTCAAAGGATAAATATCCAATAAATACCCGTTTTTACTGAGTATCCTAAAACATGGATAATTTTTTTTTTGTGTTTTTTACAGTAAAATTCATTAGAATTCATTTTTTATTAAATAGTTGCGTGCGATTACTTCTCATTTTGCCATTGTTTTATGTAAGGGCGCTCCCTCACCAGGGAGCATTCGCTTGTCAACATTCTTTTTTTTAATTGTAAATTATTTTTTCCATCCTCTAAGGTAGAACCTTCCATCCTCTAAGAGTAGAACAGAAGACGTCGCCGGCGGCCAAAAGCAGTAGAACTACTTATTGTTAAATCCTCATAGGATGGAAAAAAGTATAGGAAATATTAAATCAAACAGACCAGGCAACTAGTGGCAACACCGCCGTCAATGTCTACTTGGCTAGCTTTTTCTTTTAATTAATAATTTTGGCTTGGATACAAGTCCTTTGAACCATGTCATGGTTTAATTATGTTTCTGTAAATATGGCCGCCACAAAGAGAATAGGCAATTTGAGGCGGCGCGCGGCGTGCTTGGATTGACTCGGGATTCCTTAGAAATATAAATACAGGTATTTTAGTTCGAGATTCGTATAATTTCGCGTTTTAATATTCGATTAAGGCACGATAGCACTATCCTAATCCACTTTAAATTAGATTTCACAAAATAATTGAAAGTCAAAATAAAAACGACACTTTTCCCTCCAAAAAGGCCCAAAGCGAATCTTAGCTTGGCTAGCCTTTAAGCTTATAAGACAGTGTTGTAACTAAAATGACGTCCAATAACGATAGTTAAATCGCACCCCAGTATGCCAGTTCGTTTTATTTAGTTGGTTGAATTCGTTAAAAAAGTAAGCGTATTATTGGAGGCTTATTTTTTCTTGAGCCTATTTACTTTTTTGTGTTTATATTTACAACCTCCCAGGACTATATTACTAACATCATAAACAACTTTGGTTCCATGACTTTTTACAAAACAATAAATTTATCATGAATAATAATAACCTTTCGAGTTTTTATTGTTTTAATATCTGACAAGTTTTAGCACTGTATTTGATAGAATAAGTTTAAACGTGCAAGCTTCCTCCGCAACGACGCTTATTACCATATATAGTGATCTATTTAAATCTATTTATATTTTTGTATGAAAGTAAAATCTGATGAATTAGTAAAAGTCATGAAACAAAAGTTTTTTCCACTGCTTTTATTAATCCGTTTATGATGTTAGTAACATAATCCTGCGAGTTTATTAGTTTAAAAAAATAAAACTAAGTTATATTTTTAAGTTAGAATTTTTCATTGAAAAGCGAACTAGTAAAATGTAACTTTTTACGAAATGTAATTTTTGACTCAAGATCTCTGACTGCCCTGGCATGGCAGTGGCAAGTAGACGTGTGACGATCGAATCAAAATGATTCTAACAGCACCTGTGACCCGATAACCCGAGTCAACGGGTTATCCATAGATCATACACTATATAGTTGAGGTTATTATAAATAAGATTCGCTCTGGGCCTTTTGGAGGGAAAAGTGTCGTTTTTATTTTGACTTTCAATTATTTTGTGAAATCTAGTTTAAAGTGAAATAGGATAGTGCTATTGTGCCTTAATCAAAGATTAAAACGCGAAATTACACGAATCTCGAACTAAAATACCCGTATCGGCCCGTTTTAAGGAATCCCGAGTCAATCCAAGCACGCCGCCCGCCCACCTCAAATTGTCTATCCTCTTTGTGGTGGCCATATTTATAGAAATATAATTAAACGTTTATGTTTTCGGCTGAAGGACTTTGTTTCCATGGCCAGCAATAAATTTAAAAAAAAATTATTATAAATAATCCTTACAATATCGCGGGAACCGGGAACAATGTTTGCTGATTTGCTGTTCATTTCTTTACATTATAATCTTTAAAAAGTGTCGTTTTATTAGGTCTAATTTGTTCTAAACCAAAATGGCCGAAAGATCAAATAAAAAATCTACTTCATCAATTGAAAGCTATTCTATAACTACTAAACGTGTTGAGAATTCCTGGATTCTTCTGATTAAAGGTAACTTTACGATTGATGACACCAGTTAGGCTTAATTATTAATCTAATTTTTTGTGCCGAATACTTATTTTTTGGGCGAGTATTAGCATAAAATAGCGAAAGATAAAGTAATTTAAGTCGTACAGTTTTATAACCTACGATCTACGATGATAATTTTGAAGCTCTATTTTTATTGCATTGTTGTTTACAGATGAATTATTTGAAAACGACAACTTCAACATTATTACTCTACCCCATCCGGGCCACGGCGAAGACATGAAGTACTGTTTAGATGACGCTAACGACAAAATTTATGAAATAGTCTCTTTCAGTGAACCACATAGATCTTGGTTTATTGGAGAAACCGTAAAATCAGACGGCAGCGTTATGATGGTTACACCAGTAAATCCCCTTTTTCTAGGTACTTTAACAATATTATAATTTTTTTTAACATTCTTATCCATATACCATCTCTCATTCATTACTCATTTATTAACAAAGCACTGTTTAGGTGCCACTACTGCATGTTTTAACTTCTTTCTAATATTTCTTATGATGATTTAAATTCATAAGTGCAGGTATTTCTTTTTAAATATATGTCCAGTTTTCTTACTGAATGCTTCATGTAATATAATTGTATACTTCATTTCAGTACTACCAAGACTAAGAGAACAATGTACAAAGAGAGCAATACCTCTACAGGATCTGCTCTCTGAAAAGGGATTTGATAAGATTATAGATTTCGTCCCTAGCTTGATTAACATAGCAGACTTGAAGGTAATTAATTGAAGCAATCAATCACGCGATGCGTGCTGGAAACTGGTCGCGACATCTTTAAGGCAGTGGGTCAGATATCAGGCGGCCAGATTTCCGGCTACCTACGGGTAGGTGCTCGCTCGATATCTGGTAACTGGCAAATCACCGTCCGTTTCATCTTTGATTGATATCAATTTTATTTAGTTTTCCATCTGTCATTGTTTCTTTTTCCTGGATACTGTTTTAACATATACCATCAGTGTTGTTCAACACTGGAGCATCCTCAGATTATGCAAATGTGTGCACCCGTATATGGTGCACTGCAACGTTTGTATGGAATTACCATACTTGTTCTTATTCTATCTATGGTTTTAGGGACTGTTTAGCTCCACATAAATAGTAGCTGAATACAGTCTGATTAAAAATTTAATTTTAAAGCCATAATTATTAATATACTTTTAGGGACCGGCAGACATGAAAGCCTACAAATACAATGAAGAAAAAACCTTAACATGGCTTGAAGGACGAGTACAAAGTTTAGCCAAAGTGCTAAGAGAGAAGAACATTCATGTCACCTCTGGGGCTATCTCGGCCTCTTTTGTGGCTAGTAATATAAAAAATGACCAAATTGAGGAAGGTAATCAATAACTGAGAACAACCTGTTTTAACACAGAGTAATAATTTTGGCAAATTTATCCTTTTTTTATCTTTACTGCAACAGTTTGCCCTGCAAAAGACCATTATAGCCTGATGTTGTGGTTTTTGCCTTAAGCTTAGCTTTATGTAACATGTAAGATGAATTTTTAATTTTCAGAATTTTATCTAAAATATGCTCACGGAATGATATCTGAATATCTGCCAGAAGATCTTGCAGATTTATTACAAAAAAGATTCAAATTTAAACTTGAACTAATAGAATCCCTTGGAAAGAAAAGAAAGTCTGAAGCAGGTGAACAAAATGAAAAAAAGAAAATAAAATGTGAAACTTTTGAAAATAGCTTTGAAGATAATAGTCCAATTAATATTGTTGATGTGAAAAAGCAAAAACACTTAAGTGCAAAAGAAAAGGCCAGACTCAAAGCAGCTAGTGGAACTAAAACATTGTCAGCATTTTTTACTAAGAAATAATTGTGTGCGAAACCAATGATGTTATTTAATGTATGATGTTCTTAAGTTTTTAGATCAAATGAAATGATATTATTGTGAACTACCAAGAAAATAATCTCAATATAAGTACCAATATTACGCTAAAAAGTATTTAATGAAGCAAGGCACTCGAATCTACAACTCGGGAAGGACTACTGTTAGGTAATTTTCTGAAAAATTGGAAAAATACTATTTGAAGGCTCATATGTTCTGTAAAGACTTGAAGTTTATTTAGCTTGAATTATAAAATAAAATTGTGTAGCTAAAAGATAGAGTAAAACGAGATTTAAAATGATCGGACAACAGCGAAAAAAGTCAAAAGGTAGAAATATATCTTTACGTCATTGGCTCTACCGTTATTATTATTTCCTTAATAGCGCCCAACTAGGCTTGGGGCCAGTGTCAGTTAAGGTGTGTCCAAACATAAAGCGGCATTCGAGCGCGGCTTGCTATGATTGGACGACTGCCGCGCGCGGCAGCCGCGAGCTACCTGCCGGCAAACGTGTGTCCCGCGAATGCCGCGCACCTTGCACGCCGTGTTTGGACACACCTTTAATGTTGGTCACAAGCTGTTAGCAGTAAAAGGGATCATTCATTATCCTGCATTGCTGTCCGCCGCGAAATGCGGGGTCTAATGCGTCCTGCAAAACTCCATACGTTGACCATTTGCAGGATGGTGTGTGAACAGCCTCCTACCTGCGCGGCCGACTGCCATACTGGTATCGAATGGGCCACTTGACAGCCCATCATTGACCTCGTTAATGCTGCCCACGGCAAATTGTAAGTGGCAGAAACACCATCCACCTTTAGGCCGCTGACGAAGAGTTAAATGGTCCATTCACTACCTGCATGACAGTCCGCCGTGCAGGCAGGACCCTGCTCCGACACTATCCTGCACATGTCCCACGTATGGACTTTCGCAGGACGCATTGCAGGATGGCTTGCACGCTACGACTACATACATAATCCTGCATTACGCAGCGGACTGCAATGTAGGGTAATGAATGTCCCCTTTATGATTATTGGGTTTGCCTTTTAATTTCATTGCTTATAAAGGCTTTCGCACAAAGCTTGTTTTTCGTCTTTGTCAGTTGGTATAAAGTAACGCGTGATTATGTTTGAAATAACAATCTTATCAAATATGCACAAGGTATGCACATATAGATTTTAATGGACCCTCCACAGCCACAGAACGCAATATAGTGCACAGACTACTTAGTGAACTACGTTATATAGTGTATATGATCTATGACAGACAGAACATAGTGTTGTTCGAGTCCACCATAAAACAAACCGATATTGTTAATTTCGATTTTTTTTTTACATCTAGCAACATTGGAGGAGCCGCCATTACTAAACGTTCCATCCGTTCCTGGACATTCAGTGGAATTTTATATTGCGGACATTTTAATAATTATAGTGAATTTCGGACACTTTGGACTCTGTGTAGTGAACTGATGTGATTAATCTTGATTTTGTTGTGATCTGAGACTCATATAAGTGCTCAATCTTTACAAAATCGCGGCCAATGTCAGCAGGCGTGTCAGATCAGGTATTTAGCGTTAATGCTATTTTTTTTCTTTATTTACGTATAAAATTGTGGATTTATATAGTTAACGTTGTGAATTTATCTCTTGTTTCATGACGGTGCGGTCCGTAGCGGATGAAAGGGCAAGGGAACCAAGGTAAAGATGGAACCATTATGACGTTGCAAGGTGTTTTCTCCGTAGGAAGATCCCCCGCACCGGGCGGCTTCACGTCCGGTGTCGTTTCCTATGAAGCCGTTGCGAGCGTCACACTCATATACTTTCTCTGTTTTCGCTTTCTATGACTTTTAACATAAGTAGGTACTCAGTCGTACACATTAGTACTTAGAGCTATATTTCATACACAGTATGTTTCAGAAGTACTGAAGTTTTAGGTACGCATTCTTAATCATACCCTATTACAAAATGGTCTAAGCAGTCTATTGCAAAATTAGCAAAGGCATGCTTGTAAAACTTCAAATTTAAGCAAGCATGATATTTTTGTCCTTTGCTATTGATGACAGGAACTGTTCTAACTTTTAACATATTATTATGTGTCAATCCCCAGGTACATGTAAAAATGAATGAAAAATGTACCTGACAAATGTAGAGTCAGCAGACTTAAAGCACATAAGTAAAAAACCAATATCATTATTTAATTCAATATGTCAACTAAGTAAAGCTAAGTCAATTCATGTTCATTTGTTTCAACTTAAATACCAGTAGCGATTTTTTCAATCTTATCATTCTCTGTACATCTTCAGACATTATAAACTACACCAAATTAAGTTAAACCATATATTAAATTATTTTTAAAAATAAAGCATTATTTTTAAAAATAAAGCATTATTT
>NW_020653945.1:12859735-12887080 GCF_003589595.1 Hyposmocoma kahamanoa
ATTTTTAAAAATAAAGCATTATTTTTAAAAATAAAGCATTATTTTTACTTAACAAAATCTTAAATCTGCATTCTCTAGAAACATATCACTAGGCTGACCATCCTTGAAAAGTTTGTTGACCTGTAATTCGACATAATATGTTGATAGATTATTTCTTATATATCTATCTATAGGTCTTTGTTATATCTTACTTAATTATCTTGTCCATACCACATGACAATTTTTTTCCTTGTTATTGTTGTTTTATGCAATGATTATGTGAACTACACCCTTATAGACAGAGTACCATAAATTACTGTCCTCAAGCAGAAAACTCTTTTTCTGTAACTATTTAAATTGACTTTACATAACCATTCCTTGTGGGTGTTAAAACATATAACACAATTAATGATGGCCTTTATTGCTGATACATTATCTTAAATGTTACAATAAAGTTCATTAATAGAACTTACAGTACAATTCATTAATAATGACACAATTAAGTTCAATTATTGTGTTAGAAGTCTGCAAACAATAATTTCTCACAGATGGCGCTACAGCAAAGTCATTAAAAAAAACAAAGATCTGCAACAAGCACATAGAAAAATTTGTACGGTCTTGTGGTTGGTTTTCTCAGTTGCGAGAGTGTCTCGCACAGTATGCTTGAAGGAGCTGGTCTGAATCAAGCCAGATTGAAAGAATGTTTCTTGTTCGATCTTCGAATTAATACTTATAATTATAACAAATTAGTGGAATAAATTTGCATTTTATTACCATGATATTCACAATTTAAAAATATGGGCTATTATCATATTACACTTAATCTATACTAATTTTGTTGACTTAACAAACCAAAGAGGATATTCTGATGCCAAAATATATCACTTTGTTGTCTTGTGCATAACTTAAGGCAATTGGATTATTAGGCTTCTCAATTATTTATAATCTATTTTAATTTCAACCAGAAAAAAAACTTTTTGTCCACTTATCACTCTACTACTTGTGTACATATTTGACTTTTTAGTTTTTAGTACCATTCAGACTGACAGAAACAATGGGTACTTATACCACTTAATATTTGTGCTGAAAAATAAAGCTCATATCACATATTCACAGATTAAGGAAGTGCCCTGTTCAATGAGGACTATGACGAGTAAATCTGCTACTACTACTATTAATTACAACACCCATACCAATAAAATAGAATCAATTTACATAAGTTTATTATTTTAATTGTCATAATAGAAGTCATCAAATGCTTCTTTGTCTCAATTTTATTTATAAATGATAGTTTAAATAAAGTGTCTTAAAATTCTTAAAGGAACATAGAATATCTAATAGAAATGAAAGAAATATTTTTGTATTGACTGAATACTGAAAGGTAAGAAAGATACTTGATTGCTGTTAAGCATTGTCCTAATACCCACAATGTGTAGTTTTAAAGCCGGTCTGAAGGTCAGATTAAGTTCAAGTTCTATTTAATTTGGAAACTCAGATATTCATGTTTAGAATTATAGGCACAGTTTTGGGTACTGATTGATATTCAGTTATTATTGTTGATTTTTAACTTTTATCTTTATGACTACCATAATGGCACCTAGTTGCACAAACATCCATTTACTTTAATGCTCTATTAAGTACCATGCATTTTCTAGTTATGCTTTGATAAAGTAAATGGCAATATATACTCTGACACATTAATTTAAAGATCATTTTCTCAATTCACAGTTTAAGTGTTTTTAAAAAGTCATTAGTTAAATGTGAATGAACACTGACTTTTCCAAACATTTCTGTTTATTATATGGATAGATCTGGGAAAATTAGTTAATCTTATATTATAAAATCAATTTTATATTATAAACAATATTGACGATGCATCATGTCTTCCAATTTACATTACCATACATGTAGTCAGAAAGTCCTTTACTCATTAAATAATTTTCAAAATAGGGGCTGGACTGTCTACTTATATTATAAGTCATCTATTTGTGGAACCAGGCTGTATATAAATTGACAGTAACGAAATGACAACCTTGGCAGTTCAGCAGTTAGCATGGTGTGTGTTAGATGAGTAGTCCTGCGTTTAATTCCCAGTGGAACCAATTTGCGAAACAATTGTTTGGTCTGAATGTTTCAAGTAGTGCCCCGGACTTAATTTCGTTGCTCCAATTCTCATAGTAATAATCAAAATAGGCTAGGAGTGCGTTAGTCAAAATACACATACAAATTAGTAATGACATGTTTGTGTATTGTGCATTCCTCGCCTTGTCCGGGTATGGTGAGAGAGCTATTGCTAAATTTTTGGTACAAAACACGATCTGACAACTGGCAACACTGAATTTCTCCTTCTTCTGCCCTCCGATTGGTCGTTGGATCCTTACCACCACGCTGCTCACCCCTCCACCAGTGTGGGGGTGCGGTGGCCGTTGTTCAAACTCGACACGCGGTTTCCCTTATTGCGTTGTTGAATTTCGTTGCGAATACACAATTAAGGGGAAATCCTGTCGGATTGCGTACCGATATGGATTCCGATACAACTGGCGGCACTGGCGAGTGCCGACGACGACGACGAGGCAGAGACCGACAAAGACGAAGGCGCAAATCTCGATCTCCCTCGTACTCCAGATCGAGATCTCCAAGTTACGACAGCTCTTTAGATCGCGCTAACTGGCGCCACAGTGAGTACTACAATTCGGATATTTCGGTTTTTGGTCAGTTATGCAAACAGGTTAGTGACCTAACGGTTTTTATGAATAATTTTATGCAACAAAATGTGCAAAATGTGGGGGTGTCGGAACAACAGACACGTGTGGTATCCGAGCCCAGTACCTCGCAAGTACCCGACACTGCACCTCAATTAGCCAGTGTGCCACAATCTTGTACACCAGTTGAGGGAAATGATGACGATTTTTCCTTCCAATCTCTACAAACTACACTGAAGGACACTGGTATAGGCAAAACTGACCATGAACGATTTGAGTTAATTAATTCTTTACAGCTTTTTGGGTCCCCTGATTGGCTCAACATAAATTTCATTGAAACTCAAAAGACTTATTTATCTAAACCTGGTTTTGTAGAATTGGAATCCAATGATGATCTGAAACCTTTCGATAAAAACAAATTTCTACCCTCTTGTGAACGTACTTTATCTGCATTGTCTAACGCTGTATTATTACAAAGAAATATTTTACAACAGAATGTTACTTCCTTACTTTCATGGGTACGAGAACTTCAGGTAATTAATTACGATGAATTTTCTAGCAAAGTTAAGGAATTATTTAACGAAGATAAAACATACAATAAAATTTCCAACGACATCATGCAGATTATTTGTGGGAAAAGGGCGTCAATAATAAATAATCGAAGAAATGAATTATTGAAGTCCGTTCAAAATAATTATACAGTAGAAAAATTCAAAAAGATACCCCCATCTTCTGAATTTTTATTTGAACCAGAACAATTTTCTAAATTGCTTGACAGAGAAGGTGGTCCATCGAAAGTGCTTGCTAAACCACAACCGGCAAAACGAAATTTGTCTTTTTCGTCTACATCTAAAGGTCAGATCAAATTCCCTTTGAAAAACCAATTCATACAACCCTTTCGTACACCCAACACAGAGCCTTCAGGGAGTTCAAAACCTAGGGGGTTGGCGGCGTCTCGTGGAAAACGAAAGCACGAGCCTAGAAGGTCTCGCGAGGGTCGTCACATCGATTCCAAGAGACGCCGCTATGATTGACTCACATCGCTTCGAAGCGGGTCGCCTACAACACTTTTATCACAGGTGGGTGGCTCTAAGAGCTCCACCAGTTATATTGAAAATGATTTCCAATCTTCGAATACCATTTATAAGAAAGCCCCCTCTATTGATACCAGATTTGGATACTTACCAAACACCAGACTCTCCCCAAATGGCTGCAGAAATTCGGGCAATGTTAGATTTAAAGGTCTTAGAACTAGCGGAAGTAAGTCCCAGTTTTGTGTCACCGATGTTTTTAATTCAAAAAGCAGACCTTTCCTTCCGACCGATTTTCAATTTGAAATATCTAAACAATTATATAACAATAAAGAAATTTTACCTTATATCTCATTTCGAGATTCCAAATTTTCTGCAACCGGGAGACTGGATGACGAAAGTCGATATGTCACAAGCGTATTTTCACGTAAACGTCACGCCACCTCACCGACGTTTTCTAAGATTAATATTCAGACATGTACTTTACCAAATGACCTGCCTTCCGTTCGGTATAGCATGTGCCCCGAGGTGTTTTGCAATGTTAACAAACTTTGTGGCGCAGAGACTGCGAGAGGCGGGTGTCCGTATTGTAGTTTATCTCGACGATTTTCTAATCGTCAATCAAGATCGATGTTTGCTTCAGCGGCAAACTTCTTTAATCATAGAATTTCTTCAGGCTCTAGGATGGATTCTCAATTTCAAAAAATCTATTACGAATCCCACACAAAACATCGAATTCTTAGGAATTCAATGGAATACCCTACAGAACGAAAAATATCTTCCTCCCAAGAAGATAGTAAAACTACAAAAGGAGTTTCAGCGACTTCTTTTGAAGAAGACCTGCTCTCTCAGCGAAGCGAGGTCCGTTCTGGGGCGATTAAATTTTGCCAATTACGTAGTGCCACAGGGTCGATTACATTGCCGCCACTTTCAACGTCACCTTCGCACGCTACGCAAGGGAAAGCATCCAAGGCAGCAATACATGTTGCCGAAGGACGTCCTGTTGGATCTACAGTGGTGGCGGCGTGCGGTAAGCGATTTTTCTATGATTCATTTACCACAGATTACTCACTACCTAGTAACCGATGCTTCCAATTACGGTTGGGGAGCCCTACTAAACGACACGTGCCTTGCCGGGACGTGGGAACCTTACCAACAAACTTGGCACAGCAACCTCAAGGAGCTAGTAGCGATCCAGAGAGCGATAGAATCAAATACAGAGGGCTTACGCGGGGCCAGTTTGCTGATTCAGTCAGACAATGTAACGGCTCTCGCGTACTTAAGGAACGAAGGGGGCACGAAGTCATCAAAATTAATGAGTCAAACCCGCCAGGTATGTCAACTAATTCAAGACTTACAGATTGTAGTTACTTATCAACATCTACCAGGACGTTTCAACTGTGTGGCCGATCGACTGTCTCGAGGCAAATCGATACCAGAGTGGCATCTCCTACCAGAAGCGACACACAAAATATTTCAAAAATTCGGTATACCTCAGGTGGATCTCTTCGCATCAGCGCGAGCCCACGTAGTTCCCCATTACGCGTCCCTAGACCCGAGGGACGAGGCCGCTCTATTCCACAATGCCTTCAGCAGGCGATGGGAGTACCAACTAGCTTGGGTGTTTCCTCCTCCATCACTCATGCCTCGGGTTTTGACTCACCTAAACAATTGCAGAGGCCAGTATATTGTAGTAGCCCCCCACTGGATAAAGTCGTTTTGGAGACCAGATCTACAGAACAGAGCCCTCAGCAGGCCAGTTCTAATACACGACCTACAGAGAACTCTAATAGACGTAACTACCAACCTACCGCTCCCCAAGGTAACCGATTTGATATTGAAAGCTTGGCTGATTGGAGCTGGGACACCTTACTGAAAAATTGGACCCCAGCAGAGAAGGCCGTATTGATGAACGGTTGGCGGAAATCTACTTTGATGTCATATAAACCGGCCTGGAATCGATGGGTAAAGTGGTGTTTAAAAAACGAAGTTTCCATTATTACACCGCAAGCAAAAGACCTCGCCAAGTTCCTCGCAGATCTTCATATTACAGAAAAGCTTGCCCCATCAACCATACAGTTACATAAATCTGTTGTTTCCACTATTTGCGAACCGCATTTGAATAAAAAATTAAGTCAAGACACATTTGTGCGGCGAGTGTTAAAATCTGTTTCAGTAGCACGCCCCATTAATAGGAAAGTCCCCATTTGGGACCCGCAACAGGTTGTACAATGGCTTCAAAACAATGTGCCGATTAATATTTCATTTTTCGAAGCGTGTCGGCGTTGTGCTACAATATTATTACTTACATCGGGAAGGAGAGTTCATGATTTAACATTGTTATCCATTTCACCAGGTCACATACAAGAGGATAATACTAACATTATTTTGTGGCCAATATTTGGTTCGAAAACAGACACCGCACAACACCAACAATCGGGATGGAAACTTAGCCCTCATGATGTTCAAGCAATTTGCCCTGTGTACTGGGTAAAAAAGGTCATTGAACTATCGAAATCAAGAAGAGGCTCACTTCAACAACTATTCCTCACGACTCGAGGAACGCCGAAGCCTGCCTCCAGGACGGTCATTGGCGGTTGGGTAAGAACTGTTCTTAAATCTGCAGGTATAGACGCTACACCTGGCAGCAGTCGCTCTGCAGTTGCCTCTTACAACTGGTTATGTAACGTCCCATTAGACACCATACTCGAGAAAGGTAACTGGAGACGGGCTTCGACCTTCCATAAACATTACTGTAGAAAAATAAATAAGACTATTAGTGCTAATAATAACACATCAAATGTATCAAATTTATTTAATGCAATTTAGAATATTATTGAATTATTTACAAATGCATGCCAAATACGTAATTGTTGTCTATTTATCAAATTATACAATGTTTCTTACGGAATGTTAGTTTACTTACAAACTATAATACAAAGATTATCACTAAATAAATATCTTTCTTTTAAACAGTATGAAAACTTTAACGATTCACTTCATTTCTATCACATGACATTCACTTATTCACTGTAGCCCGTGTTCACTATTTAGCTTCTCACACCTCTCACCAGGTGGTAACAAACACTTCTCACCATACCCGGACAAGGCGAGGAATGCACAATGATAAGGTTTTACCTACCAATAAAACCGCCATTGTGCTCCGAGCCTTGTCCGGGCAATTTAAATTGCACCTGGTGAGAACAATGAGGGAAACCGCGTGTCGAGTTTGAACAACGGCCACCGCACCCCCACACTGGTGGAGGGGTGAGCAGCGTGGTGGTAAGGATCCAACGACCAATCGGAGGGCAGAAGAAGGAGAAATTCAGTGTTGCCAGTTGTCAGATCGTGTTTTGTACCAAAAATTTAGCAATAGCTCTCTCACCATACCCGGACAAGGCTCGGAGCACAATGGCGGTTTTATTGGTAGGTAAAACCTTATCATTATTGAAATTTGAATTTATGTATGCTTTGTTGTGTAATCTTAATGTGTGTGGTTGATAATTTCATCTCCCTTACAATTATTTTTTATTTCATTATTTTTTGTTTTGGTTATGAGTTAACCCTTGAAGCTCGCTTGCTCCTTTTAGTCTTGAGATGAAGTAGAAAATTATGTAAAATGTATAATTATTTACAGTGACAAATGCACCGAAAGAGCACCAGTTAGAGAGCGGCGGCGACGAGTTGGCGGAGGTGTCATGGCGTCACCCGCAGCAACCGTCCTATGCACCACCCATCTCGTCTGCTGCCGACCCCTACAGCGCGGCAGGTAGGTACATATACCATTTACATTCGTTCTTGTCGAACTTTATAGTTCGTATTTCACTCATAGTTACAAGAAAGCTTTGACATAACGGTAATGCAATTTAATAGTAATAATTTTGAATTAGTTTGGCAACCAAACTCATTGCATTCTTTTCTGTTTCTGTTCCAGGTTATTACGGTACAACAGCACTTCCTTTTCAAGCTTTTGGAGTCGGGGATGGGACTTGGTCCACCAATGGAACAGACCCGATGACTTTCCTCGGAGGATACAATCCTCACGATTCTTATGGAATGGATGGTAGCTAGTATTTATTCGAGTTACAGAAACATATCTCATTAATTGATAGATGTAAACCTCGACAAAATACCACCATTATTTCCTATACACTATACAAATTGCTATCAAATGCCTGTTATGGTCTACCAATCCTAAACAAGCAACATGATTGCAAAGTGCAATGAAATATATTTTTTACCATTAGTATTTTCTTGTCCAACTTTAGTTCCATGTTCTCATTTCAGGTGTATTCGGGCCATCAAATACGCCCTTTTCAACTGCCGCATTCGGGCAGCCAGCTTCAACATTTAATTATTTCCATGGTAATGGCGATTACTCAACTTGGGGTCAATTAGGTCGTGCAAAACAATATGACGATTACTACAGAGCTGATGGACTATATGTACCCGATGGAATTAAGGCGGTGGACGCGGGAGTGCAGGCACTCTCGCTCGACCATTCTAAGGATAAAGATCGCGCCCCCGAGCTTAAAGACGTATCGAGTGGAATGCAACCCAAAAAGATGACTTGGGCGTCAATCGCCAGTCAGCCGGCTAAACCCGCCCCTTCCTTACAAAGCAGTGGGTTGAAAAAGAAAGGCCCTGGCATGCCCCCTCCACCTATAGTGCCTGGTAAGCACAATATGGACATCAACGCATGGGATGCCGGCAAGAGCGCACCTGTCGTCACCGCACCGCCTCCGCCGCAAATGCAACCCCCACCTGTACCTGTACCAGTGCCGATGCCCGCACCGGCGCCTGCGCCAGCCCCTATGCAACGTGGCCCGCCGCCTCAACACCAGCCTCCAGCCGGCTGGGCACATGCACCTCGTGCACCACCACCACACATTCAACACCAACCGCGGCCGCCCATGCCCGCGCCACCGACCGTAGCCCCACCGCCTGCGCCACCCGCGGGCGCCCAAGCACACCCAGTACTCGATGAACTGCGTGTCAAGAATGATTACAATCCAAAAGAGTTCGATCTGAGTGCCCCACTCGCACGATTCTTCGTCATCAAATCGTATTCTGAGGATGACATCCACCGCAGTATCAAGTATGAGATTTGGTGCAGTACTGAGCACGGCAACAAGCGATTAGACGCCGCTTTCCGCGAACGTGAGAGGGAGGGCGGAATGGTCTATCTATTTTTCTCTGTGAATGGTAGTGGCCACTTCTGCGGGATGGCGCGTATGATGAGTGCCGTCGACTACAATTCTAATTCGAGTGTGTGGTCACAAGACAAGTGGAAGGGACAGTTCCGCGTGAAGTGGATTTATGTGAAGGACGTTCCAAATGTGCAACTGCGTCATATCAAATTAGAGAATAACGAAAATAAACCAGTCACGAACTCTCGCGACACTCAAGAGGTCCCACATGCAAAGGGCCTGCAGGTGTTACGTATTATGCATAGTTACTGCCATTCTACTTCTATTTTTGACGACTTCATTCATTACGAGAGGCGTCAAGAAGAGGAAGATTCTCGTAAAGTACCGCCTCACCCTCAGGAGAACAGTCGTGACGATCATGAGGGAGGCGGACGCGGATATCGTCCGTACCGCGATTATCGTGACCATCGTGATGGCCGAGATGGGCGTGACCGCGATGGACGTGACGGGCGTGACGGGCGTGATGGGCGTGATGGGCGCGATGGGCGCGATGGGCGCGATGGACGCGATGGACGCGAACACCGCGACGGACGTGAGTTACGCGACCATCGCGACACTCGCGACTCGCGCGACGTCCGCGATCATCGCGACGACCGTGATGGCAGGGATAATCGTGATCACAGCTACCGTGATCGTGATTCTAATAATTATAGACCTCACCATAAGGTATGTGTGATATCTACTCATGAGCCTTTATAATAGACGTAGTTTTTACTCTTTAATTATGTTTTGATGGTTTTCAGGACCGAGATGGCTCTCGCGGCCGTGGCCGTCCCCGAAATTAATTGAACTTGATATGCGAGGACTAGCTTCTCCCCATAGACAACTGGAGTTAAAATTGGTACAGCACTGCACACCAGATGTGTGTTTAGCATACATCGACGAGGAAGTCCTTTATCAACGTGACCTAACGTCGATGCGTTACTCCCTGAACAATTATAATGTAACATAGAGTTTTATTTTAAACAGTGCTTCACTAACGAAAAACTTTCAACAAATTAAAATGTGCTAAATATTTTATACCGAAAGAACGTTTAATTAAACAAACGCCTAGTGAACAGAACGTTAACTATATATGTACCAAACACTCGTCATGCGTCGGTTTCGCGTCCCATGGAAACGAGTAGAATTGTGGACTTTATTTCAAATTCGTGGACTGAATCAATGTAATTTTTATAACTAGGAAATTCTGTGGTGAGAGGAGTTGATCCTTTTGACTAGGGACTGGAGAAGGGTAATCAGGATGACATGAATATCACTCATTTCTGCTGATCAAGTGAAGTGTTAGAATGGTACCATGATCATCAGTGTCTGAAATGAAATGTAATGAAAACGTTGTTAGATATAATAACTGTGGTGATGAATTGTAACTTTTATATTGCAGACAAATTGTAATCAAATGAGGTGTGGACATTTTGTATACATTTTTTTAATACCAACTGAAGGACAGTTTTGTAAGTGCGTTCTCTCGTGGCATTGAGTTCAGTTTTACTTCATGTACTAAATGGTTTCACATTTATAAATTATTCTTAATTTGTTGCCATTGCCATGGAGTAAGATTGTTACAGCTGTATCAAATACTAAATGCGAACTCAATTATTTTACTGATTTTTACTATAGTTGTAGGTAGACGTGGATTGTTCCTTGTTGGATTTTTTAACATGTGTAAATATTATTAAAAAAATGTTTTATACTTATAAGTGCAACTACAGTGTGACGAGAGAAATTTGACGGACGACAAAATATAATATCCAATTTACCTTACAACCATTTGTTATACATATACACATATTATTTCCCCACCTTGATTTTAAAGTGCCTTTTTGATTTACAATAAATAAAACTTAATTTGAAGTTCATTCTTAATTTACGTAGATATAGCTCTAGAGCCACATTATGAATGGTATTTTTATTTTTCAATATATTAATTTTGTAATAAGTAATTTGCTTATGCATACATTTTTGTTTTAACAATTTTAGTTGTTAAAGGGAATATTATATTTCCTTTATGATGATGAGATGGGTTTCGGATTTGGCAAAATTATGTCATACCTAGTTAAAGTTTGTCTTAAACTGATACTGGATTAAATTTTCATAGAAATCTCAATCGAATTTTGGTTTTTCTGTAATTAACAGGTTCCCTACAATATTTCAAGATTATCATGCAAGTTGTTAGGCAGATAAAGAGCAGTAGAAGGTAAGAAATGAGAACCCTTGCCACAGGGTCGCAGTTAAATAAACTTGGTCAAGAGCACATTTAAGTTTAAATTAGCACTTTTTATGTAAATAATGCCATTGATTTAACTCTATATTCATGCTATATGAACGGTCCAGTGTCGAACTTGATGTGCTCAGGGAATGCAATAACCTTGGAAAAAAAATTTAAGAGTTATATCTTGTTTTGTAATGTATAATATATAAATCAATCAGCCCATGGCAGTGCACTACTGGACATAAGCCTCCACAGTGTACGCCATAGTACCCGATCACCCGTTTTCCGCATCCAACCAATACCCGCGACCTTCTTCAGATCGTCGGTCCATCTTGCAGGGGGATGTCCTAAGTTACGTTTGCCAAGACGTGGTCTCCACTTGAGAACCCGTCTACTCCATCGCTCATCGGTTATGCGACAGATGTGGCCAGCCTACTGCCACTTCAGCTTGCTACATTTCTGGACGATAGCACTTAAGTCTTATGCCGAATAACTTCGTTCCGGATTTTGTCCCTTAACGAGATACCCAGCATAGACCTTTCCATAGTTCGCTGAGCGACGTGTAGCTCACAGAGCCAATTTCACCGTCATATTCCACGTCTCGGCTCCGTAAGTCATGACCGGTAGGACGCATTGGTTGAAAACCCTGGTCTTCAGGCACTGCGGGAGTGGTGACGAGAAGACATGACGCAGTTTACCAAATGCTGCCCAACCCAGCTGCACTCTCCTAGCTATTTCACGCTCGAATTTGTCTCTGTCTAGTTGCAGGGTTTGCCCGAGGTAGTCATATTCTCGGACAACTTCGAGCGTTTTGCTATTAATCGAGATCGGCCTCTGGGATGACGAGTTCATTGAACAAGATCTTAGTGTTGTCCAAATTCATCCGAACACCGACCGATAATGAGGCAGCATTAAGACTTCACAGTTTTCTGCAGATCCTGCAGCGATTCTACCGTTATAACGATCTCGTCGGCAAAGCGAAGGTGTGTGATTTTGGCCACTGACATTGATGCCCAATCCGGTCCAGTCAAGTGTCTTGAAGACGTCCTCCGGAGCGTTTGAGAACAGTTTCGGAGAGATAACATCTCCCTGTCTCACGCCTCTATGCAACAGGATGGGTCTTGTCTTGTTGCTATGGACTTGAACGGACATCGTGGCCTTGCTGTTTTCAGATTTCTCAGCACCTCTACGTACCGCCAATCGACTTTGCATCGCCGCAAGGATTCTATTATGGAACTAGATGAACTAGAAGATAGCGATGCGCGACTTTGAATGATACTAATACTAATCATTTGAATGGGCAAATCATTCTAATAACTCGAATCCAAGCACAATCATTTGACTCGAGTTGAATGATTTATCAATACCGAATGCCTTATAGTCGGTTGTTGGGTGCACGAGTCGAATGATTATTATATCGGAACACCTAATTCATCATGTCCATACCACAAAATATGGGATATTTTGTCCCCGTCACATTTACAGTGTTTACCATATGTCAGAGAGAGCTGATGATCACGAGTAGAAACGCTCTATGGAATCTATGGATTAATACTACTAATTGGTAATGAATGACCATTCAAATCATTCGAATACGAAAATTAGTAGGTTACTAATTTGACATTCGAATTACAGGATTAGCGATTACTAACGTGTCGAATATTGAAATCATTCACAATCGCGCATTGCTACTAGAAGACTGACTTAGTTCAGTTGACCGATTGAACTAACTAGGATCGCTCCCGCTAAGGACCGATCATGCACAAGTCTAGTGGACAGAAGCACATTTCATATATAAAATTGTTTTCGCTGCTTTCCATCAGCCTGTTTGGAACCGTTTAAAGGCTCTGGATGGTTATGCTTTCGCCTAATAAAAGTGATTCTGATTATTAATTGTGTCATTGGATTAAGTAAGTTCACCACACTAATGACTACATAATATAATCCATTTCACATGGGATGAGTCCTATAACTAATCTTCCAACTAGGTTACAAAAATAAATAGTTAGTTTGTCATAGTCATATTGTACGGATAACAGCACATCAGACTACACATTTTTGTTCGAAAATAGCCTCCAGTTCAACGGAACAGGATACGTCAATGTGTAGCTTGATGTGCGGTTGATGTACACAAGAGGCGATTTTCGAACAAAAATGTGTAGACTGATGTGCTGTTGTCCGTATAAAAAACAAACAATATTGGTTGCAGTTGTAATTTTAAATAAAAATTAGAGTGTATGTAAAAAGAAAATGAAATGGTTTAAAATTAAAATAAATTACCGATTACATGATGCGTAAAACGGAATATATTATCCATAGAGATTTACACCATTAAATCGAATCGACTATTTTGTATTTCGCGTCAATAAGAGTGCGTACACTTTGTATGCGGGTTGTTTTCATTTAGGTTTTGAGCTTTGTAATGTTTTGGAGTAATTATTTAAATTTCGTTTCGTTTAGCCAAAACTCATCATAAAAAAAGTCACCTGAATCATGATAAGTGAAATTAACTAATAATATATATTAAACAACATTTGTTATGATTCTTTTTTGTTTGTTATGGTTTTTTTTTTAATATTATGCATAATAATTATAATGTTTTGGTGACTTAAATGACAGATTTAGGAAAGTAAAACATGAGGTTCATGCAGCGAGATGGGTAGATGACATCGTTGAAATTAGAGCATGATCGTAGTGGATAAAGTAAAACATGAGATTCATGCAGCGAGATGGATAGATGACATCGTCGAAATTAGCGCATGATCGTAGTGGATGGCACAAACTACGGGAAGCCTATATCCAGCAGTGGGTGAAGTCGGGCCGGGGGTCACGACAAATAATCTCAATTGAATCGGTTCTTTACTTCGGATATACAATGGCACAACTCTATTAATGTCAAATGTCGAAAACACAATGTGTCAAAAGTGTCAAACAGGCGGTATCTGTCAAACAAAGGCAAGCATCACGCAAAGTACAAGTGGATTCCTATCCCATGTCCACTCAATATTTGCTTGCTTTTGGTTTGTTCACTACGCGCGAGCAATCGGAATAGTTTGCTATAGAACGTCACGCCATGAGTGATATCAATAAAACGAAGCTATCGGACTCTTATCATGTAAAGATAATCCAGAGACGCTAATTAATTATGAAGTTATCTACTGTTTTTATTTCATTTATAGACTTGTTGCGAAGAAACGAATCAGTGTTCGAATGAAGATATTTTTGTGAAAATGAGACATGCATTCGGCCGAAATGCAAAAAAGTGTATCAGTGCAAGTAGATAGTGATTTCGCCTTGTTGCTACCCAGCGGTGCCTATGAGATAAAGAAAATGGAGCCAAGATCGAAGCTACGAAAAGTGATACTATTCTGTTTACTACTTTCATTGTTTGGGATGGTGGCGTTTGGATATTTCTGCCCTGAACAGGTGAGTAAGGGGCGCCTACGCAACGCTTTGTTGCACTTTTTGTTATAGACAAGTACTTATTAATAATTAAAATTATTTCTCAGAGAAAGTTCACAAACTTGCGCATGTTGCGTATAGAACTGTTTAAATACTACCATAGGATCATATATCTGTTGCAAATTATTTTCTGCTCAAGGCAGTGTTTGTCCAATTAATGCCCTTCTGTTATCAGTAAATAAATATCTAATTTATTGAAACACTCTTCTTGTATGTATGTATTATTTTTTTATTATTAATATTAAAGTAAACAGAGTGTAACATTGAATTATAAATGAATTGACAGATATCTTAGATTTTTAAACTTTGAATGAAATTCATAGAATGATGGCAAGTTTTGTCAGGCTCATATGATTTGAAAGACCTGTACTTTTAATTACGTATGTATGTACGTACATATGTAATTAAATTATGTAAATGTACGTACGTTTTCATAATGTTAGTTTTGAAAAGTACATTATGTGCTCACTGATAATTTAGTCATGATAAGTTAACTTAGAATTATGTTATGTTGTTAAGTTCTTATTGTCCATGTGTGTACATATCAGATTTTGGTTCCAGCATTTAAATTATTACTGAGTTGTGTATACATTATTATAACTTATGTATATCTATTTTAGACTCGCGCCGATCCTGTGACCATTATTATTATTGCTATGATATAAATTATTTGATGTCAAAAGAGTGAAGTGAGTTTTCATTGCAACATTACTTAAAGAAATTGTAAAATTATTACATTTTACGTGATTTTATATATAATGATTGATTTCTTATAGTTGATTGATCTGCAAAATAGTTTATGTTGATTGATATGCAAAGTAGTTTACATTTTTTAAATTTGTCTGAAGAAACATGAACATTAAGAGGTCCACATAGGAATTGAAACTATTTTTTTTTAATTTAAATTGCGTATTTGTTTTTTCAAACAAACAAAGTTTTTCTGACCCTTTACAGCTGTGACCATGGAACATGTAAAGTGCATGGAACATTTGTTTTTTTTCAAAAAAAGAAATATATACATGATTTAGATACAAAAATGTAACTAATGCAAAAACCTAAGAATTCGATTGAAAGTTCCAATTCTGAAAATTATAATATTCTATCTATTGCAGCATGGAGTACGCTGCGCAATACATAGCTATGTGCCAATTCATGTTATTTTTTATTTTTGCTATTTCAAGTTTTCATATGAAAATATAAAATTTGTTACAGTACATTCTTTTTGTATACCTGTCAATTTTGGTGTAATTAAGATGGTAAAAAGGAATGTTAATAAAATACCAAGTAAAAATACATTGTCTTAAAAAAGTGTTTCATTCAGGGCCTATGCAATCCCTCAGTACTGCGATCATACACTGATCTGTTGTGATCAAATAAAAATAACGTACATTTTACAAATACATGTTCTAGTTTTATTGATGGTTTATATGTATGTATTTATTTAGTCAATTCCATATGCTTGAAATAAATATATGTATGTTTGCGTGTGAATGAATATTGAGTTAGCAAAGCAAATAAAGTTAATAAAAATTAAAATAATTTCACGGTCATTTTAACTGATTGCTCTCATTAATAGACATTTTAATTAATGGTTTTCATTTTAAATTTTTATTGAATTGATATTCAATTATTTTATGTGAAATTACTCCACTAGTTTGTTATAATTATTAATACAAAGATCGAACACTCAGAAAAAATTCCTTCGATCCGGCCGGATTTGAAGTGACGTCTTCTAGCTTGCCGTGCCACACGCTATACCAACTAAGCCACGGAATGAACCAGCGGACCTCACAAATTTTTCTATGTGCTTGCGTTGTGTCTTTGTATTTGGTTTTTCAACAACTTTTTAGTTGTAGTCATAATGGTTTTAACTCTATATTTAACTTTGCATACCTACTTTATTTGTTTTACAACGTAATGTTTACTGTTGCTCTGTAATGTATATTTACATAATTATTTTGTAATTCAAACGTTTAGTTTTAAGTCCTAAGAATGACTTGTCAAAGATAACAAGGCTGTAAATGAGTCTAATCTAAAACAAACTTTGACTTGGACTAATCAAAAATGGCGAGCTAAGCAAGTTTGTTGTAATTACAAAATTAACTTTGCCAAGTTTAAGCAAGAAATTACATAGGGCGCACTATAAGTTTCCGGAACTAGTCACTTACATAAACAATTTTTAAAAAGTAATTACAACATTTGAAAATGGAACTCTTTGGCAGTAGAATACAGTTTGTTTCATCTGACTGTCACTTGTTTTTACATTGTGGCATCATTTTAGAAATTGGTTGTCTACTTCACCATGGATTTAACTTGTGAAAATTTTCGTAGTATGATTTTCTACGGCTTTAAGTGTAATGTAACAGCTCAGCGGAGCTTCGCTCGGCTTCAAACTGCTTTTGGCAATGAAGCACGATTCAAGACGACTATTTATAGCTGATTTGCAGAATTCAAACGCGCTCGTGTGAATCTCAGTAACGAATTTCGTGATGGTCGCCCGTCCACTACTGTGAACAACAAAAACATCGATGCTGTGCGCCGTATGATCAAAACAGACAGGCGTGTGACATACCATGAGATTCGGGCACCTTTAGGCATAGTCAATCAATTAATCAATCAATCAGCCTATTGCAATCCACTGCTGGACATAAGCCTCCCCAAGTATACGCCATAGTGCCCGATCACTCGTTTTCCGAATCCAACCACTACCCGCGACCTTCTTCAGATCGTCGGTCCATCTTGCAGGGGGACGTCCTACGTTACGTTTGCCGAGATGTGGTCTCCACTAGAGAACCCGTCTACTCCATCGCTCATCGGTTCTACGACAGATGTGGCCAGCCCACTGCCACTTCAGCTTGCTACATTTCTGGACGATGTCCAGATGTGTCTTCACGAGATACCGAGCATAGACCTTTCCATAGCTCGCTGAGCGACGTGTAGTCTGTGAGCCAGTTTCACCATCATATTCCACGTCTCGGCTCCGTAAGTAATGATCTGTAGGACGCATTGGCTATAAACCCAGGTCTTCAGGCACTGTGGGAGTGGTGACGAGAAGACATGACGCAGTTTCCCAAATGCTGCCCAACCCAGCTGCACTCTCCTAGCTATTTCACGTTCGAAATTGTCTCTGCCTAGATGCAGGGTTTGCCCGAGGTAGACATATTCTCGGACAACTTCGAGCGTTTCGCCATTAATTGAAATCGGCTCCGGGATGACGAGCTCATTGAACAACACCTTAGTCTTGTCCAAATTCATCCGAAGACCGACCGATAATGGGGCAGCGTTAAGGCTGTTCATCATTTTCTGCAGATCTTGCAGCGATTCTGCCATTATAACGATGTCGTCGGTAAAGCGAAGGTGTGTGAGATTTTCGTCATTAACATTGATGCCCAATCCGGTCCAATCAAGTGTCTTGAAGACGTCCTCTAGAGCATTTGAAAACAGTTTCGGAGAGATAACATCTCTCTGTCTCACGCCTCTGTGCAACTGGATGGGTCTTGTCTTGTTGCTTTGTACTTGGGCGGACACCGTGGCGTTGCTGTACAGATTTCTCAGCACCACTACGTACCGTCAATCGACTTGGCATAGCTGCAAGGATTCCAGAACAGCCCAGGTTTCGATGGAGTCGAAGGCTTTCTCATAGTCCACAAATGCTAGATACAGTCGCTGATTATACTCTTCGGACTTCTGTATAATCTGCCGAACAGTGTGTGTGTGGTCCACGGTGCTATGGTCTTTTCTAAACCCTGCCTGTTCCGGTGGCTGGAAAGCGTCAAATCTTCCGTCGAGACGATTTGTGAGGACACTCGAAAACAGTTTATAGACGTGGCTGAGGAGCGCGATAGGTCTGTAGTTCTTCAAGAGGGTTTTCTTGAAGAACAAAACTACCACGCTTCTGCTCTACGCCTCCGGGGTAGTCCCATTGGCTATGACGGCGTTGAATAGCTCCTTGAGCTTTCTGAGCACTGGGTCTCCTCCTTCCCTGAGAAGCTCAGAGGTTATTCCGTCTTCGCCGGGAGCCTTCCCATTATTAAGCTGTTTAAGAGCCCTCCCAATTTCGTCCTCGTCCACTTCTGGCAGATCGTTTGTGAAGTGGCGTAAAAGTGTGACTCTTGGGTCGTTCGCGTTGGGTAGTGACTTTGGAGTACGCGTGGCATAGACCGCTGTAAAAGCCTCGACTTCTGCGAGAATTTCTGGAACTGATGTGACACTTTTACCGTCCGAGGTATTTAGCTTCGTCAGTTGACATGTACCCAGTCTTTTTGTAAAAAATTTCGACCCCCGATTTCTCTCAATAGCTTCTCGTATGAGTTGTGTATTGAAGCTACGGAGGTCGCGTCTCACCGACTTGCGAATGGTTTTGTTGAGTCGACGAGCATCTGACGAAGCTTCCTCTGGCATCTCGCGTCGTGTCCTCATAAATTCCAGAGTCTCAGTCGTGAGCTTGGACTTTCGGGCTCCTCGCTGTGTTCCGAAGTGCTTAATTCCCTCTTCGCGAATTACCCCTTCCACACCTTCAAGGTCCTTGTCAACATTTGCCGTGGTTTCCAGCAACGCGAAGCGATTGCTCAGTTTCAACCGGAACGCTTCGGAGTCATGCATGGTTTGGAGCAGCGTTGGATGAATAAGAGATCTCATCATACGGCTTCTCTCGACCTTGAAGTCGATATTTAGGGTATCTCTTACGAGTATGTGGTCGCTACCGGTCGCTAATTGAATCTTGACCACTGAGATATACGCTTCTTGTCCGTAAAGATGAAGTCGATCTCGTTTTTCGTTATACCATTGGGGCATTGCCAGGTCCACTTCCTATGGGGCTTCTTCTTAAAGAAAGTGTTCATGCAGAACAGCCCCTGCATGTCCAGGAAGTTTACCAGCATTTGCACCCTTTGGTTTCGCCGTCCAAAGCCGTGTTGTCCGATACACGATTCCTCGCATTCGCTCACTCCCACTATGGCATTGAAGTCCCCCATAAGAACGTTGAAGTGGGTCTTGGTGGTGTTGTGTAGAGCCTTTCCCACGCCTTCGTACACGGCTTCGACCTCACTGTCCGAATATGTCGACGTCGGCGCATATACCTGTATAATCTTGAGAGAATATCTCTCGGTTAGCTTCAGGACAAGGTACGCTACCCGGGTTGATACACTGGATACCTATCCAGTGTATCACAATACAACGTGCTGGAGGTCCAGTAACGAAGAACTTTGTTGACAAGGAACCCTACGCCTCCTTGGGATAGTTGGTCGCCCTCTCGAAAGTAGAACAGGTGGCCAGATACTAGAATAGTCGTGTCCTCCCTCTGTCTTCGAACTTCAGACAACCCTATCACATGCCACCTTATTTTCTCTAGTTCCACCTCGAGTTGCATCAAACTTTCGTCCAGCCGCAGACTGCGTTGCCAAGGTCAATTTGTGGCAGCCTTCTGTAACCTAGGGATTTTTCGCACCCCCTGTCTTACCGAGGCTGCTGCCTTGGCCCGGAATAGTAAGACGGCCGGGAACTGGGGGCCGCTTCTTTCTTGGCTTTGACATTTTGGGGGTTAAAGCCCCTACTCACTACACTGGGCAAACCAGTTGGTGAGCGCAGAGCCGAGTCTCTCGTCAACAGCGCTGCTGCCCGCCGCTGACCAGGGTACTTAGGACTTGGCCTGTAGATGGATATACCGCCATCGCTTTCGGTCGTCAGAGCCTCGTTCGTTTGTCGGCAGGGTGCACCACGTGCAGGTGAGGATGAGTTTTGGGACATTAAGTTGTGAGTTTTGCCCCCACACACCCCATGGTTTAGGTATAGGCATGAGTCAAATACAATCAATATTACAGAAACATTTTGGTGTGAAAAACCTGTGCTCTCGGTGAATCCCACACAATTTGACTGAGGCTCAAAAACCGGATCGCGTCACTTGGGGCAATGCCGTGCATACGAGATTCAACGAAGGGGTGTCAAATTTGATGTGGGACATAGTAGCAGGTGATGAAACATGGATATATAGTTCCGATCCCAAAACAAAGCAGCAATCGAGCGTATGGGTCTTTCGAGATGAGCTGAAACCAACCAAAGTGGCGCGCGTGTAAACTGCCTCTAAGCGGATGATTGCTTCTTTTTTTAATAAAACTGGACACGTGGCTACTGTTGATTTGGAGAATCGTTGTACCGTGAATAGTGATTGGTACACGACCATTTGTTTGCCGGAAGTTATTGACAAACTTCGTAAAAATAACCGTAAACGCAGTATCATCTTGCACCACGATAATGCCAGTTCTTACACGGCCAGACCGACTGAATTCTTGAAGGTGAACAACGTTCACCTTATGAGCCATCCCGCGTACAGTCCCGACCTGGCACTTTGTGACTTTTATTTATTTCCAAAAATTAAGAACTAGTTACGCGGTCAACTATTTTCATCACCTGAAGAGGCTGTCGAAGAGTATGAAAAATATGTTTCAGAAATTGTCACGGAGGAGTGGCATAAATGTTTTCAAAATTGGTTCATTCGTATGAAAAAGTGCATTAACGCTAACGGAGAATATTCTGAGAAACAATAAATTCATTTCTGACCATTTATAGTGTTTTTTTCTTAAGCATTCAACTTTTAGTGCGCCCCACGTACAAAGAGAACTTAATGCTTAGGCCACACTTGGGCCACACAGGCGCCCGAGGAAGCGTTGCGGGCGCGGGAATTTTTGTAATATACGAGTTTATATGAACCCTGCCACACTGAAATATTACAAATAAACTTGTAATTTACATAAATTCCCGCGCCCGGAACGCTTCCGCGGGCGTCTCTCTGTGGCCAGAGCATAAAAGTTTAATTTAATTTCTAGCTTAAACTTAAGCATAGCTTGTTTAGTAAATTTTTTTTATTATATTTTTATTATTATTATTATTTATAATATATCAAGTGACAAGAAAAACAAGACTTCTCAGAGACACAAGAATGTCTACTGCTGCTAAAAACTTCCGTAAAACTTGCTTAGTTCGACATTTTTGCTTAGTCTAAGTCAATTATTCGATTTATAAATCTTAACCTACGATTACTTGCACTTTCCTTTAGTATTATACTAAAACTAGGCATTATTTGTAATGCAAGTGTATCAGTACCCGTCTGATGTGACATAATTAATCTTCTAATCTATTAACTGCCGTTTCGAGCCCTCGTCAACAGCGTTAATTAGAACAGGGTAGAGACTGCATGTGGCTTTCATTTGGTTTTTTGCATATACGCTTCATGAAATAGCGGGGTAAATACAGCGCCGTTCATATTATTGATGAAATGTGTTTCAACATATTTACTACGCCGTCTTATACCTAAAGGAAATATGTGTATGTATAGGTACACGCCCATCAAGTATATATGCATAGATAGACACTCATCCAGAATTTACATCAACAATTAAAGAAACATGAAAGATAATAATGCCTTATCATTTCTGAGAATTGTAATGTAATATACCTATTACGTGAGAAGAAAATATCGAATTACTCTCTGTTTTACGTTTTTATCTTTTATACCTACACCTTTGATATAGATACATCAAAGGTGTAGGTAGTAAAGTAGATACTTAATTAGTGCATCGGTAATGAAGATTAATAAGTCTTAACGTATCGCCATCGACCTTGCCGCTTGCTGCATTTGAACGATAAGTGGACCTTCCGTTTAAGCACAGCTTGACATCGGCCGCACAAGTTCCTATATTGAAATTGTTTCAAACAAGACTCCGCCATCGTTGCCCACAGCAAGTTACGCACACTCAACCCAGAAGCCGCCATATTAGTCCCAACATATTTGTTAATCCTATGAAAACTTCCTCGGAGTTGCGGTGAAAGATAAAGAAGACTCGACCACGATCCGACAACTTATTATCTCGACACAGCTTTCCTTTACTTCTCAAGCACTCAACTAAAACGAATTTCCTTTCATCAAATATTTACTTACTTGAGAACTATTTCTTAAAAGCATTTGCTCTTGGATTGGAACAATCAAACTTATTTTTCTGAGTATGAAAAAGGAATTCCTCTATTATAGGCTTGCATGAAATATTTAATTACAAATTTAAAAAATTTGAACTTCGTCTTAATTCGTCTTTCATTTTTAAGATGTTTCAAGGTAAATTAAGAGGTATCGAAATATTGCCTATAGCTCTAAAGTATAAATTTCGAAATAGTAACATTGATGTATTTGTATTAGGAATCGTGTGTTCTATTGGAAATAACTTGCGGCAACTGGTACTTAATTTGGGCAACTAAAACAGTTTAGCAAACGCATGTCCCCTGAGAACACATTCCTCGCCGTAAGAGGTGGTGTGTGTGAACTCCATTTCTTATATTTAATGGAACACCGAAGAAACATCCAATGAACTGCAAATGTATGCCTCGGAATTTAAAAAAAATACGAGTTCGAATCGAGCATATAAAAATCTAAAAGCTATTTTGGTTTGGTTCTTTAAATTCGAATCGTGGTCTCTCCCGAAAACAATTGAAGTCTTGCCTTTTTTGAAACGTGTGTCTGGCTTCCTATTTTGGCTGTATTATCTTTAAATTCGGAATGCAGGCATGACAGGGAATAAAATTGCATCTCATTGTATGGGTGCGTACCGTACACAGCGATGTATAGGCCGAGTGTCTTTGCGTGGTATCTACCCACATATGGCGCGGGCAAGTTGTCCTGTCCGGATTGCGAGTTGAATTGATAATGGATAGGATAACACCTGGCCACTGCTACAAACGCCCACTGCACGATTGCCATAGTTGCCACTCTACGAAAAGACTGTTGTTCTACATATTTTAAAATGTTACATCTTAGGTAATACACTATGTACGCCATGTTTATAGCCTAGTGTTTTAGGTTATTTATTACCTTTATTGTACTTAAGTCGCTCTTTTACAAGAAACGATTATATAGATATTAAATCTAAAACAACCAGGTAGTGGTCGTACAAGGTAAACCCTTAATTGCAGTATACTAGATCTGAATTAGACTTTTCCAGCGAATAAATTTTAAAAAGTAATGTGCTGTACATTACGTATTGCATCCGATAATTTTCATTTTACTGATTTAGAAAGCTGGTTTTACGTGTAATGCGTCGGTGATTTAACACAATTTAGAATTTGGAGTCCATTATTATATACCAATGCAATACGTAAATGCCCAACCAACTGGAACAATTGAGTACTAATTTATTCAATTGCATTTATGCGTATCAGTATGGGCAGCTGTTAAAGTGAAATAAGATGCCTGCTTTCAGTTAAATACGTAAATAAATATAAATATTAGATAACATTACATACATTGCTCTGATCTCGAAGTATATGCAGCACTTGTGTTATGGACATGGGAAACAACGACACAGTACCGCAAACACCCAGACCCGAGACAATGTAGAAAAGTTAGTTTTTACTACATTGACCCGGCCGGGAATCGATCCCGAGACCGCAGAGTTGGCGATACCGTGAAAATTGATGTACACACCACTCAACCACAGGTCATCAAGTTGTTCTAGAATCTAGGTTTTGTGGAAAACTTGAAAATGCTGTTGTTTCTGTAGCATCTATATCCGTGGGCATTTAAGATGTGCTTCATTAGTCATTGTTCATTAGGTTTGCGCTTTATGAGGTAGGCGTACAAAATAATCTCAAGGAACGATGATAAGTGAATATTGATTTTATTGAATATCATAAAATGTTTTCCTACAAACTAACATTTCGGGCCCTTTACAGGTCCCACAGTCACGGCTGACTGATTATGAAAAAAATAAATACTTACAAAGATCGAACACAGAAAAACTCCTCCGATCTGACAGGATTAGAACCTGCATCTGTATGCCAAACTTAGAGGATGGAAAAAAATAAAGGAAAGGAGTTGCCTTATCTACGGAATAAGCGTCCCCCCTACCTAAACCAAAAATGTCCACCAAAAATGGCGGATTTCATTAGTGTTGTACCATATTCATCGATAAGTCAATATCGATATGCAAATGTATGTTGAATGTTGAAACAGTTTTCTTTTGTTATGTTTGTAATTTGTATAGTTTGCTGTAATGAAAGTATGATTAAAATGTTTAATTAAAGTAGATCAATATTCATTGTTATATGGGAATATCCGGGATGATAGATATGAGATTTTGAATTTATTATTTTGCATTTACAAATGCTCACATATTACGAAAAATAATATAAATCAGGAGATCTCTGTGCATTTCCAATCTCAAGACTGATATTAGATTTTTTTTTAAAGGTTTCCAAATAGTTTAAGCTGTTTTGTATTCATGTATTGGTACAGAATTAATATCAGTGATTTTGATTTAGGTGAATCTAACACGTCCATTTAATTTTTTAAATAAATAAAATTACTTATATAATTGTAATAACATTATCGATAATCGTAAAATCAGATATAATTTTAATAATCGGTAAGTTTATTTGCCTAAAACATGGTATAATAGAAGATATAGCAAGAGACAGTGTCGGTACAAGCATGTTATATTAAACTACCACAACAAATAGTCACAAGTTGCAAATTAAATTTGCCAAGAATTATTAAATGTTATATAATGTTAGAATTGTCAGTGGGGAAAAATCGGAACGAGTGGATGGTTTTAAGGAACTGAGAATGCCTAGCAATGTCTCTTGTTTACTCAAAATTAAATATAAAATTATTTACCAATAAATACGACGATGGAATTGCATTATCATGTAATCTAGTTACATTCAGTTCTATTAAAATTTGACACTTCAAAATGGAGCGAACAAACGAAGGTGATATTTGATCCAATGATTATGTTCGGCAATTCTATAATTTCCAACCATTCTTTCTTTCTTTTTTCGTTTGTAGGTAAACTTTAAATATAAAAATAATAATCATGAAAAAATAAAAACCTCGTAGTAAATTGTTTTCATAAGAGAATATCGATAATATGTCTGCTTACAAGAACAACACTATCTCAAAATAATCGTTATCAAGAATTTTCAAAATATACTAACAAACAGGCAATCTAAAGTAACCAAAGCAAAATTCGGCAAGACTTATGAATAAACTACTTAAATGAGTCTAATTACATGAGATATTTGGGCTATTGTATGATTTATAGACAAAAAATAACACATGCCGGTGTAAGTAACATTCGGTTGATTTCTGCCTTTTCTTCTGCCGCACCGACGCCTTTAATCAATACTTAATTGTTCTCGCTGTCTATATTTTTGTCCAAATTTATTACAATTCATGCAAATAATTCAATAAAACATTTGGCCAAACATTGGTTTTGACATTTCATGTACGGATACGGATGTCAAAGGGTACTCCAAAAATGGTAAAATGAGGACAGTTGGCATTTAAGATGACGTTACGTATTTTCAATTCCCGTGTTTGACATAAATCAATATAGTGCTATCTGTTTTGGCTTACGACGGCACGCAGTAGATAAAGAAAGACAATAAAATGTTTATGTTTTCAACGTTTAAATGCATCATATACATAAAACGTCTAATTTATATTTGTCAATATAACATGTCCTAAGGCTTAGACTATGGAAACTAAAGGATATGTTATGTTGACTTATATAAATCAGATGTTATATGTATATGATGCATTTCGACATTGAAAACATAAACATGTTGTTGTCTTTGTTTAACTCTTGCGTGCCGTCTTAAGCCAAAAGAGATAGCATTACATTGGTCTGTGTCAAACACGGGAATCGAAAATACGTAACGTCATCTTAAATGCCAACCGTGTCCATTTCGCAGTACATGAGGTACATGATACGGTTGCCAAAGGGAAGTACATCAAATGTCAAAACAAATGTTTTTCCAAGTGTTTTATTGAATTATTCGCAAGTATTGTAATAAAATGTACAAAAATATTGGAACTGAGAACAATTAAGTATTAATAAAAGTTTGTCGCTGCAGCTTTACGGGATGTGGCGTTTGAAAAAGCGAAGATCGACCGAATGTAACATTGTAAAGGCACGTGTTATTTTTCTGTCAATAAATCACACAAAAGCCCAAATATCTCATGTAATTAGACTCATTTAAGTAGTATTCATAAATCTTGCCAAATTTTGCTTTGGCTACTTCAGATTGCCTGTTCGTTTGTATATTTTGATGATTGTTGTTAACGATTATTTTGAGATAGTGTTGTTCTTGGAAGCGTACATATTATCGATATTCTGCTATAAAAATAATTTACTAAGAGGTTCTTATTATTTTATTATTATTATTTTTACTATTTCAAGTTTACCTACAAATCAAAAAAAGAATGGTTGGAAATCATACCGCCGTATAATAGTGCCGAATATAAACATTGAATCAAAGACCGTCTTCATTTATTTTATTCGCTTCATTTTGAAGAGTCAAATTTTAACATAACTTTGAATGTAACTAGATTACATGATAATGCAATTCCATCATTAGGTAATAAACCTAACGAATAATTTTATATTTAATTTAGATTAAACAAGACACATTTACTAGGCATTCTCAGTTCCTGAAAACAAAATTATCCACTCGTTTCAGATTTTTTCCTACTGACAACTCTAACAACTAAAAATTCTTATTTTATAAAGCCAGCCATACAAAGGCCATGTTGGACTAACTTTGCAGGGTGAAGGGCAATACCAACGTATAGATAGCCTATTTGCCTTGCCTTGCCATCGTTCGGTGTCACTCGCCTAGCTGACCGAGTGAAGGCAATCGCTATGTATATATATATATATATACTAGATGCCGCGCGATGCGCCGGGCCGCTAAAGCGGCCCGCG
>NW_020653945.1:12907080-12967152 GCF_003589595.1 Hyposmocoma kahamanoa
TTTTTTTAAATGGGAAAGTATGGGGAAATCCGATACCATAGAAGACACAAGGAAACTATCTTAGGAACCATTTAGTATTTTTTTTTGTGAAAACGATTTTGGCATAGTTTTGGTCAAGCGTGATTTGTCTATAAAAATGAATAAAATTTATAAAATTATTTTTAGGTGTTAATCGTCTCAGTTTCATGAAGGGATCTTTTCATTGTATGTAATGAAAAAAATCGGGAAAACCAAAGTTGGTGAAATTTTATAAATTATTATTCATACAAAATCATAAAATTTCCATGCTTTTTTCTATTTCCGAGTTCTTTTAATTTTCCTTATTATATCAAACTCATTTGGGTAGCGTATATTAATTAATGTACGCTGTATTCGTCTGTGAAATCTTTAATTTTTTACATTTTGTAGAATCGCTTGCATTCCGAAAATCTGATGAAGGTCGGCCTTGATAAGATATGCAATATTTATTGAAAATGCATGTCTTTTTCAGCCAGTCTTTTTCTTTTTCTAAAAACATTTTACGGTACGATTACACTGTCTCCATTTTAAAATAAATGCCTTTTCAAAATAGTCCTTAAATATTGCTCTTAACTCTGGAATTTATTTTTCCGGGCAGCTTATTTCGAGAATTAATATTATTCTAACTTCCGAAGTTTTCTATCAATATTTTTTTCAGGAAAGTTAAAAAGTACATTGCATATTCATCTTTCTTGATAATTAAAGACGGTGTACCTAAAAGGAGAAAAACGCTCATATTGGTTTATCCATAAACTCACGTAATTGTATTGTCCTTATTCAATATTATGACTAAATATATTTTGGTTTTGTTACTTACTTTCATCGCGTTTTGAGGCCATATTGATCCACATAATAAATTAACAATCTACATATAAATATATCTTTAACAACACAAAAGTCATCAATAATATAATGAAATGAATTGACTTAATAACAGAAAATAAATTGAATTAGCGTTTTTTACTACCACAGAAGTGATGCAAAAATAAAGCAGGTTTACAGAAAACATTAACAAATGAAATTCGACATTCGAAACTTCAGTTCTATAGAAGAATGTTTAATTCTACCCGCATTTATAGTTTTTCTTAAATATACACAGTCACTAAACAGGCGTTTAACTTTGGGAAAGGCAAGTGGTCCTAACTGTTCACTTTAATATTTTAAACTACATCCCTTATTGCATCAAATAATTCATGTACGAATCTCGGCCATTTGCCTTTACACAAATTATAAAGAAAAGAAAAGAAAAGAAAGTTAACTAATTCATTTCAAAACGATGTATTAACGTATATTAAATGTATATAAAACTTGCTAAGGTAAATAATCGATTCACGGATAACCAGTGATTAATATTGCATTCGTTATGCAATTATTGCATATTGCGTTCCGAAAACCATATTTTTATATATTTTACTTTGCGAAATTTTCTTCTCTTATTTCATAAACAAAATCGATAGTATTTAGTAGCAATATATAGCAAAATTGATCGAGATTCTGATTATGTAACACTGACCTCGAAATTTCTCATTTTTCATTTTTCGACTTTTCGTCGCGTTTTGGGGTTTTGACCCGACCGTGTGACGCTTTGACTCTGCGCCAGTGTGAGTTGAGCTCAAATGCCGGCAATGTCCATTTTGTAAACATGTCTGTAAACTATAAAAAAAAAAAAGATTTTTTCTTTATAATACCAAATGACGGGACGAACAAGTCATTTGCCTGGTGGTAATCGACACGCCTGTCCATGACAGTTGCAGTGCCACTCAGAGCTTTAAATCACAAAGATCTGAGTGAGAGGCAGTGCCTCTGCGTTCTTCACCGTGACTCATACGTTGACAAGTCTCATGTGCCTGTAATTTCACCAGTACTCTTACCTTTCAAAACTGGAACGCAATAATGCTCACATTACTGCTTGGTGGCAGAAATACATAAGGTAGGTGGCAATAATTCCCCGGACGAACTCTTTCACAAGGAGTACAGCTGCTATAGCAGATCAATATAAATGACAAATGAGACGAACAATAACACAGACGTTCGCATTATTATTAAAATGTTATCTACGTCTCCACAGCCTGTCAATATTTCCTACATTCGCGACCAGCCCAACAAAGGATAAACGTATCCCGGCACGGGCCATGTGCCAGTTATACGTGTGTACATAGGATATACATATAAATTTATACTAACTCCTAACCGCTTTGTTTCTCTGCTTTACAATGTGCTTGTGCTTGTTTTACGGCCATTGTTGCCTCCATAGTAATTGTGATATCGGACAATACTTTTACAGGATATATTCGAATTTAATTTTTTTACTTATTTTGTTTGTTTTCCTAATCTTTTTGTGTTATGTAAGAGCACCTTGAAATTAAACGACATGGCGCTACAGCTGCGCTTCTAAATACTCGATATTGAGCAACTTGACATCAATTTGGTTAAATTACTGGCACATGGGCCTTGTCAACTTGTGTCCAGGGTGACGAGCACAGTGCCAGTGCCCCTCAGAGATTTGTGATTTAAAGCTGCAACTGTGGACAGGCGTGTCGCTTACCACCAGCCGCGCGACTTGTTCGTACCGTCATCGTCGGCACCATAAAAAAATGTTATTTGATTTTACCCTCGACGACGCAAAAAAGAAAGTGTGTGAAATGTGTGTCTGCCTGTGGCATCGTAGCTCCCAAACGCATGATCTGATCTAAAGCGATATTTTTTTGAAAGCTATTAATCGGGATGGTTCTTTGCTACGCTTTATGAACATCTGTTCAGCTGTTTAAAGATCATCAGCTCTTTTTCCAGTTAGCGTAGAGATCACAGTCGTAAAATGAATATTTATTTTACTTCCACTTGTCCGGCCGACTTGAAACTTATACATTGGAAATCCGATGGCATCACAATAATATGGTAACCTTGATCTGATGCTGCAACCAGGACAGTCTTGCAGTACAGATATATCTGAATAGTCGCCGCAAGTGTACCTACTTCGCGTACCCAAAAAAATAAGTTATAAACACTTAGTTGCCGCTGTTACGCTTCAGAACGCGTCCGGCCGCTATCGTAGTTAATCATTTGTCGAAAACGCGAAAAATGCTTAATTGTGCCATTAGACACTGAGATAACACCACAGCTGTGAGAAGATAAATGAACAGGGACGTTTCCTTACACAGTTATGTAATTTTGTAATCGGAATATGCATAATTTATTTTAAAGTCAATTATTTTCATTTTGAATGAATTTCGAGAAACAAATATGCAAAGAGTGTATACTGCTTGGTTTTCATACAGTGCGCGGTACTTGCGGTATCTATTTAAATATATGTCTGTGATTTGCAGTCTACCCAATACCTCAACTAAGTATAGTAAAACTATCGTGTATGGGCTTGTCAAATTGTTCTCGATAAGTTTTTAGCTTACGGATGGTGACTGATTTTTTGAAGTGTATTGTTTTGTGTCTAGGATTTTTAATTTTAATTTAAGTGACATAGTTACTTTCTGTCCGTTAGACAATGTCAAACTCAAATCTTATTACAAGTCATAGTTTGTTTGTTGCAATTAAAAGATCCGCCAGGTTAACGTTGCGTTACATTCAAAATGAACGTGTGCGCGCTGACAATTTTACAAAATGAAATCGTTTTAACTAAACACTAAAAGCCGTTTCAGGAGATTACTCCTCGAATAAATTCACTCTTTACTACCTAAGTTCAGAATTGGAATAGTTTGTCATTAAATGAGATCGTACTGATACTAACACATTTACTGAACTGTTATATTTCATAATGTAAATGTCTTTCAAGTAGATTAATAGCAAACAGAGAACGTAACTTGTTTAACTTCGTGGTGGTACGCTAATGTTGTTTAAAGTTGTGATGTATTTGTACGAGTACTTTATATATAGTGCAACATTGGTGTTGAATACATCTCGTACTACCCGACTATGGTGTCAATAGTGCCAATCACACTCCTGAAGTATATCCGGCTTACGTCAATACAGTGATAGGTACTCTTTGTGTGTATTTATTTGAGTCTTGTGAATGTGTTTATACCAGCTTTTGATGTCAGTCATATAATGTAGGTATATGATTAAGTGATCAAAGGTCCGATCTATAATTTAGAACTTCATCGTGTAGATGTGGTACGTGTCGAGACACAGTATCGAAACAAAAATATCGATACTGTACTTATGAGTAGTAACAGTATCGTACTCATAAAAGTATCGAAACAAAAGTATCGATAACTCAAGGTATTGATACTCGAGAAACATTTACGAAACGAGAACGGAAAATGTCAATTGAAATGTTGCTAATTATTTTTCTTCTTTCTCATTCTTATAAAGGTGCAAAGGGTAGCATACTCTAGGTATATAGCCATGTCATTTGTAATGAAGGTTTGCCATTAAAAAAAGTCGCTAGGTGGCTTGCGCTATTATGATATGATATATTATGATATGAGGTGTCCTAAGTAGGAGTTATTCGAAAGGATACGACACGATACTTGTCAAAAAGTACTAATACCAGAAAAGTATCGAATGAAAAATATCGAGTACAAAAGTATCGGTATGAAAAGGAAAAGTACTCGATATCAAAAAGTATCGATACTTTTTCCGTGTCCCTAGGTACGTGGTACGTAAACCGGTGAAACACAGTTACAACGATCGCGTGAATAGATTTGATAGCTCATACTGGAAGGTGACAGCTAGAAGATAGCTTTACTCAACTCTTGTCGATATTGTAAAAATTTTTCAGAATTTTTAGTAGCTGTTCAAGTTCTCAAGTTTTTTTGTGAAAGACTTCGTCCGGGGAAGTACTGTCATCTTACCGATTTCTGCTGTCATGCAGTTCTGTAAGCATTGTTGCGTGCCGGTTATGAAGGGTCCTGGAGAAATTACAGGTACATGGGACTTGTCAACTTATGTCTTAGTGTGACGGGCACAGTGGCAGTGCCCCTCAGATCTTTGCAATTTAGAGCTTTGAGTGGCACTGCAACTGTCGGATAGGCGTGTCGCTGACCACAAGTCACGACTTGTTCGCCCCGACGCTTGATATAAAAAGTAATTATAAAAAAAGTAATTTCAGCGTTACGTGTCTTGTTTACATTATGACCTGTATTTAAAGTTGAGAATTCTGAATTGTTGACTTCAATTCCATGGTTTAGTTACATTTCACGTCTAACTTTAGAGTCCGGAATTCCCTGAAGCTTCTCGCAATTATTCTACAAGTGATATAATGTCTAAAACATTATACGGTTAATTAAACAATACATAAGTATGTAAACTATGTACATTTGCATCTGTCTATAAATATCAAATTTGGTGAAACCAATTTCACTTTAAAGAGAATTTCAAATGTGCTTTCAAGGTAAAGAGCTTTTTTATTAAAGAAAAGTTCAATTTAGCAGATCTCATGAAAAGAATTCTCTTTTCAACTGTCTTTTTATATCGATTTAGTGTTGCTTGATTTAATCCAAATTGCACTGACGTATTTCGAATTTGCGACTGAATGTGTTTTGTATGAAAAACTTCGCCATTTACTACTACCGTACATAGCAAAGTCTTAAGATGAATTTTAAATGGACATACTATCGTTTATATCTTTTCTATCTATTGCATATGTCATTGTTAATTAAACAGAGTTTTAACTACCTTTGTGGCAGAACGGTTACCACGCTGGACTGATACGCAGAGAATCCGGGTTCGATTCCCGGGCCGGGAGAAATATTTGCATGGCCTACATTTATTTCTCTCGTGAGTTTGGGTGCAATTTGTGGTTGTCTGTGTGTGTGTTCAGGGCACCCGCGATACAGGGTTTCCCTATTGTGGAGCTATGAGTGTGTGCGCGTTAGTATTAATATTAGTAGAGTAGAAGGTAATCATGTATTTTAATTATGCTACTACTTATCGATTATGTACGTATGTACTCGTATAAGTAAAAATATTATGCGATACGATTAGGTATACTTATCTGAGGTGCAAACATTATAGTTGGTTAGTTTTATTATACATTAATCTTAGTCTTTTCCTTTTAAAGTAGGTATAAAGTAACGTACGTGAATTTTTCAGTCAGCTCCTTTAACTATTTATTTTCCGCACTTTGTGAAAATTCATAATGCGAGAATCTTGAACCATTGTCCGCGGCAGACGTTCATTCTTTGAGCAGAGTGCGCCGATATCGAATTCGATTTCACTAGTAATTTCCGCAATCCGCACACGTCGCACGCCACCACCCGTCGTCGCCCACATACGAACTCGCCTTAAAGAATTCCCGCTTCAGCCCAATGGAGGAAATGAAAATCGTTCCCGTTGTAAATCGTGTGCATGTGAATTATCGGCCTTTGTGATTTAAAATTCCGCGCAAAATATGTCCATTATATTTCAGTTTCAGATGAATTTGAAATTTCATGCAGGCTTTTCTTTGCAGAGGCCGTGTAACTGTCAGCGGGCGCGAAAACGCTGCCATTGTTTTCGGCCACACAGCAACGAAATATGGCTCTTTTCGAGATACTCTACCGGCTGGAAGTGAGTACCCTTTTGTTCATCTCACATATTTTAAAATCCCACATGTGAATCGAAAATTCATAACCGTCGAAGAATATATCCCTAAATATTGTCTATTCATGAGTTTTTTGCTGATACCATAATGTTTGTTTAACTATATTTGTTAGTCGACAAGCAGAGTAATCTGTAACACGTGTCTCATTATACTCCTTACATTAGCATCCTGCAGGCGACAAGGAGTTTAATAGCTGCCATATTGTAATAAATTCATGTCGTGGGGACAATTGGAAGGTTAAAATTTGAATTTGAAATATTATTGTGCGGATAGTCGATTACATCAGCGACGGCGGCACGGTTGCTAGTCCTTGAACGTTAGGCGCCGCTGCCGGGGCGGTGGGCGTCGTCGGCTAGCTAACGCCTGATTTGGACATGCAAATGTGCCGAATGTGCGTACTTGGCCCATGCAAATCACCTCTCCTGACCATTGTCCGCCGCCCTTGGGATTATTTGGCTGGCTGCGCAGACGTGGCCAGCATTGTGGATTGAAAACGAATTTCGATTGATTGTTCAACGGGCCAGTGGTCGCAAACAGTGTATGCAAATGAGCTCTAATATAATTTCGGCAAGTTACGCTCATATTGACTGTTTTATTGTTCGTTGTTGATTGAAATATTTAACAATAATAATGGAATGGAAATACGAGTGTGGATTGAAAAGCCTAGCCAAAATAAAATACGTAAAATTTTTTTTTTCAACGTAATTTCCATCTAGCTGTATGCATTTCTACCTCTCGCTTTCCAAAGCTACTACAACGGTTTAAAAAACAATTCTGACTTTGTATACATGTCTGTGGACTATTGTCTGAACTGCTCATGTAAATTTACATAATTTGTGAAATTAATAATTTTAGTCTATATTATATACTTGCATAAATAAAAAAACAGTGTAAACCACACTCACAAAGAACAATAGCGAAATTATTGTTGAAAAGAATTCAAATTCAAACGTCATAATTACAAGGTTGAGTAAAATAAATTCATTACATTTTTCAAATTTTACTAAAGGCCTGTTTAAGTCTGGACATAAAATAATGTTTAAATTAATTTAAACAAAGTAATTTAAAAAAAGTTTTTTTATTAAAATTACTAATTAGATTGTAACCGGATTGATATCTACAACTGTCAGTTGTAGATATTACAGTGAAGTCGTAATCAACTCCATGCAGCCAAGATCGACTGCATGCTAACTGCATGCATGAAGTAGGTTTTGACTTTTTTTTTAATAAGTGCGCATTTGATTGATTTCCATCTCACCTGATGGAAAGTGATGATTAGGTCGACGTTGTAGTATGCACACCTAAATAGTGGCTATTCACTCTCGCCTTGAAAAGATCCAAGTTATAGCGTTAATGCGTGAAGTCGTTCCCAGCCTAACCGTCAAAAAGAGATTTTCAATACCTACGTGTAGATTAGTCTACATTAAGTTAGTTCACGAAATATTAAATATACTGGTTCAAACGATTATAATAAGAGATAACTACGTTATTGCAAACAATTAAATAGAAAATCCTCGAAATACATCACGCGAGACAGAGGTAAAACTGACAAAAAGTTCCAATATCGCAAAATAGATCGCATGTTTCACAAATAAATAATTTGTGCCTGAGTTAGTAGGGCTTGGTACCTATATACTAACTTAGTTTTCTTTTGTTATGGCTTAACTTCGTGCCTATTGACCATACCTTATAAAAAATATTTTCCTCTGAATTTTTGTCATAAACCACGGCACCATTCAGCTTCTATTAACTCTGTTTAAGGCTTCTGTAACTTATTATAATGTAAATACACCAAATATATTTTATTCAATTATGTAAAATATAATATCCCAAACTTCAAATTGAAATATCTTTATTCCACACTTCACAGAACAGTAAACATAAAGTGTACAATAGTATGCTGAGCTTATTGTTTCGCTCTTAGCAAAGTATTCCATCGTGATTAGCATCCCAAAAAATAGGCACCAAGGCCTTGCCTTTATTTGAGGTCGGTTGGCATTTTTTCCGCTGTTTGGATTGTTGTTTTTTCTTAGTAAGGTGATGAATCTGTGTTTCATCCGTTAATCCAAATTCAGTTTAAAAAGCATCGCGGTCAGTCTTAAAACATCTCATAAACTATCACGAGAAATTGTGAGCCGAATTCGTTTTTAATCAACTAAAAAAATTTTGGGACTCACCTAGCCAATTTGTGTTCTTTCGTACGGGATGCCTATAGGTTTTGCAATCTCCCTGACAAGCAATCTGTAGTATTCCAATCTCCCTGACAGGCAATCTGTAGTATTCCAACATGAGATCACATACTTTTTGTCGATGTTTTCTTCTGTCGTAGACGTAGTGAGCCTGCCTGCGCGCGAGTCATCTTCGATGCTCTCTCGTCTACGTTTGTATTCTGCAACCTATTTATTCACAGCGGTATACGACGGAGCAGATTCCACTAACGTTGTTTTCATTTGATCGTGGATCTCTTTGGGTTTATTTATTTTTGAACTTGTACTTGATTGTACAAAATTGAACAATTTCAATTATCACCATTTTCAATTGCAATGTTTTCTGCACTTGGTCTCACTTAATTCCAACTAACTTAAAAAAAACGCAAATGCTACAACAATTTGCACTATGACAACCAAAGGGTATAAACGTAATGAGGAAAATACCTATAATATAAATATAATAAATAATTGAAGCCATGTATGTACTTCATTGAAAAACGAAGTTACAATATAGAAAAGTATTTATCACCAAAATTCATGCCGTAAACTCATAATAATGTAATAACACCATACAGTGTTTCATGTATTATGATCATAAAAAGGTAAGACTCTAGTACAAACTGGTTTTAAACGGTACCCTGTTAATGAAATTCGCTACAATTGTTGGCAAGAGTTTCACGCAGCTCTACTAGCTTCAATAAAACAATCGTTAAAAAGTATATATAAATCAAAGCTGTTATAGTACTGTAATAATGGTAGGGGTACTATTCGGTTATGAAAGATTGGTAAAAGTATACCATTTTGAAGTTTTTGTAGGGATAAACAGTAAACAAAAAAATATGTAGAGAAATTTCACAGAGGGGAAAAACTGACAAAAAATTAAATGATCCGATCCAGTTACAACCGTTTATTACAATTACTAGTTTTACAGTTACTTACACGATTTTGCCTGCAAAATAGCCAATGTTTCCATGTCGTCATGAAAGTGCAAGCCAACGAATCTGATGCTACTACCATAGTATGTATCATAAGACAAATATGGTAACCCCATTCATATGTAGTGCAGCTCACTTTGTAGTGCACACGTTATGTACACGCCCGTTGGACGCCGTGTACGAACACACATTCACAGAATAATGAAAGACGCGTGAGACGACCAGCGCTATGCAACGTGACTGCATCGCGAAATTATGCGAAAGTGTGCGTCCGTACACGGCATGAGGCGAACGTGCACTCATACAAACCGCGCTGCTACGTTTGTATAGATTTCATTATTGTGTTATTATTATACTTTGCTACTACAGTAAAGCCTTAGACCATAAGTTCGCAAACTTTTTGTCTCACCGCTCACTTAGGCAAGATCAAAAAATTTCAACGCCTACCACCACAAAAAATAATTGAAAACAAGTACTTTTATGTTAACACAAAAACTCACAAGGAAAAAGTGTAGTGTTTATGTAGATAATTCAAGTATTTTGTAATGCCGTAGCACCTTCTGGACTGCATCAACGCCCCCAATTACTTTTGAGGCCCTACCGCCCCCAGGACTCTTCAGCGCCCTATGGGGCGCGTTAGGGACCGACTTAGCTACCAGCTGCCGTGCCGATGCCGGCTACCGACCGTGCGCATCTCATTGCTATGCTCGACCCGTGCCTCGTAAATTAACTCCTCATAACGTCACCTAGCAGGTACTTATTGAATCGGCCGCGTGGTGGTCTACTCAGCACACCAAGCATGTTACAGAACAATAGACAGCTACTAGTTTTATTTTAATCAATTAGACGGTTTTTGAAAGAAACGCCAGTACTAGATAATCTTATTTATTTACACATCTCTTCGAAATTATACTTTATAATAAATGCTCTTTTTTCGAGTTTCGAGTGCGCTTTTAAAATGAAAAGGACATTTATTTGATTTAAGTTAGACGGTCGTGTTTACGTAATCCCTATACGCTTAAAGATCTAGCAGTAGAGCTCCTTGCGAAAGAGTTCATCCAGGAAAGTACCTTACCTATTTCTGCTGCCAAGCAGTAATGTGAGCATTACTGTGTCTAAGTTTTGAAGGGTAAGGGTGCTGCGTGTGAAATTACAATCACATGAGACTTGTCAAAATTATGTCTTAGGGTGGGTTAGCGGAGGTTACCGGGAAGTACGCGAAACCGGATTCACCCCCTAGTTTGCCACCCTTAGAGGTGGAACATTTTCTTCAAATTTAAATCTGAGGTACCCGCTTTCCAACAAAAAAAGTCGGTTAAAAAAGGTAGCAATGACATTTATTTGAAAATATATTAAAAAATATTAAAATAAATGTTTATTAAAATAAAGTTTACAATATTTATCATTGCTATATTTAATATCTTGTAAGATTAGGTATATGTATATTAACTTCTAAAAGGCTTCTTCATATACAGTATTCTGTTTTTAATAAGCTTATTTGTATCCAATTCTGCTCCGATAGTAACATATTCCGTCGTCTTGTTTACTACGTCCGTTGCTTAAGTGCCGGTGTTAGAAATACAAAGGGTCATTTTCAAAGTGTGAGCTTGAGAGGTCGTTGATGGTGCGGCGCGGTGGGAGACCTCGTAACGATCTATTGAATACTACGTAACTTCAAATATTTTGTTTATTGTTATTGTTATTATATTATTATTGCTTCCTGTCCTTCAATTGCAGAAGAAGACTAATGTTCACATTGTGACGAGAAATTATCCTATCCATAAAATAAATTTGTTCTTCGAATCGTCTGCTTAGGCATAATGGTTTTTTTTATAATACCTATTAAGTGACGGGACGAACAAGTCATGCGCCTAATGGTAAGCTACACGCCTGTCCATAACAGTTGCAGTGCCACTCAGAGCTTTAAATCGTAAAGATCTTAGGGGCACTACCTCTGGGACCTTCACCCTAAGACATAAGTTCACAAGTCCCATGTGCCTGTAATTTTACCAGCTCCCTTACCCTTCAAAACTGAAACACAATAATGCTCACATTACTGCTTGACGGCAGAAATGGGGAAGGTGGCAGTACTTCCCTGGACGAACTCTTTCACAAGGAGCTCTACTGTTACTAAATTTATTATTATTGCTTCCTGTCCTTTATTTGCAGAAGAAGACTAATGTTCACATTGTGACAAGAATTTATCCTATCCGATAAAATACATTTGTTCTTCGAATCGTCTGTTTAGGCACAATGGTATTTTTTTATAATATCAAGTGACGGGACGAACAAGTTGTGCGCCTGGTGGTAAGCTACACGCTTGTCCCTAACAGTTGCAGTGCCACTCAGAGCTTTAAATCACAAAGATCTGGGGGGCCGCTGTACCCGACACCCTGAGACATAAGTTGACAAGTCCCATGCGCCTGTAATTTCATCAGTACCCTTATCCTTTCAAAACCGGAACACAGTAATGCTGACATTAACTGCTTGGCGGCAGAAATATGTAAGGTGGCAGTATTACCCTGGACGAACTCTTTCATAAGGAGCTCTACTGCGACTAAAAGGGTGCTCAGACGCACTGTTCATATGATTATTGGATAAAGGTACTGACTTACTTACTTGTAATGCGTTTAGAAGTCGTTAAGGACATTCTCACTGAGTGATAGCAGATAGAGGTGGCGTCACTATCTCCGGTTGCTTGTAAGCTATTAATTCGGTTAACGCAGTCCGCACCGCGGACCTCCCAAGTAGACATTCGCCCCGGCGCGGGAGGTCGCACTCTTCCCCTTATTATACGTCTTGTACCTCTTTAAACTAAGATTAGCTGCATTGTACTTTGTGTTTGCTCACTAATACTCGAGAAATTAAAGTGTGGGTAAACAGAGTTGCCTTAAAAGGTGTTATTATCCAGTAGTCCTTGTGGGCGTTATTCTTAATAGGCTGATAAACACCAGATAAAGATCTACACCAGTTGGAGAAGGGCGTAATTTGTGTTAGCAAAGTAATTGTTGTGAAGTAAAATGAACAAGTGTTTGCTGCAAAAGTTCTGCAACTGTTTATTTCGGTCATTTATTTGTCGTGGTATTCCATTTCTCGACGTTGAGACTAACGTCAATACGTCTGATTGGTATTTTGATAGCTGTGGTTGTCTTGATATTTATTATGGAATGTTATGAAATGAGAACTCGACTATCTCAACATCTGTTTTATTGCTCGTGTTTTTTTTTCTGTTGACGGTTTGATATTTCAACTAATTTCCCTACAGATGTTTTAGTTCAGTTGCTATGGTTATTTTTTTGTTAATAAGAGTAGGTATACTTGTTCATTTAAGTTTAAGATTTGATTATACAATCACAATATGTAAGTAGGAACTAATAAACTGTCTAATTTTATTTACAACTAAAATTTTCAATCTCTCCAAATAACGCCGTAAATAACTTGCATTAATTTGACTAAATGTATATCCTGTAAAAAATAATATAAACTCTTTTAGAATATACATTTTACAATATATACAAACTAAGCAATAACAAGATTAGTTAAATATAGTTTGAGTAGTGTTAAAGAGTTGCAGTTGGATCGACTTGAGTTTCGGTCCGACTCGGGCCCTTCTATCTGCGGTCCAATCTATCACGTCCCCGCTATCTCCACTGTAAATTAACTTGAAGTATCTGCCAAGAGTTGCGACCTGCATCCTATGCCATTAGTCACCAGTAATCAGAGCTATTAAATCATGATAATGATGGAGAAACACTTCTTTATGCCAATATGACCTATAACAACTAATTAGCTGTTAAAGGTCATAGTGCTTTTGCAGCTGTCAGCAGCTATTAAAAATTGGTCTGAATATAAAGTGACAGTAAGCTTAATGTTAGCTTAGTTTTGGATTGAGTATTTAAATTTATTCCAACGATCTTTGACATAAAGTTTTATTCAGTAAGTTAGACTTCTTTGCATTTTTTTGGAAAATCGACGAGAAAAAACAAAACCATTGCATGGCACTCATAGGTATAGTTTATTTATAAAACCGTAATCATTATTAATACAAAGATCGAACACTCAGAAAAAATTCCTTCGATCCGGTCGGATCCGACGTCTTCTTGCATACCGTGCCAGACGCTATACCAACTAAGCCACGGAACGAACCAACGGACCTCACGAATTTCTCTATGTGCTTGCGTCGTATCTTTGTAATTGGTCTTTCAACGACTTTTTAGTCGTAGCGCCATCTATGTGAAATCTATTACAGATTTATCACCCAGTTAGTACCTTTACAGCTACCAGTCCTGGCGAGAGATGTCGCTATTCACTGGGTTAATTAAATTTTTATTGAATTGTTCGATCTTTGTATTAATAATTATAACAAACTAGTGGAGTAATTTCACAAAAAATAATTGAATATCAATTCAATAAAAATTTAATTAAACCGTAATCAGTTTAAATAGTTTGTACAGTCAGAATCAAAATAATCAAACCAATCGAAAATATCTAAACATAAGTATATTAAAAGTTAAACTCGTGTTAATATGTTAATAGGCTTTAAATTAAAACAGAAATTATTTGAAAACTATTTAAAGCGCCTTAGCGTCCTGGATGTAAGGTTTTATTTAACAAATGTTCAGATTGTTTTGGTTCATTTTAATGCTTAGATCATTTTGATGTCAACTCTACATAATGAAACAATAGCTTGTGGTTTGAATCAATATATTATAACATTTAGAACGAAATTTACACAAACGTAACAATAATAACATCGAACAATAAATAAAACAAGACTTGTAGACAGTTATTTCGTTAGGTTTCATACGTTTTCAAACTTCTCTAGTAATTTCTTACTGTACAATTCCACGATAGCTATAGACATATATTAGCAGCAGAGCTTTGTGTGGAAGAGTCCGTCCAGGGAAGCACTGCCACCTTACCTATTTCTGCGGCCATTACTGCTTTCCTGTTTTGAAGAGTAAAGGTGCTGGTTAAATTACAGGCACATGGGATTTGTCAACTTATGTCTCAGGTTGACACATGCAGCAGCAGTATCCCGTAAGCTTTAAGTGGCACTGCAAATGGACAGGTATGTCGCTTACCACCAGGCTCCGACTTGCCCGTCCTGTCACTTATGTCCACTTGCACTAAACTAAAGTCCGTCTTAAACCAATGTTTGTAATGCAAAAGGCGCTCTTAATACCTTGTCATGTATTAAAAGTGTCTTATACATTTCAGCATTGGTTTTAGATGTATTTAAGTTTAGTGCAAATGGACATTAGTGTCATAAAAAGTCATAATTCTGTATCTCTTTGTGATAATTTTTCGCGGATATCATCTAGCATTATTTCGAATCTAATACATTCTCAAGCTATTTGTCATGTTTTGCATACCAACATTTATTGTTGATGTGGGTTTTTAAATTTCATACATGTTTTATACTCAACAGGAAACAATATATACTAGAACCGACATCGGCAGTTTTTAACGACGCAACTTATGAGAAGATTAACGATTTATCTGTCGATTAGTTACAATTTATGACCGTGACCTTAAAATAGATATTTCCAATAATAAGACATTTGCATTAATGTCGCTGTGAGTAAGATATCGTACAATGTCAGCTGTTAGATAATTACATTAGTTCATATGAAATACTTGGCGCTGCATCAAGACATCTTTATTGGCTGGTTTGATAAACAGCGAACTAGAGCTAGTGCGTGAATTAATCGGTCGTTGGCCTCTCGATGCAGCAGTTCATTGGTCGTGCACAACAAAACCTGTGTTTGTTAGTAATTAATTAACATGTTTGTATTGTTATCGACAGCCGTGTCGGAACAAATTTGCCGAATTACTTCCTTTACGGACCCCGTGCCCGATGTAGATCTTCCCCTGTCCGTTTAAATCGTTTACTGTCAGTCATACACACAGCTACGTGCAATGGTGTTCCAATACTGTCATAGATTTACAGCACTCGCCTTCTCTTTATCTTTGCCATAAATCCTCTTGTGCTTGTTTTGCGCTCTCCATTCTCTGAAACTTCTCTTTGAATTTTTCCTAATCTACCTAGCTCACAAGTTTTCAACTGAAAATTGTAGCTACTGTTTCAGTATTTTTCAACATTACGCTGAGCTGGAATACATTTTTCGCTCGCGGGACAGCATTTACGAAAGGAATTTCTGTATATAGGAATTTATTCTATTTCATGACAGGATTTTCTTTGTTCTTTTACTGTGCACGTCTTTTTCCGTATAGTAAGAAAATAAAGATTTACTTTAGCTCGTAATATACTAGTCTAAAGAGAATAATAAATTATTCTTTACTTTAAAGCCGCTGCTGGCATCTGGCTCCGTGTGATTTGTCCCCTCGGAGCCCACCAAGTAACGAGGGTGTGACAGACGCAAACTTAATTTAAAATCTAATCTATTAACAAGTCCTTATCTTCTTTAATTCAGTTCCGCGTGTTTCCCTAGTCGACGACTAGATTAAAATAGTTTAAGCGTGTTCCTTCCAAATGCAGTAATGGTACTACAATGTACTATTACAGTTATTGAACGGCATTAAAAATACATACCGCAGTACATACGATGCACTATCAGTTTCCGGAACTGGCCACTGCTGTGAACAACAAAAACATCGATGCTGTGCGCCCACAGATCACATAAATTGTGCGCCATATGATCAAAAAGACAGGCATGTGATATACCATGAGATTCGGGCATCTTTAGGCATAGGCATGAGTCAAATACAATCAATACTACACAAACACTTGGGTGTGAAAAAGCTGTGCTCTCGGTGGATCCCAAAAAATTTGAGTGAGGCTCAAAACACGGATCGCGTCACTTGGTGCAATGCCATGCTTACCAGATTCAACGATGGGGCGTCAAATTTGGTGTGGGACATAGTAACAGGTGACGAAACATGGATTTCTAGTTACGATCCCAAAACAGAGCAGGAATCGAGCATATGGGTCTATTGAGATGAGCCGAAACCAACCAAAGTGGCGCGCGTGTAAAGCGCGTGTAAGCCTCTAAGAGGATGATTGCTTCTTTTTTTTAATAAGACTGGACACGTGGCTACTGTTGCTTTGAAGAATTCTTGTACCGAGAATAGTGATTGGTACACGATCATTTGTTTGCCGGAACTTATTAACAAACTCCGTAAAAATAACCGTAAACGCAGTATCATCTTGCACCACGATAATGCCAGTTCTCACACGGCCAGACAGACAAATGAATTTTTGAAGGTGAACAACGTTGACCTTATGAGCCATCCCGCGTACAGTCTCGACCTGGCACCTTGTAAGTTTAATTTATTTCCAAGAATTAAGAACCAGTTACGCGGTCAACGATTTTCGTCACCTGTCGAAGAGTATGAAAACTATGTTTCAGAGATTGTCACCGAGGAGTGGCATAAATGTTTTCAAAATTGGTTCATTCGTATGAAAAAGTGCATTAACGCTAACGGAGAGTGTTTTGAAAAACAATAAATTCATTTCTGACCATTCATAATATTTTTTTCTTATTCATTCCGGAAACTTATAGTGCGGCACACGTAACTGTGATTTAAAATAAAAGCTTATGTCGTAACCTTTTAATACGAGTGTCAATTGTTTTATTTATAGGTATATATTATTTATTGCATACACGTACATTTATTGATACATCTTAAGGTCAGGTTAGGTATTCGAATATGATCCTGCATAAGGCTATTGCAATGAAAATGACTCAGTATAATGCAAAACGAATTAAAATTTTTACATAAATAATTTTTCTAAATCGTCATTTAAAAACTCACTTACAGAGTAATAGCACTTTGCTTATAGACAATTTTTGCGTTGGCGGTAAAAAAACTTATTCCCTGTTACATCTTTCATTGTGTTAGGAATTTTATTATAGATTTGTGGGCTGTTTTAGAATATTAGCTTTTTTATCTGTGAAATCTGTACTTTTTTATTGCGCCTAGTTCTATTGCAATAATTAAATAGTTGTTTTTTTCTACAGAATATAAATGATAGGAAACGACACAATTTTTCTCTTATAAAGTACGGTTAACAGCAATTCTTGGAAGAAATGTTAGCCAGGATCGAAAACATTCCTTTAGTAACACAAATATATCATGCGTGTTCGTACTATCTCTCCTTTGAAAAGTGTTTAACTTCACATACAAATATTTATTACATTTTTATTATACTAACTTCATTAGGTAATGCTCTTTGGCTATCACAGCGCAACATTTTGTTGCATTTACGGTTTTTAAGTTGATTGAGTGGTCTCAACTTAGAGGATGGAAAAAGAGTTTAAGGGTCGTATTCTAGAACTCTACTCAATGCTCAAGTCAGGATTACACTGGCAACACAAGCACTGGAAATACGACCCTAATGGCAAGGACTTGAGTATGATTTCGAGTGCTTTAAACCATACTCAAATCCTGACTTGAGCAGACTTGAGTATGATTTCAAGGACTGGAAATACGACCCTAATGGCAAGGACTTGAGCATGATTTTCAGTGCTCACTGCAATACTCAAGTCCTGACTTGAGTATTGAGTAGAGATCTGGAATACGACCCTAAGTGTCTCAATCAGCAGTGCAGCGTTTTTTTTTTAATTAGAAAGGTGGTGACCATGCGACCATTAAGCACTTCTTTACAAAGATATTAACACTGAAGGGGAACCACGTTGACATGAAAACAACCTTAGAGGAAATGTGCTCTTTCGTAAAAAAAATAAGTTGTTGAGTTCAAGCATGGACGACGTCGATGACTGAAGAAAACATTGGCAAAGTGTGTAATCTCATATTAGAAGACCGCATATTTGCTGTCACAAAGATTGCAGAAACTATAGGCATCTCGAAAACTGAACACAAAACATCATTATCAACGAACTTTCCAATGAATTTTCTAAGGTCTCCGCTAGGTGAATCCTCAGATTGCTTTCAGACTAACAAGTTTTTTTGGCAGATTTGTGACAATGGACGAAATCTAGTTTATTCATTATAGTCTAGACTCAAATGAATAATCCAAGTTGTGGAATAAATCGACCCAAAGAAAGCGAAGGTGATTTCGTCGACTGGCAACGTGATGCCGTCAGTTTTTCTGAGATGCTAAACGTGTCAGCATGGTTTCTGTCTTGTGATGAGTCAAACAATCAACCATTCAACTCCGCATGGTTTTGTACACTGAAGTCGTGTTTCATTTAATTGTAAAGTGAAACGCATTGGATTCCTTTAAAAGAAAGTGTTGTCTAGGGAATCCATTGCTATATATAGCATTCGTGATTGTCATTTCAAATTACTACCTCAGCCAAGTAATTGTTCTGATTTGACACCTTCGGACTTTCACCTGTTTCTAAATCTGATAAGCCACCTCTGTGGTCAGAACAGCCTGATGATTTCCGTCGCCTGAAAAGGTCGCAGCTTGAGTGAATATTTATTTAATCGATGTGAACGTAGGTGGAAGAAATACATAGACTTAGATGGAGATTGTGCCGAAAGATAACATAGAACGTATTGTGTTTTTTTTGACTAGGCTGCGAACCTTTCAATCCACCCTTATAAGTATCCAAGAACTTAGTGGACGTGAGTTGTCTGATTGGAATCTTAGATTTTTTTTGTAGGGACGCAACCACAAATTCAGCTTCAGTAATTGATTTGACCATATATTGAACATATTTTAGTCTGCGAACTTGTTTTAATGAGAATTTATTACACCTTGATAATTAACATGTCTGAACTCCCAGACAAATAGATGCCCAGTTATATCGACCCCTGGTCTTTGTACATTATGTATTGTCATTGACGGCGTCCTTTAAATAGTAAATTACGGTAATTATAACTTGTGCTTCACTTGATACACGAATGCGGCGACCAGGACGTCGATCACAAATGCACAACGGGTAATCGCAGATGACGTGTAATTCCAGTGTAGCGGAGCGCGCGCTATAACGCTAAAATGATGTAATTCCACTCTCTCCGGCATTTCGCCGTCAATGGCCGAGGCCAACGCGGGCACGCTGTTGTTGTTGACGTGCTACAACAATAAATTAACGACAATTGCACTAATTGCGCTGCTAATGGCTCTGCTCACTGACGCATTGTCTAGCTACGCAGTCCAAACGTTAATTATCACTGCTATCCACTATCCGGAAATATTTGACGCGTGGGAACGACATTCGCTTTGCCCAAATATTGCTTTGTTGGTATGTGGACCCAGCAATATTTTGCCAACGGTATTCCTTTATTGGACGCCGTGATATGAATTTTTATAAGCGCTGGATTTCGACATTACGAAGGTACAAATCAATATTATATTGTACTTATATACACTACACGTGCGTGAGGGAGGAAATAACTGACGTTATTTGTAGGCCAAGTGTCTCAAAGATTCACGTTGGCTTCTGCGGCCGTCGTCGAAATTGGCTTTAGTGTATTGTGGTAGCGTGAGGCACTGCTCTGTCCATGGGCCAATATAAATCTACAAGCCTGCTGAGTTTCGAATAAATTGCAAACTATAAGGATTCTTTCAATTTGCTGCTCTCTGTTCGAACCACAGACCTAGAGGCATCGTCGACGAGCTAGCAACGCTATTCCTACAATTTGTTACGTCTACTTCGTAAGGTTTTTGTCCAAAAATATCTTGCGTTCCAATATATAGTCCAGCATCGTGGTATTAGTGGTTACTGTTATTTATTTTTATTACATCATGCTAGTACAGACATGACTACGATTCTCTTGTAAAAGCATAAGATTTTACCTAAATTGTATTGAAACCGTCGACCTTTGTCTTCATTCCAATTTTTATTTTAAGTAATCTTAACTGCGACACTAACAACTCGTTGCGTCGAGCATTTCAAGACGCGAAGTTTTTGTGTGCAAGTACAGTAAAAAGACTACTAGTGAGTTTCTTTGTACATTTTTGCCACCATATTTTATATACACACTTAAATTTTCCACCGTCTTATTAGTTGTATAGAATTAGAAGATTATGACTACTCCATATGTTGTTTGGTGGAAATCATTTGTTGTTGAACCGAGGGAATATAATCGAGCTTACGCGAATACATGACTTGATTTAGTACATCAGTACAGTATTGCCCGCCCGATCATGAACTTACGATGGGTCGTCGTTACAATCAATTACGTCGCTTGTTGTTCTAATTTCTTCGAATGTATTCGTCCTGAGCCATTGTGAATAATTAGCTTCAGTTTTTAATCTCACTTTATGATAAATGTTAATGTGACACTATTAATATGATTTGTTATTCAAAATTGAATAAACTCGTAGTTGTAGTTCAAACGTAATTAATATTCGCCTTTCTATACTAATTTTCAAATTTATTATTTTATAACCTTTTTGGATCCGGAGTAAAAACCCGTAAGACCCGTAACCTTCTCCGTTCCACTTTTCACAAATTGATTAATTCGCTCGTGACTTCTAAATGTAAATAAGGAAAAAAGTTACGTCCAGTAATGAAATCGACCTCAAATATTTTATATTTATATATTTCAGTCCACTAACTAAACGCGGCTAAGTGACAAATGGTCAAATATCCGTTTTAAATAGCAAAAGATGGAGCACAAAATTCTCTTTTAAAAAAGGTTAAAATTAGTTAACGTGTTCGACTTATCGGAACTTACGCTAACGATGCATAGCTGAAATATCATTAAACGCGCTTTGAGTTAACGGACGTGAGAATTGGCGAGTACTTACCTAACAACAGAGTTCATTCAGTTAATTTCGCCAAACCAATACTCGCCACGATACACCCGGGTTTCATGGCCGTGACTTTTAAAATTGTACCTCTTATTTATTTAAAAAAAATTAAGCTGGCGGCTGTCATTATAGATCGTTGTACTTGAGTTTATTCTATTCATAAAGCATTGTTTTGAATTGCAAGTAGTTTGAGAAACTATAAGCAGCATTATTTCATAAAAGCAAAGTTTGTGTATGTGTAGGTGGGGAAAGAGGCCGGGCTGATCTAATTGTTAGTGCTGTGTTGTCGGGTAGTCCGAACATGTTGAACGTGGCTGACTAATAGGGTTTCCCGCGGAAAGTGGATATGAACTCGTTAATCCAATGTTGCGATAAATTACCACACGATTTTGCAGAACGCGATTTTTGTGTAATTATTGCTTTCATGTTTTTTTGTGAAATTATATGATTTGCGGTGGGTAAAACATGTAAGTAATTGATTATGTATTGGATTTTAACATCCTTGCTTTGTTTAGTAGACGCCAAAAGGAGAAGCGGCGACCCCCAATGTTTAATGTTTGTTTTTCTAGGGCACCAGTTTGTAAGATTGTGTTTGATTTAAGTGCACGCGCAGACCGGGTGTCGAGTGGCAGCTTTACATCTCCCTTGTTTTGTTTTCTTGCAGTTCACTCGGTTGGAATGAACGGATTGTTTACAACGACAAGACGCCTTAATATTTTGGATTGTTATTGTCTTTATTACGTACTTTAAATCGCTAAGGTGTGATGAATATGTTTAGCTTTGACAATGTAGAGTGGTATATACATACATAGTAAAGTAAATGTAATAAAAATTGAGCCCAAAAGTGTCGGGTAACAAATTGGGACGCAGGCGTGTGGTCCCCAGGGAGCTGGCTCGGTAACGAGCTACTCTGGCACCGGGACTAATCCTCCCACTTTGCACACGTCATCTCTGTTCTGCTCCTGCGCCGTAGTGCTAGCTTGTCAGCGTGTCAGTGAATTCTAATGGGATCCCGTATAAAAACTCCTTGGAGAGTCAGTTATCACCGTGGAGCAATCACCTTTACATGTAACATGTATTTGCTAACGCTTTGTTCACATTTGGTAGTTACATGTATTTGCTGTTTTGTATAAACTAATATCTGCAATGTTTTATTCTGTATCAAACTGTCGTGAGCCATGAAAACTATTTCAATTTACCGCGTAACGACATGACTCACGCTACTTTTGTGTGAAATAATTGAAATTTCGTTGTGTAGATGCTCCGAACAATATACTTGGCAAAAAGCTTTCAGAGTTAGGACCGGAAGTGGGGTGCCCGTCCATAAATACTTTCCCGTTTTGTAAATCTATGAATTTAACGATAAGTATCTCTCTTATTTGCTGGCCCACAGAGAAATGCTTTATTTTTTCCTTTCAAGAATTTTTACAATTTTGTCGACTTAAAATACATAATTTTCGGTGTAATGTTTCCGACTGTTGAGAGAGCGGTGAATATATATTTTTTTATTTGTTCGTGAATGCTTTATTACAACAAGTTGGTGAAAAGTGGCAGACCGTACTTAAATGAGACGGGTATTGTGCATGTCTAATGCCACTGTATGATAAGCACTTTTTGTTTTATTACGTTGATGATTCAACTTCGCCAACACGCGTTTATTTAATAGCAAATATGTTAGTCGATGGTTCGCTACTTATCATTAATTTAAACACGTTTTTTAGAGATAAGAGATGAATACACGAGTGTTGACTATTTTAATACTTCTCTTCGATGTATTTATCTAATATAATCTATTCTGGTGTACACGAAAAATGTCACCTACGTAAACATAAAATTGAATGTGGAATTTTTATCTTTCTGTATTTAACAATACGCTAGATGAGTTTGATATTCGACTTCACTTTATATTTTGTTTCATCCATCACTTTTATCGAATATCTCTGTTATGAATGGCGGTTATCTTAATGAAGGTCCTAGGTTAATGTGACACAAACAAGTTTCCTAGACAAGATACGCGGTTATTGTCTACGTAATGTGGTCTGCGTAAACGTGAAGCTTTAAATGTCTATTCAGATGCCTAATATAGAATTCGACATGTAGAGACACATCAACTATGCGAATACACTTTAGATTCATACGAACATAAAGCTAATGATCAACATTCATTGATTACTACCTTGTCCATGTATAATTTCGAACGGAAAGATGATAGATAGATAAGAAGGAAAAGTGTATGTACCACAAAACCTATTATATTAGTTTTAGTTTATGTCGTCTATTTATAACTGCGTAGCATATTCCTTATACAGTATTATTTGTTGTGCGAGGGGTGGCACCCTCGTCTCTATACGGTTGAAAGACGACGGTTCTAACTACTCAAACATAATATACCGTCTCTACTTCATTTAGAAATACGCAGGAATTTTACCTTATAAATACATACATGTTTGATTCAATACATAAAGTTGTATTTTTTTCGAATTCCTGAACCTTTTTTTTGTAACGCATAAAGTTGCGTTTCGCACTGAAATGATAAAACGGTGATCAATCAAGCGCGACACACAAATTCACCCGTCCCCGCGCTCTTGGAAACTTTCGGTACACAACACAAAGCAATTCTCTTTATTGCTCCAATATAAAAATTTCCTTTTTATGGATACCTTCCATTAGTACTTAAGAGTAGGAATGTACGCATGTATGTTCCTATGATAAGGTAGCATCACCTTATCTTTTGTAGTAAGTAAATAAAAAAGTACCCTTTTTAAGAATATGCTATCTATTTTTCTGAAGTACTAACATAAAAAGTGCTCTCAGATAATTGAAGAGTAAAAAGCAATAAACAGGGATGAACGCGACCGATTGATACATGCCATTTGATTGCATCGTGTCGAACACGAACGCTGAACCAAGTTCAAGGGAACAGAGGTTTCATAAACATGTCGTGTCCAAAAGCAATAAAGTTAATCAAGCTAGCTCACCGTTCGGTTTCCCATTAGCATCGACGAGGGAACGACGATGTGTAATAATGACGAAACTGACCGGTCGTTCGGTAAATGTTGGGTTGTGCTGTGTCGCATACGGAACACATCTGTTATAAGCGCACGGCGATGTCAAAAGTTTCCCACGGCTGATTGAAAATAACAGCTATTTCACGCATTCTATCTATCGTATTATAATAACAATCCATAACGTCGAGAAATCCCAATTTATTTAACACCCACTGCAGCTTAAACTACCATTGACTTTTTATATTATGTTTTTCTAACTGATATTAATTGTTAAAACTGTCGACGTCGATTATAATCGACTTAGATAGTCGATGGATATATATAGTTATGTTAGTTGATGGATATATTCAGATGCTTAAATTGAATTTCAGTTGTGTAATGCACGTGCTAATTAACATAAAACAGTACCTACCAACTCAATAAATACGGATGTCATTAATACAAAAGATATTTTATAAAGCGAACCGAAATAAACTGGCGTTATTATAAGTTATATATTCATAAGTTATATATTAATGTTTTACATAATTTCAAATACCCGGCCTGCAAAGATATTATTTCCTTCACTTATCGTCTTGTTATTCATCGTCCCTACATTTGCATTTCAAAATATTCCGCTTAGAAATTTTGAAGATCGAAAATTTGTCATTTACATCAGGGAGTACCGTCATTGCTGTCGATGCTAACCAGGTTGGGCTGGAACAAGCGTCTTATAACGAGTGTCGCCGGCCATAAAACGACATAAACTAGAGATATATGTAATCCGCTTTACCTAACGAGCTCGTCTATATATAATTACATATTTAAGTAGGTACATATTTAAGACTCTTCACAGTTTTCGGCTTAGTCGGTCATTCTGATGCACTAACATACATTTCAATAGCGGAAATTAATATTACATGTTATTAAAATAGGAACTAGTTTTAAGTACAGTTTGCTATACCCTACCAGGGTCCATGTGATACTGTTATCTACCTGTAACAACTGTACATACCATGATTGCAATAAAAGATATACTATTATATATTATACTAATTGAATATGTGAACTTCATTCGGTAAATGTTTTTTCTCGCAGATTGTAATTAGAAATTATTTTTATTGTTAGTGATGTACTGGTTACCCGTTAAATGTGAATTCTTTTAGAATGTCGCAATTGATCGCTGTATTAATCTCATAGCGGAGATTCTAGCAAAAGACGTTTTTATAATGTTATTTAGATGGCTTCGGCGGTCGCCTTCCCTAAACTTGATAATAATCCTTGATATATAATCTTGATAAAAATTAACTAATAAAAATCCGCATTTCTTTTAGTGTACAATTAAATAAATATTATTGATCAATAATGCGGGTGTTATTTTATAGGACATGAAAAATGCGGTCATTCTGCAAATCTATGGGGTACTCTTTGTATTGAATCATTAACTTAAAGTAGTTGTGTATTGCGAGGCACTGATCGTAACACTCTATTAGATGCTCTGGTCACGTCTTTTGGGTACGCTCCGGCTGGAGACGACGTCACGTGCTCCGTTTCCGGTGTGAACACGGCCGTAGTGTCACAGTGCCAATCGGGATCCGAGATACGGGATGCGGCGGCTTACTATAAGGAATGTTTAAACAGCATCGATCCTAAAAATTTATCCCGGATGGTATTCAGGTAACTCCGTATGTCACAACAAGTTTTCATCACGAAAAAGAGATTTTTTTACATTCGTAATATATTTTACAAAGAAGAGAGTGGTTACAAATAAATTCTAAATTCTGAAAATGCTATTATCCTCAATATTCTTAATTAAACATGTTGGTAACCTGAGCCTTAAAAATAACAATAAAAAATATTTATTGTTATTTTTAAGGCTCAAAAATAAGTTGTAAGTTTATAATATATTTATAAGTTAATTTATGCTCGAAACTTGGCAAGTGTTAGCGCAATTTACCTTCAGTTTTCTGCGGGGAGTACGGAACTGAAGGACTATCCACAAGAAGTAACCTCTCACGGTACATTGATGTACTCACTATATTCTAGATTATCATGTGTTCTGGGATCAGAGATAGGATTTCTAATAAGAAGTAAGAAATTAGACAGACACGAAGTTTTATTACTATTTATGATTTTGTCATCTTTTCCGCAATAACAACGTAGATGAAAGCAAGAAATCTGTTATCCTCAGCTGCAATATATCTGCCATATGTTTATTATAAGCGCTTACGCCGTTAGATCTATGCCCTACAATAAGATACAGTTAATATTAAAACAAAGCGACGCAAAATTGGGGTAGGCTTTGACGATCAACAAATTTTTGCGGAAGTTATGCTTGCATTGCTTTACAATAAAACTGACTTTATACGGGATACTGTACATATACGTGTTTTATTGCAGATAATACACAATATTTGTAGACTTAGAGCTGTTTCAAACAATGTTGCAAATGGAGTGAACGTTCTAATTGTATTTTTGTTTCATATTGTATTTGTCATTAAGCTAGTTTAAAGATAACGTTTCTTGAATTCGATCTTAGATAGCACACACAGAGAGAAACTACTAGATCTGTGTTTGTGCAACTATCAGCAAACTGCTGATATAATTTTGCTTAAGTTGCAATTGTAACTGCACAATCGACGAAGTCGTATTGATACCGAAAAAAATGTCGTCGTATCATATTTCTAATGATACATCGAGTAATATTATGAAACCGGTATGAATATGCTCCAAAGCTTTCCATGTTGGAACTAACTAAAGGCTATGGTTACGCGAGTCTTTGAAGTTGACAAGGCATGCGTAATTACACGCTTCGCCCCGCAGCGGTTCAATGGAGAGTCGGAGCCACTAATGCTAATATTAGCAACGCTCTAATCAGCGCAGGTCGATTATTACGACGACACTACATCGCCTGTCATGGAAACGAGCGTTTATAATACTGTTGTGGTTTAATATCAGAACTTGTATGACGTAGTATTTAATTTTCACAGAACTCTAGAGATTATTTAAGTGAAGTAACAGGAAATTGTTTTATTAGTAACCGAAATTAACCATAAAAATCTTAAAATCAATGTGAACGCATAATATGTATGTAATAAGCAAAGTTAGAACAGGGAAGCTTGTTCGCGCGATTAGAACAGCAATAGATCGCGGCACGTGACGGTTGGACAAAGGGATTCCTGAGAGGACTTGCCTCGCAATAATGAACCACACCCGGCGCCCTAGAGCGACCGCCCTATTGTCTGCATCATTACAATCCCGCTTTGACGCCTACAGCTCAATCAAAGTACCCAATATCCACGAGAACATACAAAAATGTAGAAAACTATTGATCCATTTTGAATTGAAAAAGGTCCATGATTGTGACAACCTTAAATTGTTCTATAATAAGTTTTTCCTGTAATAAACAGTGCTCCTGACACTTGTTTAACGGGCAGAAAATTTTAATTTTATAAATGGCCTTCGGAGATTTTGTTTTTGAGATACATTTATTTGGTCGTGTTATTCTTTTTATGACTACAAAAATACAGTTTTTGAGTAAACTGCTATCAAATATTTAAGCACTATAGGTCAGATCGATTTTTGTAATTAGATAGCCTACGAATCCAGATATAAACTTGTCTGACCTGAACCGAAATGGATTTGCTATTTCTCGGCTAAGTTACCTGCTACATTTTACTTATTACTGAGCTTGGCGGTTTTTAACAACACCTCGAAAATAACATTTCTTATCCAAGATCGCGTGAGAATTTTCAACAGCTTTCTGACTTTCAAGTGGAACATAAATACTTTTATTTTCAAAACGGCGCGGCGCGGCAAAAGTTCACGCCATCAACGCGAATCAGCTTTTATTTACCTTAAAACCTATTTAGCAGTGTTACTTTTCAGGAGAGTTTTTTGCTTACTAAAAATTAAACCGATTCTTTCAGTTACATAAGCTACAGCCTTGACCACTTGGAGGGGTCAATGGGGGAAAATTAAAATTTCCGCATGGCCAGGCCCTGATTATGACGATTCACTTGAAACTTTCGTGAGCTCGGGTATTAGCCATACAATCACTTTGCGGAATTTGTACGTCATGCACCGCTCATTTGAATACAAATTGAGGCTTTAGAGACTGGGTGCGCGAAAAGGAAATATCACTTCTACATGGATATGCCACGTTAAAAGTTTTTGCAGGTCCCTTTTAGTGTTATTATAATCGTGGCATTAACGTTGTTTAATCTAAGAAAATTGCAGTAAATATGAAGTAAAGCAGATATATTCGACTTAGAAATATTTAGCGACTTTTTACACTTTTTAGGACAATCATTAGTCACTGGTATAAAATATTGCTTTCAATCCTATAAGGATTCGTTTTTCTTGATCTTGAGTTAATAAAATGAAGAATAACGATATCTCCATTAAAATTATTACGTTGCTCCCTGTCAGTTACCACACTAGGAAGATTGATATTTTTGCGGCATTTCCAGAAAAGCCATAAAACCATCCCTTGTGTTCAAAATTAAACCTGCACACCCAACTCCACTCGATTTTACCTACGTCTGTCATTCGACAATCACAAATTGAGAATATCAAATAAACTTAGATATAAAGATCTTTATGGCAGCCGTTATTTTGAGTGTTACCTGCATATAAATGTTACCTTAGTGCATTTCACACATTATCGCTTTTTTATCGCCCGCGCCGTCAAAAAGGACAACAACGAATGCTTTCTTACCTGATTCCAGTTTACGCGCCCCTATCAATTAGTGTCGTAATGATCACACTAATATCCGCCGTAATGCCGTGTAATAAAGAAATTTTGAGCGTCAGCAGTGAATGTAAAGCGACGTTGTCACGTGCGACAACTATCGCAATAAATACATTTAGTTTTATTATACAGTCTGTTCACTGGTTAGATGTATCATTAATAGTTAACATCAACGTGCTAATGAATTCATTATGAAAAGGAAACGATAATGTGTTGCGCAACTGCTTCTATTCTATTGTGTCGCCGAACGGCGACTGTTCCAGTCACGCGAATCTAAACTTAGAGTATCGAGCAACTCCGTAGCTCCACGTGGATGCCTTCGTTTGCGATGCAGGCGTTTGCATCTTAATTATATGGTTATCTTGCATAGCTATGCATGAATTACTATCTAATCAACATTTAAAAATCTAATTGGTATAATTATTCTGTTCACCACTTCTGTGTGCTGATTGATAGTCATAAATAAATATCCATTTTCCTTTTATCAAATTATCATATATAATAGCTGATACCTCACAAAACGGAACGTATCAATCATGAATGAGGAATTCAAATGCTCAATATATTTCGTACAGATTTTGACCAGCTATGCCTTTAACGATAGGAGCAATGATCAGTTAATTGCCTATTGTATTTTCAAGGTGTTCATTTAAAGCTCAGAATGAAATATGTGGTTCGTTTTAGTCTCATATTGTATGCATTAGTGTTGCGATGACAGAGAGGCGCTGCTGTCCAGAAATACTCCAAGCGCGTTGGTGTGATATTTTGGTCCGCTTCCATCGACAGGTATTCAAATCGTAACTCTCACCAATCGAGTCTTAATTTACAATTTTTGCTAGCAATCTATTTCAAATTGGTGGAAAAAAACCAAGCACTTAATACCTCTTGAATGTTGTATGTTGTATTCCTGTAGCGAAGAAATCCGATCTCGTCGGCTATATTTTATTTGCGCGGATAAAAATCTGTGTGGCGTGCAACGGCCTGGGTTTACATACAAATACAAAGATTACAACAGAAAAGATTTGTGCCATTCGTTCAGGCTATAAATTATTTTATTAATCACGTTATGTGTACATTTCGTCAAATGAACTTTTAAAAGTAAGTTAGCATTTCTCTTAACTTCGAGGCATAACAACAAATCTCTTACAGGACGTCAGAAATATAAAATTATTATTTACAGGAGTTTTGTTCTTCTAAACGTTCTATGTCTGTTATATAAATGTAATATAGAAATAAGCGATATCTTCAAAGAGATTTTCCAGCTCCATATTCGCGACTGTATAACCTATTATTTTGTTGTGGTCTCCATCTGAATCGTATTTGGCGCGATATTTTGTGATGGGTGGCGGACTGCTAAGCCCACAAAGGCGGCACGGAGCGCCTACAATCGGCCAACTTGTCCGGATCATCCGGATAATGTTCCCCGCTGATACTTCTGTTGGCGAGAGTACGCCTTCTTTCTGTAAATAATACCCTTTTAGACCCGTAATCTGCCGGTTCACGTTCCATACGTGAGAATTTATTCAATATTAAATATTCATCGGACCATTCGCTTTCTTTATACAAACAGCACTTCGTGTTGCTAATATTTTCATAACAAGCTCTCTAGCTGTAAATCCACGTAACGCCAGAAAGTTAGGATAAAATTCTCCATTAAAAGTAAGTTTTCAAAGTTGAGTTTCATTCCAGCAAAGTTGTGAGAATCGAGAGATTTGAAGAATAATCCGGTATTCAGTTCGAGGATTACTGCTATAAAGGTTTTCATTAAAAGGAAAAGAGATGTAATTTTGTTCTCATGTCCAAACCGCGCTAATGCGACGAAGGGTCGTCGGCGGAATCCTTTCGGATTATTGAATTAGATTTGACCACCACCATGGATAGTCATTTCTATCGTTTCTCGAGTAACGAATGACTTATGAGTTATCAGCAAACTTACTCTTGTACATTTATCACAAAGAAAGCTTTTTTTGTGTTGGAGACCGAACATCGAGATTGTAGGAGAGCCCAGAACACATTTGTCGCGTTCGAAATTCTTATCAGTTTTAACCTCTTATTTCTCAATACCCACTAATACCAGTTAAAAAAGAATACTAATATAAGAAAAACAAGAAAACGGGAGTGAAGAAAATTGCTCCATGTATAAATAATTTGTTAAGATGGTGGCAAAGAGTTTATATTCGCTTTCGGAACAAAGCCGCTTACTACCTCCTTAATCGGAGATACGTATTTTTGTTTGCCAACCAGTAGCGGCTTGCCGTAACACTAGTCCGTGACGACAAAGTATGGGTGGATTATTAATGTTGAATGTTATTCTTATAAAATGTACAAGCGTTTATTCGTAAATAAACTTGAAAGAACATATGGTACTTATTTTCATGTGTATATCGGTATGTTTGCTTGTTCATTCTGTATATGTATTGAAGAGGACGCCATCTGCGGCGAAAAGTGAACAGCAAAATATTTTATTAGAAAACGATTTATTTACAGAATGAAGTTGGAGACAAAGTTACTTGCATCGCAATCGCGTCCAGCTTGCGGTGAAATAGACAACAAGCACAAGTGTCGCCTTTGTTGTACAAGCTGCATGCCGTTTATTTTTCCATTTTTATCTTTCGCCTCCGACTAAACGTCGTTTGTGTCTGTATTCACTGTAGGAGGTACCTACTATAAGATTCGTTACTGTTATTATAACGCTGTCATAATCGCGACAACCCAAATTCGGCTTTCTTTTTTAAATTTGCGACATGCTATCATCACGTAAAGATAACCTAATTTGTAACTCCAGTGAGTCTTGCAATATAAAATATGAAGTGAAACGAAAAGGGAAAATCTCACATACATATAATAAAATTCAATTCTAATACATACTTAGAATGACGAAAGAGGTATAATCATTCCACGGTTGTCTTTTATTATCAAACTTCTTCTTGGTTATTTTGTAAAATGCCTTAACATCTACTTACTTTACTTGTAACCGAAATTTATCAATGAATTTTTATACCAAATCATTATGGTTTCTCATTTTAGTATCGATTCACCAACAGGTCCAGTATATTTTTTAAAAGATAATGATCGCGTGATGTGTTCAATTTCTTTCTTGTGGGATTGTGAGTCTGATATTTAAGTGAATTTACGATAAAGGAGTTATTAAAAATTCAGTGCGTTACTATTTGCCAGCGACGCGCGCGCAGTAACAAATACGTTAGAAATTAGTTGTTAAAAAAAATGGGTGGCATCGAAATGCGTTATGAGTCTTGAGGCTCAATGTTTTCTCGTCAGCGTGTGGTCGGGATGTGTCGTCAAGACTATATCGTTGCTAAAATTATATATTTTTTTATGATAGCAAGCGACGGAACGAACTAGTCGTGCCCCTGACGGTAAGCGACTCGCCTGTTCATAATAGTTGTTGTGCGCGCACGTGACAAAGATCGAAATAATGATTTGTATCAGGCCTGTATTCCATCTAATAATAGGCAGAATATTCACTGTTTACCTTATTGATAACTTCAATATCTGGCCAAGTACAAACAAGACAATAAGATGGCTTGAAAAATCTCCAGGCTTCTGGGTTTTTTATGATGCAATGTAAAAAAGTTTATGTATAAAAAAATGAGACTGTAGAAGAGTTAAAGCTTAAGGTACAAAATGTTCTTATTAGCATCCATCACAACAGTTTGCAGAAGGCTACACGACGTCAATCTTAAAAGACTAATCTGTGTTTAGAAGATAGTGGATCTTGAACTGAATCTTGGACTGATACTGAAAATCTTAGTCGTCTTATTAATTTAATTAATCAATCAAAATCAAATGTTATTCTAAATTTTCTTAATTTAATTAGTCATACAAAATCAAATTTTATTTAAAATTTTCTTGTGCAGTAACTAAACCAAATGTAGTACCTAACAAATGCTGTTTTGATTCTGCCTGGTGTAACTTTATTTATCTACGTATACGTAAATATTCTAAGTTAGTAAGGGGTACAAAATATGTAATATTCATATAAGTTGTATTCATTTTTGTGACACCAATGTATTCCTTAACTGGTTCCCCTAGTATTATTACTTTTTTACATTAAAAGAAAAGTTGTTCAAGGGTAATCTTGATTTGTGTTTTTTGGTTCTCCTATAAAATTTTGTCTAAAGTACTTACTAGGTTTTGCTTTAGGGCAGCCGAGTAACTTACTTATGACATAAATATTCAACGTTAGCAAGGGGTATAAAATATGTAATATATGAGTTGTAGTCATTTTTGTGACATCAATATATTTGTTGATTAGTACCCACCATTGATATTACTTTTTTTACGAGTACATTAAAACGAAAATAGTTTAAAGGCAACCTTGATTTGTGTTTTTGGCTCTCCTGTAAAATTTTGTGTAAAGCACTTACTGGGTTTTTCTCTATTGTTGCAACACTTTTCTTCTGTTGCCTCTTAAGGGTGATTATGTTTGACAGCTTACACAATATTTAAGGTGCGTACAGGAAATTTAGAGTTTGTTTTGACTCGTATCCTCGTATCATCGTGATAATTAACCGTACGTGCCACACCGTCAAAAGCATTCCAACCCATAAAATAAAGGAAATAATCTGAACACGATGCTACAATTCGGGCTGTTATTGACATCGTCAAATATTTTAAACTTTTTTACTGTTATGTTTGGACAAAAAGCCACTTATTATTATAATAGCCTCTATAATAAAATATTGAGAACATTTGGCAACGTGATGGCTTTGTGCCAAGAAAGAAAAAGCTATTTTGTTAGTGAGTTGTTACGGTCCAAGTTCACAACATTTGACATTATCAACTTTCACTGCCATTTCCTAGCAGGTACACGGAACGTGTAAATTGGAGCAAATGGGGGAAATCAGGGATTTCATACGATTAGCTCGCTCGGCTAATTTCATACCTTCACAATATTATGTTTCCTTGCTGATGTTTATATGCCTTACATTAAGCCTCGAGTTTGTTAAATATTTGATGGCGTTAATGGGAGTGGAGAACACTTATTATAAAGCTATTAAAGCTACACGTAGGTATGTGAATTGTACTAACATTATCGTCCCAACAGTGAAATTAGGGTGGTAAAATATTAATTGCAGTCGTATGTAAGATGGCAGGGTGCCAGTCGCCATCGTCGGTTTTCCAACACATAACATAGCTCAATTTCATATGAGCCATTTTGCACATTATTTCACTATTTTATAAAGGTGATAGTTGTATACTTATGAACAGTGTTGGCAGGTGGGTCTAACAAGCATTGGCAAGTGCGTGAATCGTGCGTGGAACGCAACACGCTCTGTATTGAACTCCGGGACTTATGTCACTGCCGCCAAGCTGTCTGAAGGTAAACCTTGTGCGTGGTACATCAATTGATTTTAATAAAGTATTTCCTTTGGTAAGAGTCGTCGATCCGAAAAAACCTGTCACACGTACGTGCCTTTATTTAATACTTTACCTAAAATATAGTTACCTAAAATAAAGTTCCAACAATTGTTATTAGAAGTAAGCAACAATAAAACCAGACTTCGGCGTAGGTGGAATATATTTACTTGAACCTCAAGCAATATCTCAAATAGAGTGGATACTACCTTCTTCTGAAATCTCGGAATGATGAAAAGTAAAAGGCAAAAAATTAGAAGAAAATAGTTATGTAATAGTAAAAAAGTAATAGTTATACGCGATTTGAATCCGGAAAAATAGTTTCATTTCCTATGAAAATAGTTAAGTTTTTACTTAGGTACAAGTACAAAACTTTTCTTCTAAATACACAACCATAGTAAGGTTATTGCTAGTTAGAAACAATAATAATAAACCTAAAAAATAAACAACCTTTTTTATTTTTTCTTTTGTTTGAGCGGGTCTTCATCAATACGTACGTATATACATACGTACGTAAGTACTTTGTCACCGACGACCTTTAAAGACCTCATAGACATTGAGAGGGACGCAGGGCGCTGGCGGTCAGGTATAATTTGGTGGAAAGTAAAGAATAAGTAAAAATCTTGCCATTTATCATGCTGTATAGATTTTAAGACTTTCGTGGTTATTGCTTTTTATTTTAGTAGCAGTAGGGTTCCTTGTGGAAGAGTTCGTCCAGGGCAGTACTGCCACCTTACCTATTTTTGACGCCAAGCAGTAATGAGCATTACTGCGTTCCGGTTTGGAAGGATGTGGGGTGCTGGTGAAATTACACTCACATAGGACTTGTCAACTTATGTCTCAGGGTGACAGGCGCAGTGGCAGTGCTCCTAAGATCTTTGCGATTAAAAGCTCTAAGTGGCAGTGCAACTGTTATTCTAGGCGTGTCACTTGGTACTATAAAAAAAATACTGCCAAGTTTTCTGTACGTGCAATCTTTGCACCGACATACGCATAAGACTATCAGTGCTCTGCGAGTACAAATAACAATAGTTTTCGGATGTTGTTGGAGCTGCCGCGATTTTGCAGTACGTTAGGCAGTGCAGTGCAGTGCAAATTTAACTTTACAAGCCTGTGCAAATGCAAAGGCTTGTACAGTTGAATTTTATGACATTATTATAGTGAGCTTCACTGCTCTGCAGACTGTGTGTCAACTTCAATCAGCCAGGAGGATTCCCTCTCCTTTTAAGCGGCAACATTTTTGGCCTCGCGTTTGACGCAAGGCCCATAAGCGAATTATTACTTTCAATTTTAAATTTAGTACCTAGTACCAAAATTTTAAGAACAATATTGTTACTTACAAATGTGGACTTCTGTGTTGTCTGTAACTAAATTATTATTATTGTAATTCCATGATTTCAGAGGGAGGTAGGTTTTATCCACTGTGTGTGTATTACTCGGAGTTTAGGCAAATACGGGCGTAGCATTCCGACATCTGGTAGTAACTTAATACAAACATTAAAAACGGGGTCAGTTTTGCTGTTCTTTTCGTGCCACACTTGTTCGCAAAAAACCATGGCGTATATACAATTTCATAATATTATTTTGTGTACCAAAATAATTCTACCTAGTTATTACGTTTAATAATATAATAATTTTATTTATAAGATTAAGCCAATTTCATTTGATTGTGACCGATTGCAAATGCTACGAGAGCTATTCAGTTAAACAGTACGTTTCTACCAAAGCAAAGTAATTTTGGACATTGCTTTTGATCCTGGGTATCGCCAGGAGGGCCACGACATTGGCAGAGAACATACATAAAAATTTGATTTTAAATATCATTTATTGACGCTCATTTTATATATCACGACATTTCGCTCATTTGCAATCATACTTCTTGTAACTGTTACAGGAGACGGACGTGAATTGATTTTTAAATTTTATTCAAACATTATGACGTGTTAATAAGACTTTGTGTATTTTGACAATAAATATAAATTTAAAATTTTTTTGCCGATTTTTCTCCAAACGTGAATAAACAGTTCTTGGATGTTTCAAATTTTTCCAAAATGTACAATTAGGTACGTCAAGTTTCATTCAATAAGTCAAGAGTTGACCCCGAAAATGTGTCTCTCTAATCTTACCACGGTTTTACCTGGTTTTTGTAAAATTATCTTGGGATATCTTGAAATACGGGTCATTCTCATTTCGTATTCGATTCCGAAAACCGCTGTCTCACGGCCATAGATCTTACATTATGAAAGCTATTGATGATTATTAATAATTGATCCAGGCAGATATTAAGGATAGGCGTCATTATTGGGCACCATTGGTAATGGCGATTTCATCTTGAAATCCGTAGGGGCATGAAGCGGGTATGATTAATGAGTCAGTAGACTAGAATAAGGGCCGTCACTTCTTTGCATCCTACCTCTTGACGGCAATACTCCTAATGCTCAATGTAACTTGTGATGTTCATTCCACGCAACAGCTTTAAGTCATCTTCAGAGTGCCTTTTCACCTGGTCATTGCAAGGCTATTCAGTACTGAACTGATTCCAGACTCGTCAAAGAATGCAGATTTCGGTTGGGAATTTCTCTATGAAGGCATTTACTGTCTACGGAGCATGGTCCACTTAAAATGCTGTAACGTTTGCTACAAGGCAAGCTGATATTGTAAATCAGTTTCCATATTCAGGGTACCCTCTAACACATATACTACGATATCTAACTATCCGTGTGAAGCCTGGGCGAATGCTCACATCAGGACACCAGAGACAAATAAAAAACTCGAATAGTCTTGCAACAGGGTAGCACTGGTGTGACGTTGTCAACGTGCAGCTAAGCAGCTCTGGAAACATGAAAAGATCACCCCTAATAACAGTTTAACTGAACTTAACACTTGTACGTCATTCTAACAAAAAAAGTAATCTTATCTAACATCTCATAAAGATTTAGTAGGTAATTATGACTGAAAGATGTACAAAACATGCGTTTACATTAACACGTTTTTGCTCGACGGAAGACGAAATTGGATTAATTTATGTATACAACGATGAAATTTATTTGTCCATCGATAGCAATTTACCAGTTTCCAGAAGGCACAAAAACATACATAAACGAAAAGAATCAAATTGCAGTAAAGTCACGTTCCTTCACTCATGTTCGATCCTACTTGGTATAGAATATGGCAAAACCATGGTTCCAAGTACATTAGGTATTTCATCTGGAGAGACGACTGATAGGTACTATTATTACGATGATAATACGTTACGACTATAAAATTTGAAATCACTAGTTTTTATGGCTCATAAACTAAAAGAATGAATGATATATTAACATAGTCTTCAGAATGCAAAAGCTAAGAACGAAATTTATGAATAATATTTACAGTTCGTGGATTACTTAATGCCACATGCCTGCATGAGCATTGCTTTCCGTAATAATAAACGTGAAATATTGCAGCGGATAGATTGCACGCAAAGTACAAACCTCCATTATCCTTTAATAGCAATTACTAGCGACAACTAAGCCACAGCTCATATCGATTATCCGATATTGTGAAGCGAAACAACGACATAGTCGGCGCGCCGGGACAGCTATATTGAGGCATTAATCAAAGCCATTTATGAGTAGTTACAGGTTAATCCGATTGAATGAAATATGAATAGCAATTTATGCCCCAGCATACCAATGAATGTTCATATATTTAATTATCTCTTCAATTTCTTAATGAAAAAAAAACATCTGAGCTACGAAGGCATCTTTTTAGCAGCAGTCTCACAGTGTATTTACTATAGATGGTATTAAAGAAAATTATACCTGTGTTACAAGACGTAGAACTTGGTTATCTGTTTTCGTACCCTCATTTTTATGATTTTTAAAATCATCCGATATTTGTTTCTGATACTTATTGATGAAAATAAAGAGAAGCTATTGGTTTTTATTTCTAAGAGTATCAGAATCGGAGATATTTCTAAATACTTTCACATTAATTACTACCTAAAATTAAAATAACTGACTACAATTAACAACTAAGTACTTTACTTAAAATTAATTTGCACAATTCCTGTGCTCTCTGATTCACCGGCTCATAGAACTCCTTCAAAGATTAAATAGTGTGGTTATGGAACAAATGTGCGCCGTCGACCGAACGTATCTGTAACTTCACGCTTCGGTTCACGGCTCGATTCTGTCTTCAGCAAACATTGTGTTTTCTACCCTTGCGCCAGATTTACGTGCCACAAATGTGAAATATGTGCCGGTCTTTTTAAACGGTCACTATATTATTACATGAAATATGTTTCTTTACATAGGTGAGGATCACCTATGTAAACAATCGTATTTCATGACACTGACACATGTGATTTCTAAGGTGAAAGTTTCTTTGAAGTTTCGTTATGTAAAATTTGCTGCATCCGCTGTAATTTTCGTACGACATTTTGTAAGGACGAATGAACATTACAAATGGCTACTCGTATTATAATACCAACGTATTTGTGCTTGTTCGCAGATGTGGTCTCCACGCCGACTTCACTGAGCTGACAGCTTGTGTCGGCGGCGAACTGGACCGGCATGAAGGTTCAGCTGTACATCGGCGGTACTTCTATATCACGTTGCTGCGGGAACCTGTCTCGAGGTGAGAATAAAAGAGCAAATGATATAAGGAAAATGCCACCTTAATTTACTTCAGTTCAGCATATAATTTGTTTATAGATAACAAACCCGTTTCCTAGGGGTTAAAGCATGTCACGCTTATAACCTATGTGGTACTGCAGTGTATCACCTACTTACTCTGCAGGAACAATCGTGCAATGTCAACCACAGCAACTCAGGCACTTAGTGCATAATGTTACTTGATGTGAACTTCATAAGTTTCCTTTGTTTCCGCTAAAGTTACTCTAAACTTTGTCGTGGTGTTTACTCAGTAACAAAACAAAAACGGCAACCCTTTGCACGCAATACTTATAAAACTTGCTCCGAAATTTGTTGCTGCGAATCGAAACAGACATTCTTTATTGACGATTATTGCGCATTTCGTTCATTGTCGATAGCGAAGAAATAACAGACGAATTAATTTGCCATTTTTTCTAATATGCAACAAAAAATAGGGTTTTCATTTTTTATTGTCAAAATGCATTATAAATATACCTGAAAAAAAAAAATCGTTTTTACTATACCTAACTGACAAATTTATTTCTGCCTCTGCCTTGTATAGTCCTTGAATCTAACCATTCTACCGCATAGCCAATGGAGTTATCTATGTAAGTTTATTGTGCAATATAATTGACAGTGATATTTGTTCCAGGTACTTGTCGGAGTACCGGCATGTGAAGCGCGGCGCCACGTGGAAAGGCTCGCGGCACTGGTGCCAAGGTCGCACAGCTACAGGTAACTGCTGATAAATAATGTAGTAACGTACATTTTGTGTTCCCTTCCTTGAACACAACCCAACCATCGATTTCCTTAAAGGTATGGGGTAATGTAGCTGTAGAGCTTACATTTTTCTGTTATATAGGAAACGTAATCACAACATGGCCGTATCTATTAAAAAAATACTTTCTAAATATATACATAACAATTGGTTTTAAACAGTTAGATATTAAAAAACTATAAAAAAATAGAAGCTTAGAGAACAAACGCGTTCAAGTAACCTTAACTGTAAGCTCATTAGACCGACAGCGGCAGGAGGCAACGAGCCAGGTCAATAAGATCATGCTGGTGAAAATCCACTTAGTCACTTTGGTAAGTCCGTTTAAATGTAGAATAAGTCGACCAACTTTGCTGATCCACTTAAAGTTAAAGGCAAATACAAAATCTAATAAAGTGACTCCAATAGCTTTAATTACTTTTGTACTTATTTCATTTTCCTAGATCCCCAATATTAAATATCTACCCAAATATTCTTAGTTCAGATAAAACGTACGAAGCTTGTGAGATTTGAGACGAATGAATAAATAAACGCTTGAAAGAATAAATAGTCGATATCTATGCGGCCTCCGAGCCCCTTTGATCCGACGAAGTCCTAGGCTGGAATTTATTACGGATGCTTCCAGTGAACGTTGTTCCACGACATTTGACGCGACGGATAGAAAGCAAAGATGCGTGACTGATCGGCATACCCGCCAGTAATTAAAGCAGTAGCTTTGTTCATTACGTAGAAATGAAGATTTCTTTTCCAAAGTTTTTATAGCTTAATGTTCTGTTTTCGTTTCGCTGTTTAATGTACTAACAATGTTAGGTTAACATTTTGGCAATGCTATTGAATAATGTATTTGTTTAGGTGCGGAGGTGCCGCCGTGTTATACAGGGGAGTCGTGGCGTGGGGTGACTTTGGACGACTTTACGTCATGTCCGTGGAACCTAGCCAACAATCGGCAGACGCGGATGCTAGCAGATCTCGCGCTGGTCGGGTGTTACAATGGAACTCTCCGGCATCGGACTGCTGATACTGACAGGGTGTTACTCGCCTCCGCTAAAAGAAACTTAGCCGCGATGGCGTACTTTGGACTTACAGAATTTCAAAAGGTATCTGATTTTTTAACAATTAAACCTGTTGTTTTCTACGGTAACTACGAATAATAATGCCAGTTTTAAATACATTTGATTAGTGTAGTAATTAATTCGAAGTGGTCCACTGTCTAATAATTGCTATGTTTACACTCGTATTATGTTTCCGTGTTGCAACGCTTGTTCGGGCTCAGCAGCGACACCACGTTAACCACAACGTGATTATCTGTAAAGCCATTATACAGGTACACGAAAAGCAGAATAGATGCAAAGGAAAGGCACCTTCCACAACAAAACTGTTGTGGTAATATTATACATATTCTTTATATATTCTTTATTGCACCAAAAATATATCAGAAAACTTAATTATAGAAAAAGTGAGCAAAGGTGGACTTATCTGTAAAGATAATATAAAAGAGATCTGTTGCAGTCAACCCAGGGCAACACTGTGCAAGTAAAAAGGAAGGAGAAAAATAATAAACTTAGCATGTAAACAGAAAAAAAATAAAAGGTACCACTTACATTTCTTCTTTGAAGAATTTAACAAATACGACTAATTAATATGTATAAGAAAAAAATAACTAAATATTTTACAAAATGATAAATGAAAAATGTATTTCGGTACATTTATTGTAAAATATTTAGTTATTTTTTTCTTATACATATTAATTAGTCGTATTTGTTAAATTTGTAAAGTTGAAACCTCAACTCGTTACACATTTAAGTAGGAACTAGAACAAGAAACAAGATACAGACTAGAAGGATTCTCGGAACATAGATTAAGGATTCATTTCTATTAACGCGTTGCAATCGAATGGGATTTATCGTCCTCCTACGCAAGCCGATGCATTAGATATGCGGGTCCAACGTAACTCATCGGGTAGAATAGACATTAGCAATTCCTATCCCCGTGCAGTGACTCCTGGAGATAGGCACGCCCATTATTTGAGCTTGAATCATTATCTAAATATCGGCACGACCATTTATCCGCCGCCGACTCCACCAGCTCGCCACTCGTAGTCACAACCAACCAAGGTTTTCTTTATGCCCCTATGAATATTCATTGCACAATTCCCATTTCCACATTTGCAGTTCACTTCAACAATGTAAAGAGGTAGATTTGTATGGAAATACTATTGTTCCTCGGGTTCAGTTTACACTCTTATTTCTGCTGGGTCAAGGGAAATTGAAAACCTACCCTCGTCGGTTCCGAAAAAAAAAAGTAAACGAACTGGAGCGTTAACTTTTTGAAAGCTTAGACAAGGGGTTAGTACAGAGGAGTTGGTGAATTCGATCACGCACTATTGACCCAAGATTGAAAAAGTTAGTGAAAGTTTTCGGATTTACTATATGAAAATTTGTGCTGAACGTTGGGTTTTATTTGTGAAATAAAAGTCTACGTAAACCGGGCTTGCCCGTTTCTTTGTATTTAACATCAGATACTCGTAGCTTGAAAGGAAGTTAGGTTTCTGAAACTCGAGCTGAACGATTCTTTTTCTTCGTTTCTTTTTTATTGAGATTGCGTTTGCCCGCAACCTAACCAAAGGGTTAATGATAGGTAAATCTAAACTTGCTTTCATAGCGCAGCAAGTCCAGAAATACTTAAGTGACCTCGGTATTGGTGACTAGCAAGAGCTAAATATCAAATGTGTCCGCAGATTACAAAAAAGAAAAATTTTCAAATTACGAATAATATCGAGGAATCTTGTCAAATTAATAGTATTTGTGCAGATATCTCAGTACGTGTTCGAAGAAACTTTCAACCTGCGGTTCGCGGTACCCTTCACGCAGCATAACGCGACAGTTTCGGGTGCGACCCTGGCCTCACTGTCGCCGGCGCAAGTCGCACACGTCAAGCGCCTCAACTTGCTCGATTTAGAGCTCTACGAGTTCGCTAAGAACCTTATGTTTAAAAGGTATTGTATCATTTTGTACTTATCTCGTATAGCTTCTTATCTTTGAAGAGTTATTTTCCTTTTTAATTGTTCTCTTGAGTTTATTGATCAATTTAGAAAATTAATTAATTCGTTCGTAAATAATTAATCCGTTATTTGATTGTTTAAAAAGTAATATAATGATTTAGCAAGGTTATTATAACTCATCAAAGGCTGACGCAAAAATACCTTTCGATATTTATGTCAAACCTTTGATGAGCAAAACTTTTTTAAGTCAAAAAGATTCGTAACTTTTTGAAAGCACATTTATTAGGGCGAAAGTCGTGCTCGATCACAGTTCGCTGAGAAAAGTTTGAAAATTCATTCAAAGTCGTTAATTTATACTTTTCTTTGTTAGATTCGAAGCGTTGAAGAAACGCGACAGCGATTTCGAATTCCGGTGGAAGCATCTCGGCGAGGTACCACGTAGTGGCGTCACAGAATTTGACTGGGACGGTAACCTCGAAGACGCTACTACAGAAAAATACAGAGGCAAGTAATCTGACCCAGTAACTTGAAGAAAAGCGGACAGCTAGTCATTCCTATACAGTACCATCAAATTCTACCTACTTGTATGTCAATGTCATAGCAACATCTAAGTACGAAACAAACTCCTTTATCCAAACTATAAAAAAATTTACTATGTATCCGAGTTATGTGTAAGGTTACGTCGGCTACAGCTATAAAAGCTGGCATGACATAAATGTTGACTTTAATTACCGTACAAATAACGTTTGTTTGCGGCAAGCGGCATTCTGTAACAAGCTATGATCTAGTTGATTAAGGACTGTCATTAAGTTGAATCAAAGTTTATTTGTGCGATCGGCAGCTGGTCTACAACATTGAGTGAACACTGTGGACGCTAGACTCCACTTATTGTGCTATAAATCCATCCCTTGTAATTATATCTCTATATTTATATTAGTACTTTAGTCTGTTGTTGAAAGAAATGAATGTTGATGTTTGATAGAAACAGGGTAGGTAATGCATCTAGGATGAACCTAACGAACAAAAGCCTTAGGGTATCTGTTTGGCCAATGAATCGCAACGTAGCAGTGGCGCAATAAACAACAAAATGTTGCTCAAAATTCGGAATAATTAGGTGGTGGTGGCTTTTAAATACTTATTTTTAAATAGCGCTAACAGTCGCGATTCGCTGGTGAAACAATAATTTATTCTTAAACACGCGTATCAAGCTATTGTACAGTGAATTATATTTAAGTAGTCACAAGTAGTTATTATAAGAATGTTTATCATTAATTCTAAAATAATCTGTTGAAAGCCGTTGCGCGTAGTCTAGCATAGAGAAACTATGATTTATTTTAGTAAACAACTTATGATATGAAATTACGAAACTATCATATTTAGTACAACAAATCGGTTTTCATAAAAATGCATTGTTCAGAGATTAATTGTTTGTACGTAGAAATGGATATGATGAAAATAATTCTCATTTTATTACCAAAGAACAAAATTAAGTGCTATAGAAAACTTATTTTATCATTCTGAACAATTTGTAAGTGCATAGGTAAGCTGTTGTTTTATTATTAGTTTATATTTATTTTAAGCAAAGCATTTTGTATTGTTCGTACTTGTAGGCACAGCTTTAAGGATCAGAGTGTTCTTTCTATGATGTTTAGTAATAGGTATATTGTACATCGGATTTTGAGCTTTTCGTGCAAGCATATTATGAACTATTGTTTTTTTTTTATACTGGTATACTTTTTCGATCTCTCGCTATGAATAAAATTAGCATCGGTGAGAGGAACCTTGGTAATGCTTTTATTTTTATCTATGTTTTAGTAGATTTAGACTAGTACTTATACATTGTTTGCGTTATAATGTTTACATTCTACTTTGCACAGAATTGGAGAGTGTTTCTAGTGAACTCTTTAGTTTATACAAAATGTTACGTGAGAAGTTGCATAGGAGACCTACTTAGCTACAATATTATTAATTTTAGTATTGCAAGTTACTATTAGACTTTACTGGGGTTGTGTCGACTATAGTAATATATATAAATTGACAGGCAATATACGAGCGGGGACGGGCTTAATATCACCGTGTATCACGTTTATCCGATGGGATAAGAATTTTATATCGAAATTTCAAATGTAGCGAAATATCAAATTATAATTTACGAAGGGAAACGTGAAGTGGTCGGACAGGAGTGGAATTTTACTCCATAATAACACCATTTTGCGCGGTATTATGGATGTGTTGCGTCGCTGAGGTAAAAGTATTTCAAAATCCACTGACAACTTTATCAATGATGGCGCTTTTATCTTTTGCGAAAAAATATGCGGAGCGGGCTCACGATCATTTAACTTTGTCCCTTTTGCCCTGAAATGAAATTACTGTACGTCGTAAGTTGTAGCTTGCAACGTATTGCAGGCAATACACGCGCGTAGGCACAGTGCAAGCGTGCCGTGTTTAATATTCCGTAAACTATGTTTGTAAACTCTTTCAACTCGGCTGGTTCCGGTAATTCCCTCCGCGCCGCATAACAAATTAAAACATTTTTCATTTAAATGCTCAGAATTGTTACATTTCTGAATAAAAACTATTTTGTGCGGTAGGCCTAGCGTGGAATGAGCGTGACATACTGAGCAAATTGTAATGTATTTTATTTGTTTAACTCTAGTTAATAATGTCTATGGTTGGTTAAAGCTGAATGGGGCTTACAGTTATGAAATCAGTATTTCCTAGGGCAATTAAAATTGCTATTATGTCGTAAGTACGCGGTTTTAATGAATCTGTCTTTGTGTAGCCTATGTTGGTAGTAAGAGGCAGTATGTTTTAAGTCCTGGAACTCCAGACCACAGAACAATAAATATAGTAGAAGTGGCTAGTTGGCGTCTGACGCGTGCCAATAGTAGGCCTCGTTAGACCTACTTGAGCTCAGTCCGCCATTTTCATTTTATACAGTATAGATGTGTCAATTCTTTCGCGCAAATTCTCTAAAATCGTAGAAAAATGCCTTGTTGTGCTGTTTTGGAGTGCAAAAGTGAGAGTCGCACTAAAAATATTACCCGTGTCATGGTGGTATTTCATAACATCGGTACGCCTTATTTAAAAAGCAAAAAGCAATTTTCTGTTTATCGAATATTTTTTGTTCTGTAACAAACGAAAGTAAACATTATCTCAGAGTAATATAGTCTTATCTCCAGTTTTATTTTTTGGAGAACTAAGTAATCATCTCTTGATTGAAATAAAGTACATTATGCAATGTGTGCGTTAAAGAAGTTGGCAGCACGTTGCATAAAATTTGATTATAAAATCAAAACATCGTAACTTGCAATAAAAGCATTGAACTTTCAATGATATAGCGACTGGGTAAAGTTTAAATTATAATAACATTTGTTACATCTTTTTAAATTAGAAACTACTACTACGTGTTTATCATTTTGTTTATGTGCGTTTTAGCGAATGCGGTTCTGATAATAATCGAGTCTTAAAGCCCTTCCAGTATTTTTTTTCTTCCGTGCTCCTATTCTTACGAGTGGCGACGCCCGGTGGCCTGGTCTACCGCTATGTCTTGACAATATAATCAATAGCGATTCTCGATTACTTTTCCTCAATTTTTCGCAGCCCACAGATATGACGAGATTAACTTTTCCTTCTTTCGCATTCCCTACTTTAGGGTTCCGTACCTAAACAGCAATAAAACCGATGTTTACGATGAAATTTCGATGTTGGTCTCGACAATATGTCACGCCTATTTCTTTGGCGAATATTAGTCATTTAATGAAAACATTTGAAAATGGTACCTATTCAAAATGGCGGGTCGCAATATAAAAATCGAGCTGCTAGGTAAAGTGCGGTATCATATTATGAAAAATCCTGCTATACATTCCAATCTTACTTTTTTAATTTTATTGTAACCGCAATTCACGTCACAAAAGAATATTTCATTAATTCACTCATATCATAGCTTTTTGTGTTTTCTTTTCTATCTACAAGAAACTGTTTTTTAATTCTGCCCTTAAATCTTGGAATTACTTTGTGTGATGAAAAGTATTAATTCGGTTTTATTTTTTGAGTAATCTTGTCGTAATCTGTGAATTACTAATAATTATAAAAGTTGTTATGTATAACACTATTCACAGTTTTATATTTACTTTAAGTATACATATAAAATTTTGTAATAAAGCTGCTTACTGTATTGATGCTGATTACGTGGAAAATTTAGAAATAAGCAACTATACGTTTAGGTTTGTGTATAAAATAACGCTAATAAGCCCTGTGATATACAATCAATTGCACCCAAGGTTTTGCAGAAATGTCTGAAACTTTGTGTTCTCAACAATCGCTTCTAGATATAGTTTATTTTAAATTGTAAATAGAAATTGATATAAAATGGATTATAATAAAGAAAATTATAATACAGTGGACACGGTACAAGTTGGTTTGAGCTGTTTTGCAGAACCGCAGCTCGAGGCTTGAGTCGCAAATGGAGTCGACGTGAAACTTATAACTTAAACTTGTTTGTACTGTTCACTTGGCTTAACAATAAACGATGGGTGCATAAGCCATACGACAAGTTAGCCATAGTGCACTACAACATAATAAACTAGTTAACTACAGGTATGTATGTGTTGTTGTATTTATAGCACCGGTGCATACGAGTTGTACCAAAATTTAGTGTTTAGTTTTTTAAGTTCCCGACTGAACCAAAACATAGGACGTTATGTTGTTTTAACGAACACCGAGTAATAAAATATACGAAACTATCCGTTCTTTTTATTTCTGCACTCGACATAAACACCTAGTTTTATTGCCTATAAAATGTGCCGCCCACTGAAATTACAATTACGTCAGCCATTCATACTAAGTACCTAATTAACTAAAGAATATCTTGGAAAAACTGCGACGGAAATGTTAAAGCCTAATTACAGACAAGTCTCACGCACGAGACTTATATTGTTAGTCTCTATCTTCTGAAACAATGTTTACAGTTGTAACCAGGACACTGGGAGATAAGTATAAAAAGACCTTCTAAAGGGCTTTCATGAACCTCGGTAAGTTTTCGTCGTACATTTTCTTTTATTTTCTTGGTGAACTACCTTGGGAGTGTGATTATGTCGGAGGTCGCGGTACAGTTGTTGCGCATGAGTGGCGGTGCGGCCGGCGGTCGAACGTCAGGCGTGCAGGAAGCTCAAATGGTCGAATTTGCATTTATGTCATTAGACCGGATCCGGCGGGCGAGGGGCCTCGGGAAATGGCCTGGCCTATAAACGTACGTTGCACCCTGATCTAATGTAACATTGTGCACGTTGTTACCGTTGTTACTGTTGATTACCGTGTACTCAGTGATAAATTTTTAAACGAAGAATATCATATTGTTGCCCATAGATACCAAATACCATAGATTTAGTATACTAAATATATATTTAGTACCGGGTACCTATCATAGGATAGGCGATAGATGCCATATATTCGGATAGATTCCATAGTTCCTCAAGGTTCCGTACTGTCTGTAACTCTCTTACTGATGCATATCAATGATATGTTAATTCCAAGTACCTTTGTGTATGCTGATGACAGCACAGTTGTAGATAGGTACTTGACCAATGCAAGGGTCAGTGGAGAGGAAATCCAGTCTTGTCGACAGTCCGTGGTTAGCCTTTAGATTTCACACTCCAGGCAGTCTCCGATTGGGGCAATGCCAATCTTGTCAAATTTAACGCTACCAAAACGCAGGAGTGTCTATTATCCACAAAGCGGAGTCCTTTGGAGCTGACTCCGACTTTTCGTGATATGTCCATACCGACAGCCGATTGTCTCCAGCTACTTGGAATGGACCTATCGTCCAATTTGAATTTCGGCAGATACATTGAATCCATGGCCAAAAATGCAGCAAGGAAGCTTGGAATCCTTTCCAAGGTGAGGCGTTACTTTACACCGGGACAGTTGCTTCAGCTGTACCACGCACAAGTTCGATCGTGCATGGAGTACTGCCACCACCTTTGGGATGGGTCTGCTACATATCAACTGGCCACTTTGGATTCAATTGACAACCGTGCCAAAAGGCTTATAGGTGACTTGGAATCAGTGGAGGCGAAGCTGCAGAGCCTTGAACACCGCCGTAAAGTTGTCTGCTTATCGGTATTTTACAGGATATGTCACGGAAAGTGTGCGATGGAATTACACGATTTAACTCCGCCTTCCCCTTTCCATCACCGGGGAACAAGGCGTAGGTTTGGGTTCCACCCCTATATTGTGGATATTCCAAAGATTCGCACACTCATAAATCCCGAGAAACTCAGAGGTGCGAGTCTGGATTCGAACCTACGGCCTTTGCTTCAGAGGAGGTAGAGTAAACCATTGGGTTACCACGGCTATACTTTTCTTTTAGAACCAGGCAATTGTAATGCTCTTGCTGAAGTAGGTGAGATCCAGTCTTTGACATTGAAAAAAATATGAAGACTCATTGCTCTTTAAACTCAAATAAATGCCTTTCAAGTAGAGTCACATCATAATTTTGTATGAAACCTAAATTGTATTTTAGTACGTAATTTACTTAACCCGTAATACTAAATACGAATTCATGAGACCTATGTCGTATATGAGAGACGGCTCTTGTTATTGACAAAATGTAGCACGTGACCCTTTGTACTGTTTGTTCAATCTAGAGGCAGCTACTTGCAGCGGATGCAACTGGATCACACGATTGAATTGATGAATGGGCACTCTCAACAATAATGTATTGGCCAGACGTACTGCACCGTGTGCCAAACTACACTCGACTCATCCGAGAATACAAGCACCAGTTTCTGTTTTATGAACAACTGCAACATCACTTTCCCGTAATCACGTTTCTGATTCATTTCATCTAGTTGCCAAGCTGTTGACATGACATTAGTTCCAATAGAACGTAAAAGTTTTGTTCTATGGCTTCTGTTTATTTTATTACAAATTCAATGTTTAAATTGTTTAAAGTGGGTTATTGGATCGGTTATATTTTTATCCGACTAAGAAGAAGTCGAAAGGTCAGTCATAATTTTGGCACATGTATGTAGGCATTGTTTGTTAATTTGTTCCTTAACAGAGTCTACACTAGGTACTGAATTGATTTGAACGTAGGAGGCGTTGTTCGATTGGTCTCGATTGTCCGCGTGTCGGTGGCTATATTATTAAGATAATTATGTAATATGTGGCAATAAAGGTGCCATACAAAAAAAATAATAATTTACTTCTTGTGTTAAAATATCTAACTAAGTCTCACATTTTAAGTAATTATTTACCTAACACACACACATATATATATATATATATATATATATTTATATATATATATATATTCTATAAGTGAGATATATATATATATATATATATATATATATATCTCTCACAAAAAAAACTTTTGTTTATCAACCCAACTACTACTACAATTATATACGGTATAGGTATACATCCTTTGTATTTAAGATCATTCGTATACATGTAAAAAGTAAGCCAATATTTTTATTAAATAAATTACAGGTTACAGTAACATAAATAAAAGAGTCTTCGAATCGATGTATTTAGTGTTGTGTAGCCGATATTTAAAAAGAAATATTGTTAAATCGAATCCCGTCTATTAATAAAACACCCAAAATAGAGAAGGATTTAATTTTGACTCACATGAGTTCATCTCTTTCAGGAATAATGAAGCGTTGGAGGTCGTTTTGTAAACATTATTATATTAGGTGTCTGCGACTCTCACTTATTACATCTCTGAAACTTATATGATTTAAAGTTGAATATGAGATTGCACTATATTTTAGCAGACTAATTTATTTAGTCGAAGAAATAAACCTAGTTGGCCGTTTTTAAATAAAAAATATAACGGATTTCAGATTGTATAAAAAAATCCGATTCTAGTGAAAAAAATCGATGTAACCTTAACTTCGTAGCTTTCTTTGCATCGTTGGATTACACCTCTTTGCACAATAAAATCGATCAATAATTTCTCTGCAGAGTATTGTTCTGCGACTCGACATTTTAGGACGCATACTTTACGCTCCATCTGCTTTCCAATAATATGAAAGGGAGTTTCCATAGAAATACAATAGTTGCCTGTCCATTTTCCTATTCTAGGAAGTTTAAAATTTTAAATAGATTTCTCTTTGTAATTTTGATCATTTATTCACATTGTACGATTAAACGAATCTTTATTTGAAACGAGCGTAGTGCTGTCATAGATAGAGGCTTTCGCAAAACTAATTCGCGAAAATTATTGTTTAAGTATCCTGTTGATTTCAACGATCGTCGACGCGAGTGAGACCCTAAATTGAATCAAGATAATCAAACTTTTCCGTCGTGAAACTTTTGAACAATCTCGTAGCAGTATACGAACTCATCAAAACAATCCATTGTTTTGGCTAAATTGAAGGAATAGCGTTTTAAGACGAAGGAGTTTTATTTTTGTGCGGATGAGCGATGTTGTTTCCAGAGACACTTTACTGTTTAAGCGTTTGAAGTTTTACAAAGGGGAAGAGAACCTCAGGCACTCTGGCCTCGTCGAAAAAGCTTTTGGAGTTAAGTTACGCTACAGAGCCCTCCGCTTTGTCTTACGGTTCCGTTTCTTGTAATCGCCATTGTGCTCCTTATCTGTAGCATAGTTATCTTTTGGGTGCCGCCGATTTATAGTTATTATGCGGGCCCCAGGCACAATTGTTATTAACTATAGCTTTCCTTTGTTCTGTTAGTGATAAGCAACCCTTGTTGAAGCTAAAACCCTGTAAAGTAGTTCTAATCAACAACAACTAGGCTCAGTGTACAATATGCAATTAAATCAATAATTTACAAGCAACAGTGTTCGTCATACAATTCAGAAAGCATAAGTATCGTTTTCATTTTATGGAATATAATTTATGGGGTTTTCCTAACGGGTTAAAGAGTCATTAATCCCATGCAACGGTGTGCGAAGCGGTGGACAAAAGGTTATTGTTTAGAGTGCTGAGGAAGGTGTAGAGTGCGCCGGGCACGGGCGTTTGTTAGCATGTGCCGATAGCCTGTTAAACATGAATCCCGCTCACGACTTGCGTATCTAACATTATCCTAGGTGTGGGTTATTCAAATTAGTGTCTTCAGTAAGGCGAATTAATCGTTTTGCATTTACCACTCGGGGAGAGCGGGGCTGAACGTTCCGATTTTCAAATAACTTGCAGTTTTATACTGAACATGAAGGATTTGCAAAATGCGGAAATATTGAACAAATGTTTTTAGCTTTTTGTAATAGTATAGTCACTTCTGCTAATATCTCAATAGTCTTTTTCATAGAAGCTAATTTTTGATAAATTTAGGAGCGGAACATTCAGCCCCGCTTTGGGGCGTGTTGTTCCGTCTTTGAGGGAAATTGTTCCGCCTGGATTATGACAGAATACCAAAGATTTTCTTAAATAAAACCACCTATTTTATAATTGTATGTATGTAATGTTTATATTATGCTTAACTAACTTAAAAAAAAAACAACTACATTCTTATTCATCAGTAATATTATTCATCGCTCATTTCTTCACCTCAGAATCACAGTTGAGACACACATAAGTGACTCTATCATCTTGTCTAAATATTTGACATGAGCCCGTTTGTAGTTTGACATCCTTAAAACAAAGAAAAATGGTCATAAAAATTTTAAGTATGATTGCAGGTCTTTGGGGGAAGTTGTTCCTACGAACAACCAGCCCCTCGAGGGAGGAACTTATAGTCCCAAATTACGTTTTTATACGAAGACTAACATACCGGCAAAGTAATAGAATCAATCAAAAAAATACTCAAACAAAAAGATTCCTTTCTAATGTCACTACAATTTAGAAAAGCTACGTATGAATAGGCCCATAATAAACAAAGACAGACCAAAAAATTTAAACAAGAAAAAATTTACTTACGTGATATTTTGACTGCTCCACGCACATAGCCAAACGTCGTCGCTGGAGTAACTGAATTGACTGCCGACAAGACGCATCACCTGACGCTTTAACGACGCGCTTCATATGTATTGCTACATATTTTCCTTGCAAAGTTATTGCTGTGAGAACAACTTACCCCGGGACCTACCAGTCCCGGTCTCCTCTACTGTTGTTCCTTGAGGAAGACTGTGAATTTTATTCATGCCTTTCTCGACGCCTGACTTTTCTTTACTCAAAAATCCGTATCAAAAGTATAAAAGGAAAAATGCAACTCTATTTCTGTGATACAAACACTATTCACAGTTCGTCAACCATGGTTCCTCATTGAACAGTGTAGTCGCGGACTCTTCAGGTTGTCGACGGCTGCAGATTGGCATTGTTAGTAGCAAATGAGAGTAAAATTGTCTCATTAGCGTTGCGCAGCACGTTGCCGAGAACTGAAGTTGCCATCAGGCGAATGCTTACACGTGTGCCATTTTGTATTATGCTCAAGAATTATTGAGACAAGGACCGGTATGACAATGTCTTCCACATTCAGTTTCTTCCATATTAGGTTACTTGCTAGTCAATCAACATGTTTCTAAGTATTTACCACTATTCGTTAGATGCAAGCATATTTTATAGTACATTTTGAGTACTACCTATGCCTTGTCTATTGCAATAGATTGTAAGAGGTGCACGCTTTGTGAGGTCTATAGGTGATGCAGCAAAGAGTAATAAACGAATAGATAAAAATCTGTCTTGTAATTAGCTACATTCTGTTAGAGACTCGGTTATGACACAGGCTGGGGACCTCCCAAGTAGAATGTTAACCGGAGATTTTAGAGGCCCGTGAGGCCTAACTCATCTCATAATAAGCGTTTCTGTGTTTTACGTAAGTTATTGCTGATAGAATTAGGCGCTTTCCGCTTTCCTAATTATAATGTCGGTATTTCAATGAATTTATGGTTATGTAAAATTACATGGTAATGTAAATTGCGAGAATTAATGAAATTACGATACTTTCAAAGATTTCAATTGAACAACATACCCATTTATAATTGTTATTGTGTAGGAAGATCAACTTTACGACCAAACGAATAATTTCTAGCAATAAATCTTTTTAAAATGTTTCTACTCTACTTTTTTTTAATATCAAGTGACTGGACTGGACGTAACCCGCCTATAAGTAGTCCGAAATGACATTTTCCAGTTTTTTTGCTCGAATTTTCATAACCTCGAAAGTAATTTTGAGAGGAAAATGTTTTTTTTCTTTTAAACCTAACTTAGCCTTTTTTTTTGTGCGTGGGGAAATCCTCCTAGGATACCTCTCCGCCCCGGGATAGTACCTGCGTCGACAGTGTACGAACGTGAAGGATCGCGTCCACTGTCGACCGCGCGTGCCGGAAGCCGTACTGGTCTTCCGACAGGTCAGGCCCTACTCGCGACAGATGCCCGCTGAGCCGCTCGGAAAGTGTTCTTTCAAACAACTGCGGCCTCGAGCAGATCTGTGTCGAGCCGCTTGAGGGACCATAGTCGCGGTGGGCCGCCGCGTTGGCGACGGGAACTGGCAGGACGGCGGAATACCACGTCGAATACGATGTGGTGGTGGTCAGATAGCGTGACCACCTCTTCTGCCACCCGCCAGGCCGACACCATGCGCGCCGCTGAATGAGTCGCTCACGATAGATCGATGAGCGACTCCCCCTGCCACCGCACGCAGGTATTGACTGACCCCCGATTCAAGAGTTGAAGGTCTAATCCCGCCGCCCACTCTAGCATTATCTCCCCTCGGACACTATCTCGGACGTCGCCCCATGCTCTAGAGCGAGCTTTGAAGTCGCCCAGGACAATGACGGGACGAGGATGACGTCTGCGAACGCGGTTTGCCACCCCGTCCAAGTATCCCTCGTAAGCGGCGAGGGACACGTTGAGGGAGACATAGTAACCCACGACGACGAGAGGACCCCATTCCACTGCGACAAAACTTTGCCCTTGTTCGAGCAGGATGCAGTGTGGGTCCTCTTCTCCGCCTCTCCAGTGTATGGCGACGGAGCCCGCAGAGTCACCGAACCATTTAGGATGGTCCGGTTCTCGATATGGCTCCGTCACCACGGCAAGGGCAACCCGAAGCTCACCGAGGGTCTGCAGAAGGAGGCTCTGCGCCCCTCGCGTGTGGTTCAGGTTGCATTGGAGAACGCACATCTGAGCGAATGTTACGTCTCCATGACATCCGCTGGAGCAGAGCTCGTGCTCTGTTGAGTCGACGCAGCCGCCTGCGGCTGCGACGGCCCGTCGCCGGAAAACTTTTTTTTTTGACGGGTGGAAATCTTTATGGGACGGGGGGAAATCTTTATGGCCGTCGCCGGGAAAACTTTTTTTTTTAACGCCTCCCACGACCTCTTGCTTCCGACCATAGACTTGACTACTGACGGTAATGAGAGATCGTGTCCCACCACGGCCGCCCGCTCCTCTGCCCACTCTGGGCATTCCGCCAACGTGTGCTGCGCCGTATCTTCGGCGCAGCCACACTGATGGCAGACAGGGGTCGGCTCTCTCCCAGCGATCTTGTACAGGTATCTCCCGAAGCATCCATGCCCCGAGAGCACCTGTACCAGTCGATAGGTGAGCGGCCCCTTCCGCTCCTCCACCCATTCCTTAAATATTGGCCGCACTGCCTCTACCGTACGGACGCCAGCAGTCGGGTCCTCCAGCCGTGTTTGCCATTTTCGGAATAGCTCCCGCCTCGCGTTCAGTCTCCACCTGTGAACGTCTTCGAGGTACAGGTCTGCCCCTTCCCTCCTGGCGTCAGCCCTATGGGTGTATACGGCCTTTAAGACCTCCGCCTCTAGGTCCCATGGGGGGGTACCCGCGAGGACGCACGCTGCCTCGTAGGACACGGCGCGATACGCCCTCGCCACTCTGATCGCCATGACCCGTTGCGGCCTCCGCAACAGCGTCCTGGTCCGGGCATTCAGAGCTTCAGCCCATATAGGAGCCCCATAGAGAGCCATGGACCTGACCACCCCTGCAAAGAGGCGACGGCACCCTTCTCCCGGGCGTCGCCGGGAAACCTAACTTAGCCTAATTTAACCGAACCTAACCGTGTCTTTAAGATAAACATCCATACATATCCTGAAAGTACAGCGGGGTCGTTATAATTCGGTTTTCGGTGTAATGAAAATTCGAACAAACCAACGGGACGAACAAGTCGTGCGCCTGATAGTAAGCTTCACGCCTGTCCATAACAGTTGCAGTGCCATTAGATCTTTAAATCACAATGATCTGAGGGGCACTGTCACTGCGCCCGTAACCGTGAGACATAAGTTGACAAGTCCCATGTGCCAATTTCACCAGCACCCTTACCCTTCAAAAACGAAAAACAGGAATGCTGACATTACTGCTTGGCGGCAGAAATACGTGGCAGTACTTCCCTGGACGAACTCTTTCACAAGGAGCTCCACTGCTACTGCCTGTCCTTTCAACATGAACGATGTGCTAGAATCTTCTATACAGTACTCTAAAGACTAAAATTTCGTAGATGAGAATATAAGTGCCTCGTGTTTATACTGAAAGGTACTTCAATTTACAACGTTAAGCCGCTGTCTACTGTAGCATAACAACCTTCTTGTTTCATTTACAGTAGACCCATTAACAAGAATCATTGTCCATTTGCACCGATTACAAAATGTTTTAAATAACAAATAAACGTTTTCGTAGATTAGATACGTGCCGTACTCACGCGTAAAGATAAAAAGCCGGAGGTGCAGCGCCCGCGTCGTCTGCTGCTCCGGCAATATTTGTGTTTATTTATTATCATTGGGAGGCGCAGCAATCGGCAATAAATTTAAGCAGGTGTTTATATTGAGAATTGACGATAACGACGCTGCCTCTTTAACGGTAACATTAGGGGAAAGTTCAACGCGTATGCTATTACCGTGACATCAGTATTCTTGACACTATAATCTAATAGGGAGAGAGGTCACGCTGGAGATCAGACAATTTTATTGATATTGACAAGGTGCAAAAATATTACTTTAGATATTGACTACGCGACCCTTATTTGTAATTCAATTCCTGTATGTTATACGTGACATAAATGAAAATTTCGTTCTTTTCAGGGTTATTACGCATAGGTTTATCTACAATAGTCTGCACCTATTAAAAATGACAATAATACCAACGTCCAAAACAACATTCTTAAAATGTAATATAGTCTTACGTTATGATATCTATGCATACTTTTAAGGACAGAATGTCCGTAAAGACATGCTGCTGTATAATCGTAGGTATATTCAATACAAACAAGTCAATTGAAAAGTTGACAAGTTGTTCTATAATTCTGATGAAGTAAGTATTACTTCATAAAATGTTAATAAATATCGACTTCAATGGAAATCTTAAATAAAATTCTACATTGCTGTGTCGATAAATAAATTTGCATAATACTCCAATGTTGTTATGAGCCACGGAAGTTTTTAACGAAGCGTTGTAAAATTTTATTTCACATCATGAGCACTTGGCTATCAACATTTCGAGAAACGGAAGACGTGGTCTAGTGACTGTTGGAAATTTGACGAGGATTCAAATATCTTTTTACTTCACTTCCCCTTGGGGTCGTATTAGGAATTTTAATCACCCACTTAACCATTTAATATGTGGTTGGTCAATAAACAGTTGGTAAAGCTCGTGAGCTTTCTAACTTCGACAAAGAGTTTATTATGGTTTTTATTGGAGTATAATCATGGCTGTGGATAACTGGGATTTGCATGTTTATAACCGAGGAATAATTATAAGAATGACGATTGCTATTGGTTACATATTCGAATCAATATTTAAAAAATGCAAATGCATTGGCAGCTCAGCGATATAATAGTATTGCTTTTCAAATATGGATAAATCAGGTTTTTATGATAATAATATTTTATTGATACCCAATAACAAATAGAAGAGATATAGTTATAGTACCTCCTTGTATTATTTTTAATATGTCGGTTGTGTTTATATAATTTACAGCTTTTTACCCATATGTTACATGTACAGTCGCCATCAAAACTTTCTTTAAAAATATTAAAAAACTTATTTGTAGTTTTTTCTTTCGTAGGCTGCTGAGTACCTATGCAAAATGACTATAATAATGTATTATAAATTGATGCTAAGGAAGAACGGTGATTTCAGTCACGGACACTCCATAACAAATATCAATTTCTATTTGATTTAACTTTTTTGTAACTGAATAAAGTTTTTTAATATTTATAATAATAAATATTAAAAAAAGAGTAGCAGTAAAGCTTCTTGTGAAAGAGTTCCTCCAGGGTAGTACTGCAACCTTAACTATTTCTGCCGCCAAGCAGTAATGTCAGCACTAGGTACTGCGCTCCGATTTTGAACGGTAAGGTTGCTGGTAAAATTACAGACACATGGGACTTGTCAACTTATGTCTCAGGGTGGCGGGCACAGTGGTAGTGCCCCTCAGATCCTCGTAATTTAAAGCTCCGAGTGGCACTGTGACTGTTATGGACAGGCGTGTAGCTTGACATCAGGCGCACGACTTGTTCGTCCCGTGACTTGATGTTATAAAAACAATGAAAAAAAAATCATAAAATATTTTATACTGTACAAATACTTAATATTCGTTTTTAGCAAATGTTTCATAGTCAGTATTAAAACAATTCAACATTTTTTTAATAGAAAACCACCGTGAGCCTCTAACATACTTATTAACTTATCTAAGTGGAATTTTTGTTCGATGTATTTCGAACAAAAATTCTCCTTAAATACTTGAGTTATTCGTTAGCTTAGTTAATAATTCAACAAATGTTTACCGAGATTATTACTTGATTAAATTTCACCACACGTATATTAATATCTTAACCGAATTAAAGAATAAAATGAGGTTATACGTTCGGTTGTATGTAGGCATGTTTTCCGATTTCCCCGTCCATCGTGGACCGATTTAGATTTTTTTTGTTTGAAAGGATGCACTCTCATGGTGGCCCCATTGTCACCAAGTCAGAATCTGATGAGGGGATCCCACGGAAATCGAGGGAAATCCTCAAATTTTATAGGCATGTCAGTGTACTCACCAATGTATCCATCAATTATGGACCGATTTTGAAAATTCGTTTTGTTTCAATGGGTATACTCTCGAGGTGGTCCCTAATACCGACGATGCTGTTCCGGGTTCATTTCAGCTATGTGATAGCTGATTACTAATTATTACCCGCAAATAAAAAACTCGACTTTTCACTTGACACAATACGTCATATCCAATATGTATCATTATTATTACTATTAACATCTATTAAAAATAAAATTTATTATTATTAACAATAAAAAATATTCTAGTTTACTAATTTGTAAACGGTTCACAGTCATTCATAATTATTTACATTTCGCTCTCGCATGTAATTAGAGGATAACTATTTTGGCTTTGTTCTGTTTTGTATCATTTTAATGTAATCTAGTAATAATAAGCTGTTGTTGTCCTAAATAAAATAAATAAATAAATACATGTAATCAACAAATCACCGTCACCATGACAACCAGAAAAAAGTATAAAATGTACAAAGGATTCCATAACAGTCCCATGTCACCAAGAAATCAGAATCTGATGAGGGAATCCTATGGACATGGAAAAAACCGACGAGCAAACTTTTGAGGCTTCTTTGTTTTTCAATGAAAAAGTTACAATTATATTAATTAATATTAATGGTGCTTGTAATATAAGCACATAATATAAGCTTATAGCACCTAACTAACAAACTTTTACACGCCTTCTAATTACTTTCCGTAACTAATCTAATTAAAACGACACAAAGATACGAGCGCTACCAAACATCAGCGACAAATAGGGTACATAATTCATAGCTCGTTATTATTCATCTGGTTGACATCTGCCAGTAGCGTAGTTGAAATGATGTAATAGCTTCTCCACGTGTCCTGGGCATGTGCTGTACCTTTGAGTCTTGATCTCCGCTCACTTAGTCAGCCTCGTAAAACATAATATCACGTAATAATATACTTTATGAGCGCTTATTAAAGTTTCATGTAATGTAACATTTTACTTCTTAGGTGACCTGGTTCTGGTGCAAAAAGCAAAAATGTTAAACAACTAATCATCCCAAAAACTATTTAGAAATGAATACCTAATTAAAAAACAAACAATCGTCGATTATCAAGAATGTTCTGGACTGCTTAAGCACAACACGCATTTTTATAATAAAAAATGTTTGAAAATATCCATTAATATACAGTAAACTG
>NW_020653945.1:12977152-12989887 GCF_003589595.1 Hyposmocoma kahamanoa
TAGGTTAGAATGTGGCGTACGCCAAGGAGGGCTAACCTCGCCGGACCCCTACCCGCTGTAAAAACCATGAGTTGCGTTTTCAGGACGTTATACTTAAGACCGTAATCTTGAGCGTACTGTTCACAGACTGCTAGCAACTTCCTCAGACCACCGATTGATGGACTGAGGAGCACCATATCGTCGGCGTAACTTAGGTTGTTCAAACACGACGTGCCAATATGGCAGCCCACTCTAGTGCTTCTCAGCTCCGCAATCAACGTTTGTTTTCTCGTCAGTGTCGAATTTATCTATCATAAATTTGCACCAACCCAAGCGACGTTCTTTCTGCTCATAGTTAAGTTTGTGCGTAACCCATCTCGAACAACGCTTATGGAGAAACAGTTGTCCGTGAATAATAGTTTGCAATGCTGCTGATCCAATGCCCAATTCTCGCTCAAGCTCTACATATGTAGTTCGGTCGGTTTTCGCGAATTACTTTTTCGACAGCTTGAACGTTTTCTTGACTAACCGCAGTTGGCGGCCGACCTGACTTCGCCTCATCTTCAAAGCTTCTGCGTCCTCTTTTAAATTCAGCAAACCAATTGAAAACTGTAGCTCCTGAACAAACTGAAAAATTGTGGCTAAAAGTTCAAAACATTCTTGCGGATTTAAACCTTTTTTGTAGTCATAATAAATCATAGCACGAAAATCACGTCGAGAGAGCTCCGTTGTGGTGAACAACTTTCCCGCCAAATTGTCTCCGTAAAACATTGACTTACAAATAAATGGACGACGGGTCTAATACAAAAACCACGAAAAAAATGTCCCAAGTCAACCTATTCGAAATTTAAATTGTAATGTCATCGCAGTATCGCGCTGTCAGTCGAACAAATGAAGACTAAAGCGGAGTTTGGCGCTCTGTATACGATTTTAGCGCCTTACAAGTGCGGACACTTTTTAGCGCGGACCCGACGTCCATATAATTGTAAGTCAATGCCGTAAAATAAAAAATTAGATAACAATAATAAAGAAACGAACACGTCTTAGATCGAATTGTTGATCTAAGACGTGTTCCATTTTCGAATTTATTAGCAAATAACCTGGCTTTAGTACGGTGTATAACTTGCCAGTATCAAATATGTGATTAAAGAGTTTCTAAGTTCTTTTCCCATGACTCTCGTATAACTGCATTAGTGTCTACTTAGAAGTAATTATCTGGTAAATAATAAAGATTCAGCGTGTATTGGATTAGTATAAAATATCCATTTTCCGTTTTTTGAAAGTCAGGTGAGGCCGGAAATATTTTATAGATGTGTAAATATTATACAAAGTACATGACTAAAGTAAATAATTTGCGTCTTTGGTGTAATAAAGCCAAGTCTGCAAAATGACAACTTTTCAGAATTGAATGTTTTAAGACTTTAAGTACCTACGAAATCAGTCGATAACTTTTTATGCTTAAATAGAACAGTCATAAAATTAGGTATAATAGGTGCACAATGATCTTATACAAAGCGTTTTGCAGAGATATCTCTGTTTAGAGCGATCTATTTAAAAACATTTGTTTTTGCACGAAAGTATGCTGAGGAGTCCATTTCTACTCAGGAATACAGTCATTGAGGGTGAGACAGCTGTCCTACCTGTAAACCCTAACGGTTCACGAGAGCTATGCTGGGGAGCCTCGCAGAATTGAAGTCGTAGCCGTAAGTGCCACGAGTTGAAGTCCCTTAACGGGCAAGTCAGGCTACGTGCCTGTTTAATGACCAGTCTGGTGTCGCCGGGTTAATAGTAAGCATAAACAAGCAATAAACAGTGTAAAAAGTGTATCAGTGCCTTTCATTCGAACATATCAGTCGATTGACGGGAGAAGTACCTGGCTCCTAGTGATATAAATACTCGGTACAGCTTTCGCTCTGGGCTGAAAACTATCCACTTCCATCTAACGAGTCTTGCCGGCCAACGACTGCTGGTGGAACCTCAGACCACCACCCAGCGAACAGTGGCACTGTGGCGATGTGTGATGACTCATTGAAAGTCATGGAATAAAAGTTGTTATTTATGATGTTAGTAATATGGGTTTATACGGCGTTGTTAGTACTTTACAAATAACCCTGTATTCTTTAAAAAGGCACGTTATACATCCCATAATTTGTTTCATATAGTTCTTTTTATTTTTATGGGTATCATGGTTTCATGTGATAAAAGCACTTTTGATGTGTGATCACACGTGGCATTTTTATACCAAGGAGGCATGAATTCATTGTGCATTCATTTAGATATTTAAAATTAGATACACAACTGGTTGAAAGTACAAACGTTCCCAATCGAACTAATTAACTGCCTCAGTGGCCGAACGGTTACCATGCTGGACTGCCACGCAGAGGTCTCGGGTTTGATTATTGGGGAATAATATAGTTTGAATATCGGGAGGAATATTTGTATAGCCCATATTTATTTCTCTCGTGAGTTTGGGTGTAATTTGTGGTTCTCTATGTGTGTGTCCATGGCACCTGCGATACAGGATTTCCCTAGTGCGGGGCTATAAGAAAAAATGTAACAAGATGTATGTAAATCAGTAGTCAGTCAGTCACTGACAGCTCTTTTTAACCGACTTCAAACAAGGAGGATGTTCTCAATTCGACTGTATTTTTTTTGTGCATGTCCCACGTTTACTCCGGCATTTGTGAACCAATTTTCATGATCCTTTTTCTTGGATTAAGGGTACCTCAATATTGGTTACATTCAAATTTGAAGAAAATATTCCACCTCCAAGGGTGACGAACTAGGGAATGAATCAGGTTTCGCGCATTTTCTGTTAACCGATTTCAATATAACTTGGTAAATAGATGTAATTCCAATAAAAAGGCCGGTAAGTAAACTTTTTAGATAGGTTTCTTTCAAATAAAAGAGTTATATTGTTAAAATTCTATTAACCATGAACGACTCGATGTGTCCTGTCATCCTGCCTCGTAAACTATGATCAATGCTACTGCTGTAAAGTGGACTGAAAGGCCCTAGAAACTATTGTTCGAAAGATAAACTCAAAGTGGAGCAGTAGGGTGACTGTAATCTATAAAGTTTTTGGGGATTTTGAAAAGATTTAAAAGGAAATCTTTGCTTCCATGACCGTAGTATTGTTTTCTCTTTGCTAAATTACGTTTGAAAAAAATCTGAGCTCTACATTATGGTGAAATTTTTGGTACCTATTCTATAAACTACCATTCTATTATTAGTGATAAAAAGGTCGAAAAAACACAAAGAGAATTTCTTTGATCCGACTGGACTCGAACTAGCGTCTTGTTAAATCGGGGCTACCGTTCTAACCAACTGAGCTTTTTATGTAAAAACTGAGTGAGTAGACCTTAATTTTAAGTTAGTAGAATTTCTCTATGCATCTGTAGCAAAAGATTTGCATGTATTGGGTTTAAATGGCTTTTTTGTCATAGTGTCACATGTGACAAACATAGGCTCGACGGAATTTTCCTTTTGTCTTTGTTTGATCATTGTAACAAACTTTTTCTTTTTTTTTGTTATATAATTTGTATCGTATAAAAAAAAAACAAAGTTAAGTTACTGAACTATGAACAAGTAGTGCGCCTGATGGCCGCCTGATGGCCGCCTGATGGCCGCCTGACGGCAACACGCCTGTCCATAACAGTTGCAGTGCCACTCAGAGCTTTGAAACAAAGATCTGAGGGGGCGCTCACTGCGCCCGTCACCCTGAGACTTATGTTGATAATGATAAGTCTCATGTGCCCGTAATTTCACCAAACTAGTGGAGTATTTTCACAAAAATATAATTATACGAATATCACGATGTTTTGACTAATATGCCAATATGATATTCGTATAATTATATTTTTGTGAAAATAGTCAAAACATCATGATATTCAATGAAATAAATATTACTACCACTCTAAATTAATATCAGATACGAAGGCAGTTTTTTATGTCCGTGACTTTGAGAAAGAAATTTTTTTTTTTCAATTACGTTTTATTTTTCCACGTAATCTCCTTTTAACTCTTGACCTTGATCTCGACCAGCGATATCCCAACTTCTTCAACCTATGAAAAAAAATTTTTTGTCAAACTGAAAAATAAGCCTCTGTTCCAGCTATCACTTCCTCCTTTGATGTAAATCGTTAAAAATATCAGATAAAAAAGTCAAAAGGGGCTGGTGAATATACGTAGGGCGTGGCAATAGTTTCGTATCATATTTCAACAAGTTTTGTAGTTCTAATTGCTGACGAGAAACGGAATTCTCGAAATTCCGTTTTCTCCGTCTTCTAAATGTAAGTACTAAAAAAAACCGACCTGAAAAGTTCGTGGAATTACATCTAATACTTGCCAAGTTTTATTGAGATCGGTTACCGGAAAGTGCGCGAAACCGGATTCATCCCCTAGTTTGCCATGCTTAGAGGTGGAACATTTTATTTAAATTTAAATGGGACCACTGCTGATGTACCCTCTTTCCAATAAGTAACAATCATCAAAATCGGTTCACAAATTTTGTTGTCACAAGAGTTGTCGCGTAACATATACAAAAAAACATACAGTCGAATTAAGACCTCCTCCTTTTTTTCAAGTCAGTTAAAAAATATATCGACCTCACCTAACTTTCTTTTTTTTTTCGCCCTAATTTTAGAAAGTAACGTCTGTTGCTTATTAAAGAATTCTAATTAAGTAAAGAAATAAAAAGAAATTCTGAAAAAAGTTTTTATTTAAGCTTAAAGCAGGTATTTAGCAAACCCCGTGTATGGTAATGGTTTTACTTAGTGATCTAGGCTATTAGGTTTATATAAAACGCCCTATGCTCAGTGTGCCGTCAAGACCAATAACGTACGCGATCAAAAGGTAAAGTAAGTACTTAAATACCATCGCGCAGCTATCAATCGCGTGCCCGGATATCACGCATTACGTCCAATGCAACTAAATATTGAACATAAGATTTATGGACTTCTTCTCTTTCCCGTGAGAACGAACAAGGCGTCTATTCGAACCACCACCATTTGTTTCTTGCCCCACATCATAACCACAGAATTGACGTCATATATTAAGGGGATTAATGAATTCTATTAGGAGATAATTAATCGCCATCATTAAATAAATAAAGCGATGATAGTAACTCGAGAAAGCTGTCAATTGGGAACTAACATATTATTGATTTTCTTTATGATTTTTTGTCGGAATTACATATTATGTTATTATTATTACTACATATCTGAATGCACTGCGCAGGTAGGCGAGTAAAAAGTTACATAATTCAACCATATTCTATAAACATTGGCCAGCTTAGTACACTACACTATGATATGATACCAAACGACAAGATAAGCAAGTCGTGTACCTTTTATTCAGCGACACGCCTGTCTATAGCAGTTGCAGCGCCATTCAGAGCTTTAGATCGCAAAGATCTGACGAACACTGTCACTGCGCCTGTCACCTTGAGACAATGATATTTTTATTAGCATTAGAGCTCCTTGTGAAAGAATTCGTTCAGGGAAGTACTGTCACCTTGCTATTGCTGCCGCCAAGCAGTAATGTCAGCATTACTGTGTTCCGGTTTTGAAGGGTGCTGATACAGACACATGGGACTTGTCAACTTATGACATACTCTGAGTGACACTGCAATTGTTATGGACAGGCGTATAGCTTACCATCAGTACGCACACGACTTGTTCGTCCCGTCACTTGATATTATAAAAAAAATATTCTCACTGCCTTGAACCATAAGTTGACAAGTCTCATGTGCCTGTAACTTCACTACTATACTCTTAGAGGATGGAAAAAAAAAAGGAATTACATAGTGTAAGACTACACTATTTTATTTTTTGTATGTCTAGTACGACAATACTATTTGAATTTGTTCTAGGAATAGGAATTACTTTAATAGGAATTCATTCAAAATGTTGTTGAGTGGACAAAATTTATTCACTCAAGAACATTCGAGTATAAAAATTTGATTATATTTAATGTAAAAATAAAGAAGAGTTATGAAATGGACAATCACCATATATTATATGATTATAATTAATTAATAAATAATTTCGGCCTTGTAAATCATCTCTTACCTGAAAATTAAATAATATGCATTTAATTCTGTGAACTAAGAATTATTTTTTTAATTAATTCCTTTTACATTTAGTGTGGTTTTAGAAAACAATGAAATTTGCATTGAATTTTCTACACGGTTTTTTAAAGCACTATACATATAACATGAATTTGTATCTTTTAACATTCACACAAATTAACAAAATTTGATTTACTACTAATGAAACCTACCTACCTACATGAAAGTACGATACTTCCGCAAAAGTTGGTAATAGCCTAACGTAAGCCTAATTAATCACTACTTGCCCTTCGACTTTCCACTCATCAACCCTTATTTCGTGCGTGTTTCAGCTAAATAGAAAGCAAACACCCTTCACGTAGCTGTAAATATTAACAGTACCTATAGTCCTAAGATAACATTGTAAACGTTTATGGCTCGCGTTTTGAACATACAAGATTTATTTAAGCGTATTTAAATAGATTCTAATAGTAGCTTTAGTTTAACTTGTCGACGCACTGAAATAAATAACATCCCGATTCCCGCGGCGTTTGGTGTTCAATTCCCAACTGGCGAGTCACATTCAAGTGAGCAATAGTTTCAATATGCTGGAATTACGAGTTAGCGGAAGGGTAAATGTCGTACGTGGCTCATAACGCACATATTTTCAAGACGTGCTGAATATACTGACCACCCCTAACACCCGCCCTGACGTCAATAACGCAATCGACCTACGCGCCATCGCCACCATGAACATTGAAAATGTGAAAACGGCTTACCTATCAAAACTTTTGACGTTATTATCAAACCTTTGAGAGTTAATTATGTTTTCTGACTTTATCTTCATTGTCATTCAGTTACAAACTGTAATTAACCTGTTTGTTTTCTCAAAATTTATTTAAGACATGTTTCTGTCGGGTAGAATAAACAACTTTGAATGCAAAACTTCACAATCATACGCGATTTACTATTAAGTTGACATTAGATGTATTATAAACTGTGTTTGTCCAATAGTATTTCTTTAAATTACAATCACTTTGCTCATAGTTACGAAAACTGAAAAGAATATCCTCGCCACCCCCGACTTTTTAAGAAGCACTCGATCATCCAATCGCATTTGAGTGTGCCGTAATGCGATGACGAATCGATGTTATTACTAAGTTAAATATAACTTCAATAACAATGATGGGTTGCGTCCTCAGGGATCAAAGAAACAAAACTTTATTTGTACCCAAACATTTATTATACGTGTTTGTGATAACTTCTAGTGATATTCGTTTGATATGCCAATGATACTAAATAATATGTCGTTGAAGTGAAGTCTTTAGCTCTATTAGCGGAATGTACTCTCCTATTTAAATAAAAATTACAACTAATAGTTTTTTGGCTAGAGATATGTATCAGTAAACGGGGATAGATAAGTTACAATCGGACCGACATCTCATTAGGGAATGTACCTATCGGTGAAACCACGTGGACTCTATAGATAAGCGTGTCAAGAAGCTCATCAATGGTTACGTAAAGCTACAAAACTAAAGTACGTTTTACCGGATACTCATCAGAATGCGTGCGTCGGAAATGCCCTTTTAAAATTTATATCCCACTGTTCAACACATCGGCGCATAATCAAGGAAAGTCTTTAACGTAGTAGTAGTAGTTGTCGTAGACGGTCGACAGCTGAACTACGGACTATCCAGCAGTAGATCATCAATCAACAGAGGCGGCATCGTCAGCGAAATGTAGGGCGCGCACGAGTCATTCGCTTCTGGCCACGCCTTTTGAAAACTCGCTACTCAGCTTTCAGAAAGCATGGGCTTGCAGGAAATTTAATACTTGAAACGAAAGATCAAAGAGGTATTAGAGTTCTAATGAAGTAAGCATACACAACCCCAAAGAAACTCAGAGGCATGAAATATGGTTCAGTTTTCCAAACAGTATACTTCAGAAGTGAAGAAGGCATAAAGAATAATACTATTTGAATGGAAAATATCATCTGGACCACTATTTTCGCCTCTGAATGGGAAACAAAGGAGTAAGGCAAAGGTAAAATGTTACAGTGTAATAACAATATTTTTACTTAGGTTATGGTTCACCTAATCTCCTCCTCCATGCAAGTGTCAAGGATACTAGAAACTCCAGATCGCATTGCGAAACCACTGGTTCCAACCGGTATATTGCAGAGTAAATAAATATATTATATAAGAATGAAAATACGAGGATGAGGAAAAAATTCAATGAAGTCATAATATTAGGCTGCTGTATAAAGTTTAGCCATAATTCTTTGTGATTGCCTATAGCCGTTTAAGGTCCTCACTTTTATTCTTTAGTGGTTTTCAGTCGTTTTCGAGATTTAAATCGTGTACGGCTTTTATTTCAACACAATGATTTCTGCCACAAATATTATTATTAGCTACTTGCTCATCGGGGAAAGAATATATATACAGAGGTATTTTTGATCACTGCCTTTTTTGTTTCCGGCAAAATATATGTATACCTACATCTCCGATTCTTTTGTTTTTTAGTTTTTCCAATAAAATAAATAAAGTTACCCGAGGGCATACGTATCCTTGCTCTATGGATATTAGTAAAAATATCTAAGATATCTGAAAATGTAACAATACTATTTTAATCAAAATATATAGAAACAGCAACATCAGGAGCTACGCATGAAAAGATAAATATGTTGATGTAAAAATAGTTTAGACTTCAGATATAGTGATATAGTTAGAACGGATTCCTTTTTTGAAATGTTTTTCTAACAATCGTAAAAATCGTAACAACGGTCAATGGTCACAACCTATATTTTAATAATCGCCACAAATTTGCTCGATTTTTTTGACGATCGACGCGTGTGATCAAACAAAACTAGTAAATTTGTAAAGATGTCACGAATAGAAGGTGTTACTGATAATATGCAAAATGATGAGGATATGGAGAAAAGTTCTATTGCACATGAAATTGATTTTTATTTGACAACTGTTCGCCTAGATCGGACGGCAGACCCTTACAAGTGGTGGTCAGCAAACGTAAAGCAGTATCCAAACCTGTCAAAATTTGCTAAGATTTATCTATCGTCTCCTGGCAGTAGTGTTTATAGTGAGAGGCTATTTTCAGAAGCAAGAATAGTTTATGAGGAAAAGCTCAATCGTTTGTTACCAACAACTAAATGCTGAAAAATTGTTTTCATTCATCACAACCAGCCACTGATTGATTTTAAGTATTAAAGCAACAATTTGTGATTAAAATACTTGATACACTTTGAATAATATGTGCTTTTTTTTATGATTCGATATTCGGTATTCGGCCGAATACAGAATATTAAAAAAAATGGCCGAATAAGCCGAATACCGAATAGTAGCAGAATATTCGTGGAATCTCTATAAATTTGTAAGCAACAGACGATCAATATGGTATTTTTTGTCGATCAACATGTGTGATCAAACAAAATGGAGTAAATGTGTAAGAAGCAGACGATCGATATCGTACGTTTTGTAGATCGACACGTGTCGATCGTTTTTTTTAATTTTTTTTTATAATATCAAGTGACGGGACAAACAAATCGTGCGCCTGATGATAAACTACACGCCTGTCCATAACCGTTGCAATGCCACTCAGAACTTTAAATCGCAAAGATCTGATGAGCACTACAACTGCGCCCGTCCCACTGAGACATAAGTTGACAAATCCCATGGGCTGTGCCCATAACTTCACCTGCACCCTTAACCTTCAAAACCGGAACACAGTAAGACTGTCATTACTGCTTGGCGGCAGAAATAGGTAAGGTGGTAGTATTACCTTGGACGAACTCTTTTACAAGGAGCTCCACTGCTACTAATCGCGTCATACTCCGGGGCAGAACCACCTAAACTTTAATAAATTTTTAATTTTTTCAAAAATATCTATAAGATTTCTATAAAATTCTAGTCCTATTTAAAAAATAACAATAGCACTAGTTTCGTCGTGAACTTTAATTCAATGTGGTTGTGCTGCGGACCATTCTCCCCGGCATGCGACGCCTCGCAACTTTTTCCTCGAAATAGACGCTAAGCGCCTACATAAAAGTTCTTAGCAAGGACATGAAATATCATATTATGTGCAGTTTGAGGCGCTTAAATAATTATCGTAAAATAAAATAAAATAAATATTTTGTCATGTTACTGATAAAACTGTTATTTAACCTAGTAAATTTTCATGTCATTTTCCTGTTAGGGCTTATAAATGATTAAATATAATTATTGTCAATGTGTAAGGTACATAATAAAAAAAATCATGGAGTAAACTTACGCACAGAATTTAAGTAAAATCAACTACCCACATTTTCGCCAAAGACATCGTTGATCCGCATATTGTGCTGTAATTTAATCAGTGCAGTATTTGTAACTGTTCAATTGTTTTATTCCAAATGTGCTCCCTCGTAATATCTGTCCATTTATTTTTTCCCATGCGTCGTTTATTATGATAGTGAACTGTTGGCCTATTACTGTCATTACGAAATTCACAGTAAATCTCTGGGCGGAAATTTTCCAAATCATTTAAATTTACCTCAAAAGAAGTAAAATTTCCTTCGTTGCTATTTGTTGAGTCAGTGTTATTGTCACTATCTGTACTATTATCACTTATTTCAATATCACTACTACCGCTGCTAGCATTTTTTCCTTCCTCCCGTAAGCTATGTTGACGTACTGGCAAAAAATAATGGTAATTCAAAAAAAGTAAAAAATTACTGAAAAGTACAGCGCGTAAGGGGTCATACGACCACATAATGTCCTACTTATATCTTTGAACACGGCACTGCACGAACGAGACAGTTCAACACCTTTAAAACGTTTTTCGTATTGAAGGAAAACTTTTGTTCTCGTAAACTCACTGATAATCTCTTTCCACGCTTTATTTTGAATAATACGTAGATTTACTCGTTGAATCTCGTAATGATAATACTAAGCCAACAATTCACTATCATAATAAGCGACGTATGCCAAAAAATAAAAGGATAGATATTATGAGGCAGCACATTTGGAATAAAACAATTGAACAGTTACAAACGCTGCACTGAGTAAATTACAGTACAAATGCGGATCAACGATGATTTTACAAAAATGTGGGTAGTTGATGTCACTTAAATTCCGTGCGTAAGTTTGCTCCATGATTTTGTCTTTTGTACATACCTTACATATTGACAATAATAATATTTAATCATTTATAAGCCCTAACAGGAAAATGATATGAAAATGTACTAGGTTAAATAACTATCTTATCAGTAACACGAGAAAATATTTCTTTTATTTCACGATAATTATCTAAACGCCTGAAAGTGCACATAATGTGATATTTCATGTCCTTGCTAAGAACTTTTACGTAGGCACTTAGCGTCTATTTCGAGGAGAAAGTTGAGACATTGTTTTGTTCGTATATTCAAAGTAGATTGAGGGTTTGGGGGTGCTAGGTCAATACAGAATTGTTATAGAATTATTTGATGCCATATATTTGCTTATACTATGTGTAGTAGTAGATATTTATTAGTGGTTCTGCCGGGGAGAACGCAGCACAACCACATTGAATTAAAGTTTATGACGAAGCCAGTAATATAGATATTTTTTAAATAGGACTAAAATTTTATAGAACATATATATATATTTTTGAAAAAATAAAAATTTATTAAAGCTTAGGTGGTTCTGCCCCCGGCGTATGACGCCATTAACATTTAATAACACCGTCAGTTAAGGACGTAGAAACGAGTTCAAAAGAAAAAAAATCTCGATGTCAATGTTCCGATAGCTTAGGTAGATATTATTCAACACGTGTTACTATACCTAGTAATGTGGTGATAATTCAATTATGCACTAAGAGCTATTCATGTTTCTAACATTTCAAAACTGGAACAAACGCGATTAAAGAATTTAACAGTCACACCATTTCACAGTCAGCCCGTGACCACGGCCAGTGCAATCTCTCGTCGTCGGGATAGTCGGGAGGCATGAACATACCTATTAATAATAATAATAATAATAATAATGTATTTTATTTCTCTCCACAAACATAACAACTGAACATGAACAAGAAAGATAGACAAAAATAGTGTTTATATGTGTTTATCTTAGAATAATAACGCATATAATGATAGTTTCATATCAAACGAACTGTCACAAGTGAGGCAAAAACCAAATTCATGTAGGCGTAAACAACAAAACAACTACGCTCGTCGGCACGCACACAAATATACAAATAATGATACCATGGAATAACATTTCCCTCAAAAGTGGGGAAATTGTATCTTGCTTAACTCATCATTAAGTTAAAGGTGCCTATAGATTTCCCCGACATTGTCGATCAGGTGCCTACAGATTTTCTCGATTTTGTCGATCGTTACTGTCGATTGACAATGTCGATCAGGTGCCTACAGATATGCTCGGTTTTGTCGATCGTTACTGTCGATCGACAATGTCAAGTGATAAGAATTTTCAAAAATTTATTTTTGGTAATCCTTAAGGAAATGGCATTTATATCTGAATACACGATGACGGACACGACTTTTCAAATAAATGCAATATGGGAATCATTTTCGAGGTATTCGAGGTGCTCATTACGAATATGGCACTCATTTCTAAATCCAAGATGACGGGCACGATTTTTAAAAAAAATGCTATGTAGGTATCATTTTCGAGGTATTTGGGGGTGCTCATTACAAATATGGCACTATTTGTAAATCC